>NW_027397063.1:7797659-7975480 GCF_003265705.2 Callorhinus ursinus
GGAAGGAAGGAAGGAAGGAAGGAAGGAAGGAAGGAAGGAAGGAAGGAAGGAAGGAAGGAAGGAAGAGAGGAAGAAAAAAAGATGATGTCAGCCCAGCTGCAGCCATCTGAAGTCTTGCCTGGTGCTGAAGGTGTTTCCAAGTTCACTGGTGTGGCCTCAGTTCTCCTTACCATGTGGGCCTCTCCATGACCTACTTGACTCTCTTCAGAACATGGCAGCTGGCTCACCCCAGAGCAAATGATCCAAGAGAACAGATGAGAAGGAAGCCCCTAGGTCTTTTATGATCTAGTCTTAGAAGTCACATACTGCTACTCCTTCTCTATTCTGTTTGTTAGAAACAAGTCTTCAAGCCCAGCTCACACTAAAGGGCAGGGAAATTAGGCTCTACCTTTGGAAGGGATTTTTGGATATATTTCAAGACTAACCCAAGACTACATTTGGGTAAATATCTACCTCCCTTACTAGACCAAGGGTACCTTGAGAACAGGACCCATGTTTCTCTTGTTCACTATTATGTCCCTGGCACCGTCCAGAATGCCTGGCAAAGTACAAGCATTCAGGAAATAGTTAAAAGAATGAATTAAATGATAAAAGAATGAAACTTTGTATTTCAATCCCAGTGCTAGGGAACTCTGGACAAATTCTCTAACATTAGTCACTGGTTTTGGAGAATGGGGTTAATTCTAGCTACCTC
Organism: Callorhinus ursinus; assembly: GCF_003265705.2. Classification (NCBI taxonomy): domain Eukaryota; kingdom Metazoa; phylum Chordata; class Mammalia; order Carnivora; family Otariidae; genus Callorhinus; species Callorhinus ursinus. The sequence goes on from NW_027397063.1 coordinate 7,798,354, forward strand.
TCAATCTGTTACAAGAATTAAACAGTACAGCCCGTATAAAGCACCTAGCATCATCTGGCACAGAAGGGGCTCATTAAATGTTACTTCTCATCTTCTTTGCTTCAATTACGTATGCACTCCACCCCAGGCCACGCACAGATTCTACTCACATCCCTCCATCCCACCTAGTCTGTGACTCCATTTCAATTGCTATGTCTCTCCTTGTTGCTCACTCCTTTCTACTTCCCTTCTGACAATTCCTCATGCCTCTGGTCTCTGTCTCGTGTGATCCATCCCATGCACTGCAACCATATGAGTTATCTTCAAGCCCTCCACGTTTCAAAACGTTTTTGTCCAAACTCCCCCACAACCAGAGCCCAGTGGAACTGCGCAACTTAATTTTCCACTACCCTCCTATATATATATACTCTAGAGGAAGACTACTTACTGCCCCCAAATGTGTGGCTCTCACTCTGTGCTTCCCAAACACTGTCCTGCTCACGCCATTCTTTTCTTCTTTGAGGTCCTACTATAAACTCCATTTATCTTATTGCATTTATGATTATTCACGTGTTCCAGGAACTAGAATGTGTGTACTATTTCTGTTACTAAATTGGAAGCATATCAAAGGCTGGGACTATGTCACTCATTCTTACACCCTCTATTGTTGTTCCTCTGCCCTGCACTAGGAAAGTGTATAATAAACTTTTGTTGGATTGAATTTGAATTCCAGGTGGCTTTATTTCCTTATTTGTACTGACTTAATGATACATTCCAGCCCAGGTACCAGAATGAGATAGAGAAACATGCTCTGCCCATACCGATGATGAGAGATTCTAGCCACATATAACTACATTCTTTTCATGTCTACATAAACTAAATGATCCACAAATAGCAAATCTTTAGTAGAGCAATATAATATGGGTTACATTTTCCTTTAATTCTGGCTCTGATGCAAGTATCTTCACCTTAATATTTATAGGACCTCTGTGCTCATTTGTAATGCTCTGTAGCATTTTCACTATTGCTAGCAGCAAGAATATGATAAATATATTTGAAGATAGAAAATTCTTGAATGATTCTGGGTTACGTCAGTAATACGCAGCGGTAAGTAAGATTGGGGGAAATTTGTCAGACGAATGAATAGACAAGACCGCAATGTAAGAAATTTTGTCTTTAGATTGCTCTGGTAATGCTTCAAAAGCAGATGATGTTTTCATATTTTCAATGAATAAAAGTCTGCTAAACACACACACACACACACACACACACACACACCTAGGGAAATTCTTGCTTTTGAGTCATGAATAGATACCTTTTGGAAACACACAGTAAAATTTCAGGCTGAGACTGACAGAAACATGAAAACTATTTATTCAGTGTCTCCTTACTATATTACCCGTGGTGTTCGAACATTTTGACCCCGCAAAATTATTTTCATTCTGGTAAAGCAGAGGTATTTTGGAACTATATTTCCCTGCCCCTCCCCCACATTATCTATAAGGGGTCATGACTGCTCGAACTCTGTAAATATATGTAACTCTCTTCAGATGGGCAGTGACCAAAAATTAACGCTTGTGTATAAATGTTGGTAACACACTCTTCATCCTCCCAGTCCATTAACGCTGGATTTATAGAAATTTAGTGGACAATCCCTTCTTTATATTAGTATTTATAAGCCTTGGGGTTACTTAAGAAGGTTCTACCAGGATAATAGGGACTTTCATCTTTGGTCAAATGTTAAAGCAGCTTCAGGGCGAATAGGAGCATGTAACATTAAAAACTTTGAGATCTATCTAAAAGCTTTATTTTACAAATAAGGAAACTGAGCGTCAGGAGATGGAAGGACCTCATGGACTCTGCACCTCATGGCAAGAAACTTGTGACCCCACAACGTGCTTCCCCTTGGCATTTGCCCACCTACCCAGTAACTAGTCTGGTCCTGGGTATATCACACTTGTCACCACTGGCACATTGGGCCAGACAATTCTTTGTACTTGGGGTGTTGTCCTGTGCATCTCTGACCTCTAGTCTCTAGATGCTAGTAGCACCTCTTCATCTTCGTCATGACAACAACAACAACAAAATGCCTCTAGACTTTGCCAGCTGTCCCCCCAGGGGGTAAAATCATCTCCTGCCCGTAACAGCTGGTCTATCCTAAGCCATCTTACTGTCATAATCAACTACTCTCTTTTATGTTTTCTGGGAAAATACCTTAAGACATGAATGCATCATATTGAATATTAGAACTCTGCATGATTTCCATGAGAAACCACAGTCTTTCCAAGAAAAGGGCCTTCACTGCTTACTTCACACATTCAGATACAATAAGAACAGAGTCTGATGCAGGGTGGCCAAACCCAACTAATCTTTAGCCTAAGAGAAGCTCAGAAAGGGACAAAACACAGACTGACAGTTTTGATTCATGTTTAATGAAAAAGAAGTTACATGAATAGAAATGAACATAAAACAGATCAGTTTGGGGAAATATGGTGATAGGTGGAACCAGGGAAAAGTCATTTTATTCCTGAATTTATTCATATATTCCTATTCGTTATTACTGATCCAAAATATCTCCTCAAACCCAAAACAAAGTCATAGTTATAGTTTTACTGATGTTTTCATGGGAACTCATGAAAGTCATGTCCAAACAATCCTTTTCCAGGCCCCCCCATGCCCCCAGAACACACACAAGCAAAGGCAGAGATGTTTACTGGCTGGTAACGTGGCATAAAAGAAAAAGCAGCCTTATCAGCTTTTTATTACAAAGCAAGTTAGCACTGGCAGATGTGCTTTTGGCACAAACATGCTTTCTGCTAATATTTTCATGAGAAAGCTTTTATGATACACAACCATTTATTCTTAGTACAATCAATCATTGAGGGATTAAACCTAACTCTGGTGAACATAAATAGGTGTGCAGACGTTGCTGACTTCAGGTTCGAATGCAGTTGAAATAGTCAAGATGTGAAATTTAAAAATACACGGATATGAAACTGCAGTGAGCATCTTACTGGTTTGTTTCGTGGCTCAATTCTGTTCAGGATTCTTAGCCGAGTCAGTCAATATTCTATTTTGTTTGTTTGTTTGTTTCGTTTTCTACCCCAATGTACAGGATGATCACATCTTCTTAAAGAAGAAAAAAAAAATCTTTGGAAATGAATTATTGATCTCTGAAAACATATACTGGCAAGAGGTTTGCTTTGATCATCTTATTTCAAATAAGATATCCCTTCTCTCAAACTCGATCTGGCAAGCGTTAAATTCATAATAGATGTTTGCCACGTGGGTAATAAAGAGGAACAATGAAACTTTACACACCATCCCTTCAAAATAAAAATCTTTTGGCCAGCACACAGCCGTCACCAACCTTCTATGCTCACATTGACTCGCTCAAAGTTAGGACGAGCCCTGTCTCTTCTGATACTGAATTCTAAGTTTTTCCAGCTGCTCGACACATTGGGACTGAGCCAACTTCAACGTCCGGTTCTCCTCCATCAGCTCCTCGAATTCCCGGGCCAGCTGAGCAGCATCCACCTTCTCCCTTTCTGCCTGATCCAGCTTGGCGATGAGCTCCTTTCTGAAGATTCAGTGGGGAGGTGAGGAAAAGAGCACAAAATTTAATGCAAGGAAATTAAAGGAAGCAGTAACAGCATAATGGAAGCAGAATGTTTCCTTCTGCTTTTCTGAACTTCACCATCTCTATTGGCTTCCAATGCCTTACTTTTAGTTTTTCCAGCTTCGCGAGTTTTAGGCACTTTATTATTTTTTTTATTTTATTTTATTATGTTAGTCACCATACATTACATCATTAGTGTTTGATGTAGTGTTCCACGATTCATTGTTTGTGTATAACACCCAGTGTTCCATTCAATATGTGCCCTCTTTAATACCCATCACCAGGCTAACCCATCCCCCACCCCCCTCCCCTCTAGAACCCTCAATTTGTTCCTCAGAGTCCATAGTCTCTCATGGTTCATCTCCCCCTCCGATTTTCCCCCTTCATTTTTCCCTTCCTGCTATCTTCTTCTTCTTTTTTTTTAAATTTATAATGTATTATTTGTTTCAGAGGCACAGGTCTGTGATTCATCAGTCTTACACGATTCACAGCGCTCACCATGACACATACCCTCCCCAACGTCTATCACCCAGCCACCCCATCCCTCCCACCCCCACCACTCCAGCAACCCTTCTAGCACCCCTACCAGACACATCCAAAATACTAAATATAGACCAAAAAAGCTCAATAAGTCCTTCGACAGTCAAAAAAAAAAAGTGATTTTTTTTAAAGAGTACAACAAATTGTAAAAGTTATAATTAGTTTAGGGAAAAAAAAACAGAAAGTCAGTTTATAATTTAAGATGGGATCTACTGTCCTATGGGTAGAACTATAGTTTGTCCTTTACCTTGTCTTTGTCTTCCAAATTCAATTACTGTCTTCCTTTGTTTTCTATTTCAGGGCTTAACGAATCTTTATTAGACTGCTTTGAACTAAAGAATCCAACTCCTTCCTGAAAATATTATTTTCCATGTCCTTCCCTACTGCTTATGTATATCTTGCAGCCCTATTTAACAAAACAATATATCTACATTTCATGCTGGCCGACTCTAGAATTTAGGAGGTAGGCTAAGGTTATTGGAGGGAACTTGTAGTGATAAGGTCTTAAACAAATTCAGTTCTCGGTAATTACATGTAAATAATTCATTGATATAAATACACATAATCAGGAGCTGAAGATTCCCAGTCCATGTTTAGATTTACTAAACATGACAATCCAAAACAGATCCGCTCCCCTTATGTGAGTCAGTTAATCCTAAACTAGATCTAACCAAATTCTTTGCCTATAAGCGTGTGTCAGATTTCTTTCTCTGTAGGCAAAAGCATGAGAAACTTGGAAGACCACTTTAACCAAGTGATCAGCCTTGACATCACCAGTAAGGAGATGAATAGATATGGCTGGCACCAAGGACACATCCTTTTTCTGGTATTCCTTGCCAAAAATGCATACACTAGACAACCTCAAATTGAGGGAAATTCTACAAAATTGCTAGCCTGTACTCTTCAAATTGCTAGCCTGAACTGTTCCATATTTAAGGAAACTAAAGAAAAATGACAACTAAGTTCAATGCGCAATTCCGGACTGGAAAAAAATTGCTGTGAAGGACATTGTTTAGAAATTGATGCAATTTAAATGTGGATTGTGAAATAATAGTACTGCATCAATGCTAAAATTCTTTTTTTTTTTGATGTAGTGTTCCATGACTCATTGTTTGCATATAACACCCAGTGCTCCATTCAGTACATGTAAAATTCTTAATTTGTAATTATTGTACTGTGGTTAAATAAGAGAATGTGCTTGTTCTTAGAATACTGAAGTATTTAGAGCAATGGGGCATGACTACATAGATAGATAGATGGATAGATGGATAGATAGATAGATAGATAGATAGATAGATAGATAGATAGATAGAAGATGGATAGATAGATGATAGATAGATAGATAGATAGATAGATAGATAGATAGATAGATGATAGATGGATAGATAGATGATAGATAATAGATGGATAGATAGATAGATAGATAGATAGATAGATAGATAGATAGATAATGATAGATAGATGGATGGATAGATGGATAGATAGATAGATGATAGAGAGATAGATGATAGATAGATAGATAGATGGATAGATGGATGGATAGATAGATAGATGGATAGATATAGATAGATAGATAGCTGGATAGATAGATAGATGATAGATAGATAGACGGATAGCTGGATAGATAGATAGCTGGATAGATAGATAGATAGACGGATAGATAGATAGATGGATAGATGGATAGATAGATGATAGATAGGTAGATGGATAGATAGATAGATGGATGGATAGATAGATAGATGGATGGATGGATGGATGGATGGATGGTTGGATAGATAGATGATAGATGGATGGATAGATAGATAAATAGATAGATGGATGGGTAGATAGATGATAGATGGATAGATAGATAGATGGATAGATGGATGGATAGATAGATAGATAGATAATAGATGGATAGATAGATGATAGATAGATAGATAGATAGATAGATAGATAGATAGATGATAGATGGATAGATAGATGATAGATAGATAATAGATGGATAGATAGATAGATAGATAGATAGATAGATAGATAGATAGATAATGATAGATGGATGGATAGATGGATAGATAGATAGATAGATGGATAGATGGATGGATAGATAGATAGATGGATAGATATAGATAGATAGCTGGATAGATAGATAGATGATAGATAGATAGACGGATAGCTGGATAGATAGATAGCTGGATAGATAGATAGATAGATGGATAGATAGATAGATGGATAGATGGATAGATAGATGATAGATAGATAGATGGATAGATAGATGGATGGATAGATAGATAGATGGATAGATGGATGTATGGATGGATGGATGGTTGGATAGATAGATGATAGATGGATGGATAGATAGATAAATAGATGGATGGGTAGATAGATGATAGATGGATAGATAGATAGATGGATTGATGGATGGATAGATAGACAGATAGATAGATAGATAGATAGATAGATAGATAGATAGATAGATAGGTAGATAGGAGGGAGAGAGAGAGAGAACCTCAGTAGTGTGCAGTGTTGATGGAGGGAGAATAAAGCACAACTGGGAAAGCTTTGAATAATTAGTGAATCCAGCAAAGGATATATGGGAGTTATTTATACGATTTTTGCAACTTTTCTGTAAGTTTGAAACTATCAAAATAAAAAGTTACCCCAGGAAAAGGACAAAACACAAATCAGAACTGAAGTTCTAGTGTATTCTTCCTTCACCCAATGGACTGCTTTGTGCACCTACTTTGAGGACCACTGAGCAAAACCAAGCATTGGAAAGAAAGTGGACAAAGAGAAGATAAGCTGGAATACTGCTATACATATACACAAGGTTCCTTTGGGCTCTTATTGATCTTTGAATTTTCCATGGTATTTAGAATATAAAGGCTCTCAATAAATATTTGCTGAATGAATAATTAAAGAGTAAGATACCTCAGAGACAAAACACATGTATTTTAAAGATGAGGAAATGGAAATGCAAAGTGCTTAACTTAATTGAAAAAGCCACCCAACTAATAAGAAAGAGCCAGAAATCAAGCCTATCTTTCTGATTAAATGTTTATGGCTCTTTGCCTCTAAACAGTAAAGGTCAATAATTAAGTATTAGTAAAGTTCCTTATGTAACTTTCCTAAAGAAATTGATTAGTAAAACTGAAAATTCAAATAAACTGTGTCACACAAATAATTCACATGGAAATAGAGCTTTGCTTTCAAAGCATGGTCTGGAAATTGGCAGTACCAGGTATAACAATAGGTATTGTCCTTGTTCCATAACTGACCCCTCTTAAAACTCCTCAGGACATCTGTTATTGGTTTTGACTGGTAAGAAAAGATAAATCACAAAATCACAGATTTTACAGCTAAAAGAAATGATCATGATGGTCTAGTTCAGTTTTCTTGTGTTGGAGAAAGTCAATAATAACTTCTTCCTTCCTGGAATCAAGAGGACTCAAATGATAGGTTTCTAAATTAGTTTGATGTATCTGATAAGCAATTATACACATATTCAATGAATACTGTCAAAATGTGTGTTGTCTTCTGTCCAAGACCTATTTATATAGATGTGTTTATGTTCATCCATTAGCAATTCATAATTAAACCTGGCACATCAAGCTATGGAGACAATTTTATAAATAGATGATCTGAGGAACAAATCAATATCTATAATTGGCTAACATGTGGTCCTACCTTTGAATTTGTGTTTATTATTTCTAGCATTCCCTTCAGTGTAATGTGATAAGGGGGTAGAAGACCATCATTACAGGAATCCTATTTCTGAAATCAAGAACCTATAACATAGTTTCCAATACGATGTATTTCAACAGGGAAAAGGCTGTGACCTTGGGCCCATCATAGATCATCTGCCATCCCCATCCTAAGCCATATGCCTGGATAAGTTTTTATTTGCTACAACAAATGGGGGAAGGGAAAGTGCAAGTGAAGAAAACTTTGAAACTTTGTGGAAACTAATTCCAAAATTAAGGAGATTCTTTATGTTGCAGGAGGTTGGGACATGAATTCATCATTAGAACGAATACTTCTGTTTCTGGAAAGACCGCTACCATTATTCTTAGGACTTTCAAAGTTGACTTAAGGCTTTTATTTGGAAAAGACAAAAATCCTAGATGTTTTGGCCATAATGAACTAAAGGGTTTTGGATAATAATGTGATAAAATACAATCTTCATCATGGGGAGAAGTTTATTCTTCTTTTTTTAAAGATTTTATTTATTTATTCATGAGAGACAGAGAGAGAGAGAGAGAGAGAGAGAGAGGCAGAGGGAGAAGCAGGCTCCCAAGGAGTAGGGAGCCCGATGCGATACTCGATCCCAGGACCCTGGGATCATGACCTGAGCCAAAGGCACACGCTTAACCATCTGAGCCACCCACGCGTCCAGAAGTTTATTCTAAATAGTGATTTAGACTGTACTATCGGTGGTTCTTAAAAGATGTGTGTTCTAGTACAAGCATTGAGACACAGGAGAGAAGAAGCAGATACCTAAAGATGGCAAAAATGATGTGAAAGTCTACCTTCGTGTTATGTGGCTAGGGAAACAATCCATGGTATTGAAATGGAGCTGCAAAGCACAGTCTAGACTGCGGTAATTGAAGCCCTATAAATGAATAATGCATAAGGAATAAATGTATTACATCATTTGGGAGCCAAAGGGCAACACTTCTTGCAGGAAGAAGTGAGATTTGCTCTAGAGTTTCTCTTGGCACAATTAATCATTTGGGCCAGACATCTCTGCTATTGGAGGCTACCCTATTCACTGGCATCATAGGCTTAGCAGCACCGTTGGCCTCTATTCACTAAATACCAGTAGCATCTTCCCCCACTCCCGATCATTACAACCAAAAATGTCTCCAGACATTGCCATATCGAGGGTTGAGGACTGAGGAACTGGCCCCGTTAAGAACCACTACTCCAAAGGAAATGGAGACTTCCACTATTGATCACCCCACAAAAAGTTAATCCTGGAATAGGAATAGATGAAAGGCAAAATGTTTCCTCATTCTGCTCCTCCAAAGACTGGAGCCTCTTTTCTTAGCCAGGGAGACCTACTTAAAGGCACTGTCATTGAGAAGTGGTAAATATTCTGTCCCTTTTAATGTGGTTCAAGGCAGAGATTAGATGGAGAGATACTGAGGAATGAGATGCCAGTTAGAAGTCTGGACAGCAGTGAAGCAGGTGGCATAAAAGGCCCAAATCATTATGACTGAGGCATGAACGGAAAGTGTAATCTCAAAGCCTGAAGAAGTTGGGAACATTGGGATTTCACACAAAGCTAAATCCTAAAATGAAAAAATTTCCTTGGCTATACCTCTGGAGCAAAGTAAAGAGCCAAGACAGTTCTTTGGTTCTATTCATCCACTCAAGTATTTCTTGAAATCCTATTGCAAACCAGGCACTTTCCTCGATTCCTGCTAGTGAAGTTGGTCTCAGGAAGCATATCTCCACTGTTGGAAAATGAACACAAGTCCTATACCCTATACAGAGGCGTCTTACCCACATCGGGATGTCTTAGAGGAGAGGATAGGTCCCTTCCACCATATTACTGCTTACCCTGCAAACACTTATGGAGAAATATCTCCATTTTCTATTGCTTTTTGACAATAAATTTGCTAATTTCTGAGGGCTGTGTAAATTTTTTTAAAGAATTTTTTTAAATGCTTGGAATATAAAAGTGAGGTTTGGTTTTCAATGTTTTCTAGCTGTGATACCATTTTTCAAGGAAAATCTCACCCTGAAGTGAAGCAAATAAAACCAACCAAATAGGACTTTCTCTGGTTGGTCTTTGGACAGTCCCCTGCCTGACACCCCCTCTATCCCCAATCTTGGAAAGGTTCCCCAGAAAACAGCTTTAAAATCTCTGCCATCAGGAATGTCCTCAAGAAATAAATATTTCAGGTTAAACATCTATTGTTATTGGAAAAATCAGAACAAAATAAATGCCATGACTGAAAACAAATCATAATGGCTATTTTTAGACTCTGCTGTTACAAATTACATATGCTCCTTTTCCCCCATCCTGATATGTTCCCCTCAATGAGATGTTGCTCCTTCAATCATCATGTTATGTATTTTTAAAAGATCTGAAGATAAGGGCGCCTGGGTGGCTCAGTCAGTTAAGCATCGGACTCTTGGTTTCAGCTCAGGTCATGATCTCAGGAGCGAGCCCCGCGTCAGGATCCCCATTGAGCGGGAAATCTGCTTGTCTCCTTCTCCCTCTGCACCAGCCCCTCTCCATTCAAGTGCTGTCTCTCTCTCTCTGAAATAAGTAAATAAATCTTTTAAAAAAAAAAAAAAGATCTGAAGATATAGGTCTGATATTTTTGTGTTATTCCCATACGAAAATCCTTTTCTAATGTTTTGCCTGGACCCACAAAAATTATATAACATTTTTTTCAATTCCATAATCAAAAGAGAAATAACCCAAATGAAAAAATGGGCAAAGGCTATGATGGACATTTCTCCAAGAAGACACAAAAAAATGCCAAAAAGCACATGAAAAGATGCTCAACAATGTTCAGCTGTCAGGGAAGCATCAATCTAAACCACAATGATACATCATTTTGCCCCCATTTAGCATGGTTATAACCAAAAAGAAAAATAAGAGTTGGCAAAGATATGGAGAAATCAGAACCTTCATACATTTCTGGTGGGACTATAAAATGGTGCAGCCACTTTAGAAACAGTCTGGCAGTTCCTCCAAAATTTACCCATTGAGTTATCACATGACACAGCCACTCTACTCTTAGGTACATATCCAGTTGAACTGAAAACATACCTCCATATAAAAACTTGTACTCGAGGGGCGCCTGGGTGGCTCAGTTGGTTAAGCGACTGCCTTCGGCTCAGGTCATGATCCTGAAGTCCCGGGATCGAGTCCCGCATTGGGCTCCCTGCTGAGCGGGGAGTCTGCTTCTCCCTCTGACCCTCTCATGCTCTCTCTCTCTATCTCATTCTCTCTCTCTCAAATAAATAAATAAAATCTTTAAAAAAATAAAAATAAAAAAATAAAAACTTGTACTCGAATGTTCATAATAGCCCAAAGGGCAAGCAACCCAAATGTCCATCAACTGATGGATGGATAAATAAAATACAGACTCTCCATACAATGGAATATTACTCAGCCATGAAAAGGAATGAAGCCTTGATACATGCTACAAGGTGGATGAACCTTGAAAACATCTTGCCAAGTGAAAGAAGCCAGTCACAAAAGACCATATACTGTACGATTCCACTTATATGACATATTCAGAACAGGCAAACCCCTAGAGAGAAGGTAGATGAGTGGGGGCCAGTGGCTGGTGAGGGAGGAGTACAAGGTTTATTTCCTGGGTGATGAAAATGCTCTAAAACTGTGATGATGGCGGCACAACTCTGTGAACATACCGAAAACCAGAGTAATTTTTTTAAATTATGTAACATTTTTCATCCTGACGTTTTTAAAAGTTTATCTGTTTCTGACATTCTAAGCCAATCTTTTAAACACCATCGCATCTGGCACAATGTTTCACATATACAGAAGACAAATGGTTTCTCCTTTGAATAAGATAAAATACCCTAACTGGAGCAAAGCAACCTTCACTAATTGTAAATCTGATTGTAGATCTAATTGTAGCTTAATCATGTACTTTAACTTGCTGTCAAAATACTGGTGATAAATTTCATAAGTCATAAAATGTCTACCTCTCACTTTTTCCCATTAGATCCACAAAAAACCATGTTATATTTTAAAAGTTTACAATTTTTATTGAGAAAAGCATGTACACGTTTCATTTTATTATATAAGCGATTCTATAAAAATATCGGTTCACATTAAAAAGGCCTAAAAAGAGGCAGAAATAATAGTAGGAATTCTGGACGGATGTCAGAATTCTTGGTAAGTTTTTAAAGCCTTCAGTAAGATTGTCAGTTTTTTCAATTGAGAAGAAAAAAAATCCAATAAAAGTAAGAGCAAGCATTTCATACATCAAATAAGCCAGAAGTGATTCTTTAAATTAATTTCACTGCATGCTGAGTTTATAGTCCTAGAAAATGTTTGACTCTCTTTATCTAATAGACATGATTTAAAATAATAGTTAATAATCAACTCTTCTCTCTCCTCTGCAAAGTCTCCCAAACTTGATCCAGGGTGACCCCCTCTGGAGATGAGAGAGAAGTTCAGCTTCACCTGTGCCCACATGGTTCCACTAAAGAAAAACTCTTTTTTAAAATACCCAAGTTAGCATCTCTCTTTGTGTCTAGCTCATGCTAGCCAATCACCAGAGACAACATAATCACCCACACTTTATGAAATGATGGGAAAGAAATTCTTATCCAACTCATCAAAACACAGAGAGCTAATGACTTGGGTCAGATCCATTTGACCTAATTTGTCTTGCTTGAACACAAAGAATGTCCAGGAAAATATCTGTTACATAATGAATTTCTGCTTTGGTAAAGTATTAATGAAAACAATGATCACCAATAACCCCTGGAGGACCAGTCTTATTTATTTATAAATATAAGATATACCATACTTCCTATTTTAACAATTCATCTTAGCAATTCCTTATTGCTGATATCGACACGGTATTTTAAATATGGACCGTGCAAATTACAAATGACACATCTGTTACAGTGTTTGTATACACCGAGGGTATTACCATGTCTTATAATCAGTCACTCGAAATCACCCTCACTCATGTTTGACCCCATGTACCTGTCCCTCTGCTTGGTGACTGGGACACCAAGAGATGTTAAAAGGTGACCACGTTTGTTGGGAATTCTGCACAGTCAGAAAGTTAGGACATAAAGTTAAATAGGTAACTATTGATAACACCAGCCCACAAATATGCCAGAAGAATCATTCCAGGGGCTCCTGTGTGGCTCAGTCAGTTACGTTGTTGACTCGATTTGGGCTCAGGTCATGATCTCAGGGTCATGAGATCCAGCCCCACCTCGGGCTCTGTGCTCAGTGTGGAGTCTTCCAGAGACCCTCTCTCTCCTTCTCCCTCTGCCCCTCCCCCTGAACACTTGCCCATGCCTGTGCTCTCTCTCTCTCTCTCTCAAATAAATAAATATTAAATCTTTAAAAAAAAAGAATCATTCCAGTGTATTTTCTTTCACCCAGGAAGAGAGATGAACCCCGTAGACTGGTTGGGCAGGGATACTGGCTGGGCTCTCTTTGAGGGTAGCATTTGGGCATGCAAAGAGGAAGGAAGCAGTGCTCCAGACCTAGAGCTTGGTGTGTAAGCAAGGGCACAGAGGCAGAAAGAGTGAACAGACTGATGTAGCTGAAGACGAAGGATGAGGCAGAACATTCTACAGGGGTGCTGAGGCCATCGTGGGCTAAAGCTTGCAATCCAGGCCAAGAACTTGGTGTCCTTTTCCAACAATGTGAAAACATAGGCAGGGAAACCAGTTATAGTATTACATTGACCAGGATTTGAAGCAGCAAGTCTTGATCTCAGAGAGCAGAAGCAGGAATGGAGAAAAAGGAATTGAGAGACTTTATAAAAAAGAAAGGAAAATAGATAACAAAAGAATTTGGCCTTTGCCGTGCATCTAGCTAATTATTTAAGAAGAAAGTGGGGGGAGGGGAAGGAGATAACATAGTTTCAAGAAAAGTCCAAAGTTCGAACAGGCTTAGGGAAAAAATAAGATTAGTTATGTAGAAACAGCAGGAATATGTTTTCAATAAAAGACCACAATGAGTCACTATTACATCGTTATCCTATTTTTTAATGAAACACCCAAAAATATAAACTTACAAAACATACAATTTATTGGGTGAGCTTCGCATTGCCGAAATAAAAAAAGGCCACCTATGGGTTAATTGAAATAAACGAAGTCTTCCAATACTTTCAATCTGAAGAGTTTACAAATAAATACATAATTACCTGTTATATCTGTCTCAACAGCACAGTTCACACACAGACACACACACACACCCACACACGCACACGAGGAGATACGTTTATAGGTTACTGATTATATAAGTCCTCCTTTAACTTCCCCATGGGTACTATTAATAAGCTTCTTCAGCTCCTTTAAGGTTTTTTTAGGACTCAGATTGTGTGCAAATGTGCAATCTGAGCGTTCCAGCCAATTTATGAGAACTTTCAGACCAAAAAGAAAGTCTCAGATAAATGAGGGGAAGATGTGTTTTTCTGATCTCCTCATAAATATCTTATCATCCCCTTTAGCCATAAGTCCAGGTATGATTTTATGTTTGAAGCATAACACAGCAAGGAAGTAAGAAAAGGTTTGTTAACCGAGGTCTTACAGTAAGTGCAGTCTGACCCTACAACCCGTACCGCTCCCCACCATGTTATTCTGTCCAACCATCATCCGGGGGGGGACTGGGGGCAGGGAGGGCAGTCTTCAAAGAGTCCCAAGAATTTTACAAATTACTCAAAACATATTTCACTTGCTTTGATTTTGAAAACTAAGTAATACATACCATGTATCACTTCAGGAAGAGGAAGTGGGGAAAAAAAAACAAAGTTAAAGAATCAAAACATGTTTTGATTATGTGTCACGCAGTCAACAAAAACTGATTCAGCCTCTACATCCCATGTACTGTGCTCGGCTTCAGAAATACGATGGTGAGCGATACCTGACTCTCCCCGCCTTCAGGGATTAAAAGCACTTAGTGGTTACCATGTAGTAGGAGATGCAAATATTAATCAAAAGATCTCACTAATAAATACATAAGTATGGACTAAACAATGCTAGGGTAGAAAGCTGTCTGAGGCTTTGAAAGTATGAAAGATATGGGGATCACTGGGGTAGACACTGGTAGAACTAAGTGCAATTAAAAAGGAGGAGAATTCTGCAAGAAAAAGCTAAGTGTGAGCAAAATTAGAATGCTTTAATTAATTAATTTAATTAATAGAACTCTATAATTCCCTACAGCAGAACTGGAATGGTAATGGAAGCTATCAAGATTTAAAAAACCTCCTTGGGCTATTGGACTAAAAAATGCAGTTAGTCCGCTAATACATTTACATTATTCCAAAGATCTGTCCCACTGGCTTCTTGACTTGACTTGACTTGATGCAAGAACTCCACCGTTAAGCATTAATCAAAATTCACTCCAAGCCAAAGTTCTCTGGGGCCTTTGGGCACATCCATAGGAAACGTAGTGTGACTCTGGCATTCTGACATTTTTAATTTCCTGAACTAAAAGTGCTTATTAAAAAATTAAGTTTCTGGTAGGAAGTCCTCCTGCTGTTCTCAGTACTCCATAAAGTAAAGCATTTTGTCTTCAGCAGCTCGATTTGGGTCTTTTGTATAATCAAACATGATATCCACAGAAGTGGCCTAGTAACCTCTGAACCATGTCACTTGCCCCCATCCCTCCCTCTCACCCTCACGCTCAGCCCATTCCTTCCCTGCCTCCCCCGGTCCGTGACCGGTAGGCAGTACTCAGAGGCCAGAGGGTTCAAAGGGACAGTACTTACTTCCTTTCCTCAAGCAGAGCGATTTCCTTTCTGACCTCATTGTATTCTTCTGCTATTTGGCAGTGTTGTTTGAACACCTGCATGGATTCCACGGAGTCATGACAAGGCGCCAGAGGCTTCACAAACAAGAAGAAGAAGAAATCAGTCCACTTCTTTGCATCGGAATACATTATCAACGATTTCGCTCTACTGATGTCCTTTAGAGGGAGATTTTTGGCATGAGAACAGCATCGTCGGTCAACACTGGACAGAGTTTGGCTGATTCTACTTGACTGAAAAGAGGGAGGTGGGCTGACCTTTCCTCACATTCATCTTCCAGTATCATTCATGGGCATTCTCAGGCCCAAGCCAGAACCGGGGGGCCCATGACACGCTCATTATTGGCCATACATTGGAGCAAAAATAGGTCTTCTAATAATTCTCCACTTCTCCCCAGAAATCTTAAACTCTGCTTTAGAGAAGGGCAGGGGTTGGGGAAATATTTCAGTGGTCTGCTTTAGTTACCCCTTGCTTTCTGCGCCTTTAGCCCAGAGGCATAATCTCATCTTGGAGAATGGAGTAGCCCTACAAGAAAGGCTCTTTTCTGAGAGATGCAAACAAACTGAAGAAATGAAGCTGGGCTGGAAATAAAGCTTGCAAGGATTAACAAACCCCATGAAAGACCAAACCCCAAGTGAGACAATGCTCGTCACACGTGAGGCCAAAGAGCCTGGATTCGTGTCTTTGTTTCTCTCCCATCCACAGGGAAAACAAAGGCAGCAGCGCAAGCCTTTAGACCCATAACATGTTGAAAATCCTACTCCTTTCTAGAAATTATTTTTTGAAAAACTAGCTTTCCTTGAGTTTATAATTCTAATTCCTAGTTAGCAACACATTATTAAAAACATTACCTTAAGAAACACTAGCTAATAGTCTTTTTTAAAAAGAGTTTTTTAATCACCCTAGTCAATTATTTATAGAAAATGGTAGATACTATCTGAGAAATATAATTTCATTGTTAAGTGGGCTCTTTGGTCTAATCCTTTTCTCGCTATAGTCTGTATCTGTACGTATGTGTCTGACTAGGTCATATTTTCACTAATTTTATATGCGGAAATTAGGAAGTGATGCATTTCTTCCTGCTTGCTCCTCTCTTTATATTTTTCAAGGACAAAGATTTCTTTGGGTGTTGTATTCAGCAACCCCACCCAGGATGTAGTAGAAATTCTATAAAGTTCTATAAAATCCTATAAAGCCTGACTGACAGATAAGATGACCCCTCCCATTTATCATGAGGCCTCTAATTAGAGGTTTCCTAAAGGAAATAAAATTCGAAATAGATTTGCCTGAAATTTACCTTCATGTGGAACATCTTATGTCCAGGTTCATGGAAAATCTAATAATAATTGCATTATGAAGCGTCTTTACCTACTGCCCCAAGAACACATTTGTAGCATAAACTCAGCCTGTTGGAACCATTACCGTCTTTCTTTATAGAAATAAATTGAAAAGTACTGCCCAGTAGTATTACAGTATAATGCACCCCATGAGACAAAGCTCTTGCCAAAGGAATTCAGAACTCCTGGCTCTTCTGGTCTGTGTCCTAGAAATCACCACCCCCTCATCAATTTTCACCTGTTACCCTGGCAAATTACCAGGTATAGCAGTAAGGAGAATGAAAACAATTTATTCCGGGCACCCTGGCCAAGTTGCTATTAAATCATCTGTGCCCCATGTCCTCACTGGAAGGCCCTAAGACTCTACGCATCTTATTTCCTGTCTTTACAAACATCACATAAACTACATTCAGCTCATTCCATAACTTGCCACCCCTTGTAGGTCCCTGAGTCACACAATCAGCATAGTCATCTATGTGACAGCCAAAGGATTCTAGGAGTCCATGCAAAGGGTTTATGTCCTTAAGAGGAAATAAATGCACATAGCCATGTACAGGAAGAAATCCCCTCTGCTGCTAGATTCAAAAGGGAAAAATGAAAGTTACATATATATGTGTGTGTGTGTGTATAAGTGTACGTATAACAATATGTAATAAAGTCACATATATAATTTTCCTAAATTTACATACATAATTTCTTAAGAAGAGAATACACATTTACATATATAATTTTCATAAGAAGAGGGGGGTCTTTTCCCCCCTTAGCTTGCTACCTTGAAATCCTTTTTATTAAGTGGGAAGTTTTTTCATTTGTTTTTTTTTTTTTGGCACTTCTTAATTGTGGGAAATTTGAAGATATTATGTACAGGCAGTGTGATCATGCTGCTAAGGGTATATACGTATATGTAGTATTTCAGGATATATTCAGTATCCTCACATGCTCTTAGCAGGATGATCATGCTACTTACATATAACACTATTTTCAGGATTTTCCACAATTAAAAAGTAGTGCCAATTAAAAAAGGAAAAGTCAGAAATACTTAGTGTTCAGCGTCTCAGGGAATAAAAAGATGCCAGGTGTCACTTCAAGTCTGCAGCTCCCACAAGCTCTGTCTTCACCCAACCTGGCATATAACTAGGCACCACTTCTAGTTCTCTCAATTTGTATGAAAGCATTAAAGAGAATAGAGTAGATTTTCTTAAGCAAGGAGGGAAATTATGTTGCATAACCCACCACAACATTGTAAAGTCATCTCATTAGTTGCCAGGGGCTTGGGGGGAAAGAGGGGGGGAAGTGAGGAGCTGTTTAATGGGTGTAGAATTTCAGTTTTGCAAGATGAAAAAGTTCTGGAGATTAGTTGCACAATAATGTGAATAGACTTAACATTACTCAACTGTACACTTAAAAATCACCAAGATGGTAAAATTTATGTTATGTGTTTTCACCACAATTTTTTAAAAAGCTAATGCAAAAAAAGAAAATGGTCATTAGAGTTTCTTGCTGCCCCCACTCTTCTTCTAAGAATTGCTGCAAGGATTCACTATCTGAGGCTCACTTCATATGCACCTAAATGCTCTCTCCTTCCCAAATTTTCTCCAGGAAACATAAAATTTCTCACCCCTTTATATCTAGAGCCATTCACCACAAACCCTAAAGGTCATTAGACAAAACAAAGCGCCCCCTGACAGCAGGATGTGCTGTTGTTAGAAGGTATTTGACATTTATCCCAGCCCAAAATCCATATCCTATATGGATTTTTAAATACATATGGTTCGCATCCCAACAGGAATTCTGGTGAAGAAAAGTATTAAGAGATTTAGGTTTATACCCCCCAAAAAAGTAGAACTATAGGTAATGAGATGTTGTTCTGTACAATATAGAACACTATTATTGCTTTATGATATAATATGTGTTTGTGTGTTTGTGTGTGTGTAGCATCCTAAGGTCTTCACTGAGAATGACTCTCTCTTACCTTCTTATAACCCCCGCAAAATAAGAGATAATATATGACCACCAGCATTCATTGAATAAAATGAAACTGCCTGAGGAAACAGATCCCTAAAATTCAAGCACAATAATCAGGTTTCCAGGGCAAAAAATGGAGCTATCGATAAGTTTAAATCATGTGACATTTGAAACATGGGCATTCATGAATTAATCAGTCATGCATAGGCTTAACACATGTTCACATTGAAAACTAAAAAAATAATGTAAGACAATACTGGTGGTGACCAAATGAAAAAAATCTATTAGATGCTTAGAACAAAAATTAACACATATTTTTGCTTTAATGCTCATTGCTTCGTTTTGACTATTCTCATCTGAGAGGCTTTCGTAGTCATCGTTCCATGCTGGGAACAGGTGAGCAATAAATAAACTCTTCGTGTTGACAGTGAATTTCTTTTCACATCAGGAGAAAAAGAAATTTCCTTATTTTCTCCATAATTACGCTACATCTTCCCACACTGGATACACTTCTCCCACACGCTTGCCTAAAAGATGAACTATTGCATTTCGAAGACAGGAGTCCAAAGATATTTGATTTGAAAGTGAAAAGGTAAAGGTATTCTTCATGCACTAGAACGTGAGTCCTGTGGGATCGCAGAAACAACTCTTCAGACTTAATGCCTTGGTATCTAGCCTACTCACAATACAGCCAGTTCTAAGAAGGTTAAATCAAGATATTCTTCTAACAGCAACTCAAGCCAACTTTGAAACACATTTTTCCAAGACCCAGATTGGGGTTGGATGAGGTCAGAGCCCAGGAGGGGGCACTTGCTCCTCACCCCCTTTCCTCCCTCTCCGCCCCATCCCGCGGCTGCCTGAGGATGGAGCTTGTAAGGGCTTTAAATTACACACAGTGTGAGTGAGTCGCTACTACCCCCGGCATCCACCCCAATCAACAGGACAGACTTAACAAGATGAAGTAAGAGAGAAACCGCAGGCTCCTGTTCCAAGAATGCCGGCTTGAGCCACACCATCCCATCTCTGCTCTCTGCCCAGGGTTAATAGCAAGCTCCTCCTGAAATGGACTCCCGTCCTCTGGAAAGTGCCCCGTGGGAAAGGACCCAGCCAAGCATCTCTCTGCAAGGGGCAAAGCCAACTTAAGTACTTCCGTTTTCTACTTGGCTTCTTCAAATACTACTAGTCCCGTCCACTTAAAAAAACGTAAGAATTTAATTTTCCTCTCCCAGCTTCCCACACAGAAGATTATATTTAGGAAGCTAGATATTCTATAGTTACTGAGTAGACTTTTTATTTATTCCTTGAATGTCAGTGTTACCTTTATTTGGGGGGAGGGGTGAGGATGGAGGTATCTGGTTTAAATTTATGTTGCATTTTAATATCCCCGAATTAACAGGCACAATTTGTTAAAACTAAATGGAAAAAAAAACATCGTCGGAACTAATTGCAGTATTTGAAAACTCTGTTATCTTAGAATTTAAAACACTTCGGGGCGCCTGGGTGGCTCAGTTGGTTAAGCGACTGCCTTCAGCTCAGGTCATGATCCTGGAGTCCCGGGATCGAGTCCCGCATCGGGCTCCCTGCTCAGCGGGGAGTCTGCTTCTCCCTCGGACCCTCCCCCCTCTCATGCTCTCTCTCTCTCTATTTCATTCTTTCTCTCAAATAAATAAATAAAATCTTTAAAAAAAAAGAATTTAAAACACTTCTAAAAATATTTTAAGAATTGACATTTCTATAGTATCTACATGATGGCCAAAGTCAACAATAGTCATTATAGAACATATCTTCTATAACATTGAAATGAAGGACATTTAAGTCATTTTTGTTAATGTAAGCAATATTAAAGGGAGAGATTACTCAAGTGTGTCTCAAAGTTTTCCAACAAGGCATCTTGTTGGATGGCTACTGGGCTTCTCAAAAAAAAAAAAAAAAAAAAAAGTAAGGTACCATAGTAAAGCTCCAAGGTATCTGCGTATATTTTCCGTGTGGTCACAAGCAGCCAATGAATGATAAGATACTTTTCAATATGCATATTGGAGGAAGAAAATGCAGACATGTTCAGTGTTTTCTATGGGATTATTTCTTAATTGCATTTCCAGATGGATGTTCAAGACCAGTGTAGCAGAATCCCAGAATGCTAAGACTTCCCCATTTCCTACCATTTTCCTTTCTAAGACATCAAGCAATACACTGACGTAAGACCTGAAAGAAATTTCTGGAGAGACCGCTTGGATAACAAGATATTACAGCCCACAACTGAAGCTAGCAAATTGTTTATTTGTGGAGGTGACATCAGTTTCTGGACTTACTAGGCTCTGTCTGAGAAAAGGCAAGTTCAATGTGTACCACAGAGACACCTGTCACTGTCTTCTCAGATTAGATGGGAGGACTTTAAGAAGGATTGAAGCTATTGCTCAATTTGGCTTAAAAAAAATTGTTCAAAGTACCTTAGATTAATGAAAAGAAGAGAGCATCAGAACCTCTATCCCTAACTCAAATATCCAAAGAGATGCTTCTCTTGTCATTTTACACATCCAAAAATAAGTTACTAGTTCTTAAATACTTCATTCAAAAAACGATTTCACTAGAGAAGGAAATTAACATTAAGTGAGCAATTATTTTGCCAAGCACTGTGCTAGATCTACTCACTATCACATTTAATTCCCACAACAACAATATGAGATCAATATTGTTGTCTCTACTTTGCAGTTCAGAAAAGTGAGGTTTAGAGAAAGTAAATAATATGCCCCAAATCATGAAACTGGTAGGTATGGAGCTGAGGTTCAAATTCAGGCCAATATAATCCCACTGCCGATGCTCCAGCCATTGTACTCCCCCCTAGGGAGTTTGTTACAATTTATTCATTACCATAATCTCTACCTGATGATAAAAGCATATTCTTCATTGCAGTGCAATTAAAACCAGATTATAGCTCAGCTTTGGATCATCTATAGGTCAAAGGATGATCTCCAAAACACAGCAACATGGTTAAATTTCAAGACAAATGTGGTGCCAACTCAGACCATCCTTCAGAACAAAGAGGGAGGTTGGGCATGATTTTGTTTTCAAATAGAAGGAAACTGAAGCCTAAAGAAAATTATTCCTTGAATCTCAGTGTTATCTTTATTTGGGGGGGGGTGGTAAGGATGGAGGTATTCTGGTAAAGAAAAATAGTGATTTTTTTTCCATCATTCTTAGAAGTGGCCATAGAATTGTGCCTCCCTTCTCTGGACAGTGTGTGCTAAACCAGCTCGACCCAACTACTGCCTCCAATAGGCAGAGAGAATTTAGAAACCAAGTTCCAGGAAAGGAATCTGCATAAAATAGAATCAGCCTACCCATTGCCCCCACGCTGAGGCCTAAGGCCCACAAACGAACATTATAAAGAGATGCTCCTTTTAACACCTACCTTACCCCAAAGTCTCTTGCCCAACTTTTGCATTAATAGAGATATCAAGAGAAATGTTTGTCACGGCTATTCTTACACAGGGCTTTTTTTGGCTTCTGTGAAAATAGAAGCACCACGAATTACATGCTCCAACATGTCCACATTCTTGGCAAAACAACAGAAAAATCTAGGGGGTCAAATTGGTGAGAGAATATCTGCCAGATAGCTACTTTATAGCTCCATTTTATAACAACACAAGAATGTGTAATGGAGATCAGAAAGTCAGAACCGACTTTACAAGGTTGTCCTATAGCCACGTTATGGCAACCTCGCAAACCAGAAACAAACAAAAAAAAAACCCTCTACTTGTCAAAGTAATTTAAGCAGTCCATAGTAATTTAAGCAGTCCCCCCAAAAGCTATCAGGGAAAGAAAGCTACCAAGATGCAGAATCCGAGATCGAGGTGGAAATAGCAAATTGGTTCAGACCAAAATTTGACCTCAGGTTTCTCATCTCTAAAGTGGAGATATTATTGTTAGCTTACACAATCACGGCAAGGCTCACATGAGATTATTTGCGTGGAAGCGTCACTTGCCCAGCAATACGCAATGTGCACAGTGGGATTTATATCTGAGTCTTATGCAAAGAGTAGGGATGGCAATAATCACCTGGCATTCTTTATCTTTCATTTGGCAAGTTTTAAAGGCTCCTGTGGAGATAATCAAGTCAGTTTATCCTCAAGCAAATAGTGACAACCACAAGGCACTTCGCGTAGCTTTGTCACCTAACTTTTATTCTTCTGCAGAGGATCATGATGGTCGGTACAATTCCAAGAGCCATTACTATGTGTGGAGAGCACATGACACTGACTCTGAAGAGGGCCTGCTCCACAGAACGGATTGCTCCTTTCCTACATAAAACATTTTCATCGCTTTCAATACAGAGACTTCCTGCGGCAGAATGGCTTAAATTTATAGGCTTATGCTAAGCATGGAAAGAAGAATCTGCTTTAAGACGTCGTTTTCTGTGTTAGCTTTCCCCTCTCAATCCCCACCGTTCGTTTTTGAGCCAATCATGCCCTGGAGTATAGAATAAAGGTAGCAGGCTACCGCCCCAGACCGAGGCGACCCTAACCAAATGGCTTGACAATTGGTAAATGTTTATAACAAACTTGGTCATATCCTTCACACAACAAACAAGCACTTACTTAAGTGATTTAAGGTGTGAAGCTGGGAATGTTCCCTCCAGTCATGAAGACAGTAAAGCAATACCATATTTTAAGGGTAGGGGACGGGGGGGATCAAAACCTATGAGCCAGAAAGCAGCCTCTCAACTGCTTATCTTGTTAAGGATCAGTGAAGATGAAATAGTCTCATTGGATTAAAATAATTAAATAGACCTAATTTCTCGGGGTACCTGGGTGGCTCAGTTGTTAAGCGTCTGCCTTCAGCTCAGGTCATGATCCCAGGGTCCTGGGACTGAGCTCCGCATCGGGCTCCCTGCTCGGCGGGAAGCCTGCTTCTCCCTCTCCCACTCCCCCTGCTTGTGTTCCCTCTCTCGCTGTGTCTGTCAAATAAATAAATAAAATCTTTAAAAATAAATCAATAAATAGACCTAATTTCTAATATATATGTCAAATGGAATTAAAACCATAAAATCCAAATGGATCTTGAGATGCTCTAACAGAAAAATTGTCTGGAGAATTGCCAGGGGCGCTATGAATCCTGTAAAGAACAATCCATGAACCAGGGAAGACCATTAATGTTCCCAAAGGAAAAAAAAAAAAATTTGTCAATACAAAAAAAGTAGAATTCACGACCCATTGTTTGATGGAAGAACCAGAATATTTTACCAGTAAAATAAAGGAGGGGAAAAAAAAAAACTGGGACTGGGGGGGGGGGAATCTAGTTTTTACCTTATCATCCCAACTATACCCCCAGCAGCCCATTAGTGGGGACAGAATCGAAGTGGGGAAAGTAGTGTGTGTGGTGGAGCATGCCAGACAGAAGAACACAGTGAGAGCTGAGTCTTTCTCCATGGTGAGAAAAAGCGATATTCAGGATATGGTTAGCTATCAGGAGCTGGGGGAACTGGGTTGAAGACCTGCATGGGGTGCAGGAGAAGGAGGAGATAAGACGGCCGATAGCACAGAGGAAACTTTAGGGGCGAACAGAGCTGTCCTTTGACATCTGGGTGGTGATCAGCATAACCCTCCCACCTGCGGGCTACTCTTCAGTAATCTCTGCATAACTGACACTGGTCTGTTGAGCGGGCTTTCTGGTGGAGGACTGTGACAATGCCCCGGACCGTGGTAAGAGGTAGGAAGGAGGACTCCTCCAAGAAGCCTAATCACACCTGAGTCATGTTGGGTTGATTTTTTTTTTTTTTTTAGAGACCACTCTAGTACTGGAACACAGGCTCTTCCAATCTGACCTGGCTACTTCCAGGTTTTTAACTCAGTGCACTGGGCACTGAGATCAGAACTGGAACCCACCATAAAGGACATTGTTTTGGATTGCACAAGGGCTCATTCTTGGTTCTTCCCACCTCTGTCAATGGCCGTTCAGGACTGGGGGTCCCACATGTGAATGACTTCAGGATACCAGTCACACCCACAAATGGGAAGAACTGCTGGGTGGAAGACAATGGGGGACATAAGGCCTGGTGGGAAGTAGAGGTTGCAGACCCCTCCCAAAGGTTTTCAAAAATCAATACTTAGAGGGGGAAAAAAAAAGTAGTGACTAAATAAATGTCTGTGTGCAGGATTCAACACCCCTATTACATTTGTCTAAGTGTGACTGCAAAGTGAGATACTCAGGAGCACATCTGGCCCACGGCCAGTATCCAGGTCTTCAGACAGAACATCTTCCTAAAGCCATCTTTGCCTGGAATCCCCATATATCATCTAAAGAAAGTTGAAATGTCATAAATTAGCTCCTTTCAAATGATTCTGGTGTACTGAAATGGGATCTCTTTGATAGGTCATCTGTAAACTACACACACAAAATAGTTTTCTCGCAGATCAAACCAGACAGTATTCAGAATGTTTAACTTAAAATAATTGTATTCTACTGAAAGCTGTCAGAGGACTGGGGAGGGGTTGGGGTGAGGAAGGAAAAGAAGATTACTCTGAAGCCCCCTCTCCAGCCCCACCCCCGCCCAGCACAAGTCACCTCTGCACAGTTTACCACTAAATCACTCATTCAACATGGGCCACAAGCGCAATGGCACAGAGACATTCTCAGGGAAGGAAGGCAGGGACCAGCCCTGTTCCCACGCTCCAGAACTCCTGATAAATAGGAGCTTGCTTATGCTGTAAATTCTGGATATTCTGGTGTTATAGCCAGATACGTAGACAGGGATATCACATGCGAGTTACAGGACTTTGGAGCTCTAGAAACGGAATCCTTGATGACTTGAAAACTCCCCGCTCTGTCTCCAAGTCAGTCTTTTCTCAATGACGTCACTTGTGCATTCACTGTATCTTGTGAAGCTAAAGAGGAAAAAGGAAAGACTCTGGATATATCCTTACCTGTAGCTGCTGGTCTAATTCTGGAAAGACCAGAGGAATGGCATCTTCAGGAGGTGTATCATCTAGAACATGAAAATAAAAGGATTCTTCACTATAGAGCTCTTTCTCTCCTGGGAGGCGTCCTGCTCTCACCATCTTTGGATTTATACAATTAAATCATCAGTATATACTGCTTTAATTATTCTCATCACTTCAGGTGGGGACACAGAGGATACAGAAGACAATCTTGTTCATTTTTGGTACAAAACGGAAGCCTGGAGAGCATAGCTGGCCTGGCCAAAATTTTGCAAATATCAGAATCCTCAACTGTTCAGTCTGGTAGCTCTACAATTAAGAAGCACAATATTCTCATGGTAGCCAAACCCAGATTCCCTGGTGTGCAGGAAAGTGCTTTAACAAGGCGCTAATGAGGTGATCAGAACAACCTCAATGGGACAGAAGAATGTGTTAGTGAAAAATAGAAGCTCTGCTCTGAATGACTCCAATGGGGGCAAGCTTTGGTGTCCTTACCACAAATCACCACCACCAGGCAGTTACCCAGAGCCTCGTTCTGGGTTCCGGTGAGCAACAGGCAGCAACCCAGTCAGGGGGTTCTTCCCCGCACGGCAGGCAGCAGTCCCCACCTGAGGCCGCGTGCACTGCCTTGATGTGGAGGAACCCGAGCGAAGACAGCCATGGCCACTCTGTCCCCAAATGCCTTACACTGACTGACTGGCAATAGGCAGGTGTCGCTGGATCAGAAGATGGTCTCAGAAGCATCCGAGGAAACCTGAGAGGAGTTTGGCCTAAAATATCCAAGTCACCCCCAAATGTCTTCGAGAACATACTGTGACCCAGCCACACAACTAGAGCACAGCCCCTTGTCAGCAGAACCTCATATGTCCAGGCGGGCTCTGGTGCTGCTGGGCCATCCATTCCCACCCCCTCCATGTTGGCAACACCTACCCCGGGACAGATGACTATGAGGATAAGACAAAAGACAAGTGAAAGAATTGTTTAAAAACCAAATCTGTTTTACACTATAACAAAGAAAGGAAAGTTCATGGCTTTCATGTTCTCACTATCATAACCAAATCTATTTATAAAAATGTGCTGTTCTGTTTGAACAAGAGCATGTGCTATGGGCCATATCCGACGCCAAAGCAAGTCTCCTCTCCCTACTCCTCGACAGCATAGTCCAGAATAACACACAGCATGCACGGAGCTCCTGGCTTCTAAGGCAGTACAATTCTTTGAAGGCACCAAAGATAATTACCAGGAAGGTAATTCAAACAAGGACAGTATTTGCCTCTGCCAAACACCTCAAGGGTCACAGCAGTTAATAGCTTCTGGTATATTTTAGTCAAGAGTAGTATAATAATACTCCCATTTAAAAGTGGCTTAAGACAGTGATAAAGCATCGCCCAATTTGCATGCAATTTTTCCTGTGCCTATGCCAGACTATGGATGCCCACAGGTTCACTAACTCTGTTCTGCTTCACACAGCAAGTAGAAATGGGGAAAATCTCCCCAAGACCTTGCTGCAGGCTGCAGGACTGAATCAAGAGGACCCAAGGAGATCTGATCCCCAGGCCCTCTGAGGGCTCTCTTCCTACTCAGAATGACAACTTCTGTCGGGTACTGTGGCTCTTCAAGTCCACCGCTTCATCTGCAAAGAGTTGGCCAAAAGACAGACATATTCACTTGTTGCTACTGACCCTTTACAGGTAGCCTTCATTATGAAACCTGTAGTTTGTAAAACTGATGTGAGTCTAAGGCACATTTAAGTGTACCTCAATAAAATATCAATAAGCCAGACATCATGATTATGTCAGTTCATTGTGTCTGAGGCCAGAACAACTTGGCACAGGTAAATGGGAACATATTATACTTTGGCATCCCACCCCTAATAATCACAGATGAACAGGCACTTGTTAGAAGGAGAAACCACTTCTGTAAAGTACCAGAATAGATAGTGCCTTCCAGAATCCTAAAAGTCAGCCAGGAAGGGAGCTCAAGGCTTCCTGGGATTTAATCCACCTTACTGCCTGTGAAGTCACACTCCTTCCTGCTTAATTATAAAAAAGAAGAAGCAAGTTACTCAATGGCTTCACTGTAGTAAAGTAAATAGCCAATACAAGGTATGCCCCAGAATTAATACAGTGCATTGTAGAAATCTACATCATCACCTATAGTCAAACCGTGGCACTTATAGGTAAGCATGCTGATAATTTTGTGGACAAGGCTGAAGATTGGATCTCTTGAGTTAAAAAAAAAAAAAAAAAGTCTAACTCACTGACATAGAAACATGTAACGAGGGGGCACCTGGGTGGCTCAGTCGTTAAGCATCTGCCTTCAGTTCAGGTCATGATCCCAGGGTCCTGGGATCGAGCCCCACATCGGGCTCCCTGCTCAGCGGGAAGCCTGCTTCTCCCTCTCCCCGCTCCCCCTGCTTGTGTTCCCTCTCTCACTGTCTCTCTCTCTCTCTCTGTGTCAATTAAATAAATAAATAAATAAAATATTTTTTAAAAAAAAGAAACATGCAATGGATGTTGTAATGACAAGCAAAATAAAGATAAGACTTTGGTTAAAGAATGGTTCACGTTGGCTTAATCCAAGCGGGAAACGGCAGCAGAAATAAGAAAACCGAAGACAGATGTAAGGAGACAACCGAGAGTCTGAAAAGCCAGGCCTGCCTTCCACTGCCTGATGCCATCTGCTTCGTCTGGCATCCCTGCCGGCCAGAAATTTCAGGGCTTGCAAAGCTGCTTACAAAGCTGCTCTGAGTTGATGTGCGGTGTGTTTTCTTTTAAACAGTGGCTGCCTTCTTTGACTGGTTTTAAAAATAGGCAAGTATTCTAAAAGCAGAATGATGAATCACAGGATTGGGCCAAAAGGAAAGAAGGAAAATGATTCAGACAGACTAGTAGCACAGCTGTTCCTCCAACATTTGGCCAAATCGTTGTAAAACATTTTGACAGTGACATTGGATCGGCGTTCCTGAGAGCAGTTAGGTTTGTTTTGACAATTCAGAAGCACAAAGTGGATTGTACAGTAGCTATACAAGAGAAGAGACCTTCTCTCTGGCAAATTTGGCTTTTTTTTTTTTTTAAAGGAGAGCAGTTACCAGATATGCTTATAAAATGACAAAATCAGAATGCAAGTACATTTTTATTAAAATATATTTATTTACCAAATAGTCATTGAATGCCTTTGATGTGCGAGGCAGGGACTCGGGCTCTTGCTAAATTGGCAAATTTGTCATGTTTTTTTCATGTATTATTATTAAAAAAAAATTCTTCAACTTCATTTTTCAAAATGCCACTGTGGGCTTTAGTGGTCCAAGCAAAATGTATCCTAAGGAATTTTTAAAGAACGGAATATAAAGGAAAGAATTTAAAGGGTTGTTTTGGGGGGGTTGTTGTTTTTTTGATAAGCAGATGTTCGCTGCCTGTTTTGCAAAACACAACGTGACTAAGTCAATGGTACTTAAGATAGAACTTTCTTATTGGTATCCCAACCACTATGACATGCCATAGTACATAGTCTCAGCAACCCTGGAACAGCTGTTGAGTTGCTTTTGTGGTTATTCTGTTTCAGATTTCCTGAAATTGTCTTCTCTCTGTTTCCCTGTGAATCAGGTAAGTGGGACCCACTGGGTCTGTAATCCAAATCCTCACTGTTATTTAGCAATGAGAGCTATGTGGTCAGAATTTTCAGAGAATGCTGCAGCTGGACGGGACTAAGCCATCATCTGGTCCAGGACTCCGTGCAGAGCAAAGGACAAGGGCCCCAACAAAGGAAATGAGTTTTGTAAGACTAAGGGGTGTTTCCCAGCCCCGAGCTCTTCCCTATCCTACTCTGCTCTTCTTTGCTTTCTGGTCCATGAGCTCCCTGACTTTTGTATTTCATGAGACAGTGAAATTTTCCTCAAAACATTGGGAATCATGCCTTAGAGTGTCCAACTTTTTATTCAGCTGGTGAAGATGACTCAGAACACCTACCATGTATCATTAGTATCTCTTTATGACAGAGAGAACATTTTAGCCCCCAAATCTTAAGACAAACATAATCGTAGAAAAGTGTCCAGTATAATGGATAAATTTAGCTTTAGAGACAAAAGCAAACACACACCAAGAAAACCTCACCGCCGTGCCCGTATTCCTTTTGTTGTACTTCGGAGAAGTGACAACTTCATCAAAGCCAGACCAGGCCTGCAAAGCAGCAGTTGAGAACCACTGTTCTAGGCAACATCTTGACTGGCCTTTGGGATCCATTATCTCCCCCTTCCACTGGGCTCTCCAACCCAGGCCTAACTGCAGGCAAATCCTTGGTAGGAAGAGTTTAGGTTTCCACACAGAGAAGACCTCAGGACGGAGATAAGCCACGGTTAGAAGACATTCCCAAGCCCCACCCCACTCCCCAGCCAGAAACTCAAGAGGCACCCCTGCCCAGAATCCATTCCATTTGACTGCATTTTCTGCAGTCAGGGCTGGTCCCATTGGCATGTGTGCACGCAGACACACAGAGCCCTTCCCCCAGGTGTGGCTCCTGGTGTAATGCTCTAGCGAGAGTACTTGAAATTCTTGGGCAAGCAGCCCTGGGTTTTAGTACTGTGCGTCCACAAATTACGTAGCTATCCTGCCCGCTGGAGTCCTGAAGATAATCCTTCGGGGCACTGGGAACAGACTCACACTTAGGAGGCAGATGGCTTTGGGCATCGGCTACAGTGCCAAGGCTCATGCAAAAATATTCCTGGAACTGTGGAAGCTCCTAACCACTCAAGATACAGTGGGTTAGTCCACATTCTGTAGGGCTCAGGTCAGCCACTTTTTTAATGTGGACAATCAACATAATCTCTTCGAGACTTGGTTTCTCCTCTCCTGTCTCAAAAACTTATTAGTAAAGGAATGCATATGTCAATTCAATCAGCCTAAAGCCAGGCGCCTAGGAAATAATCAGTAATAATAATGAATATTTAATATAACTGAGCTTACTTCCATTCCTTTTCAGCATAAATCCAACCAAAGGGGTAATGGGGGGCAAGGCACCTGCGCGTGGATGTGTGCATATGAGAGTATGTGTATGATGGTGAGGGTTGAAGGTATTATTTCTCATCTGAATAATACAGACAGGAGGCAGGGTGAGAATCACTGCTTCTGATTACTTAGCTCTCCCCACGCCAGTTAAGAAAGATTTCCCTGGTGCAGCCACAACCTCAGGTCTCCTGGGTTTTCTATCTTCATTTAAATCTGAATTTAAGAAGGGTTTCCCTTTTACTTCCCTATCAAAGCAAACACTTTCCATATGAAATATTATTTAAAAATTTTTAATTTATGCCTGAAAGGTCTTTGAGTACTTTCATTTTAAATCTAAATCAAGATTCATATTTTAGTTTTAGAAATAAGTCATCTAAGGCTGCCAACTTACATTACTAATGTATCAAAAAAACTTTTTAAACATGTCTATATACCTTGGTTCTTGTTAGAGCAACACATCATTTTGAGACACATCAAAAGCTTTTTGAAATTTTGCTTCCTGCTTGTTAAACACTGGACGTGTGAACCTTTTAATACACATTGGATTTTCAGGGCCCATCAGATTAAAAGTGCAGACATGGGTACGGATTCAGGCAGTGATTTGGTATGACACCTAACAGATTGCCAATTCTTTATAATTAATAGTAATCATCATGTCACCTCAGCCAGTACCTACAAACAAGATCATACATCAAGGGGCACCTGGGTGGCTCAGTCGGTTAAGCATCTGCCTTCAGCTCAGGTCATGATCCCAGGGTCCTGGGATCAAGTCCTCCATCAGGCTCCTTCCTCAACAGGGAGCCTCCTTCTCCCTCTGCCTGCCGCTCCCCCTGCTTGTGTGCTCTCTCTCTCTCGCTCTCTCTCTCTGACAAGTAAATAAATAAAATCTTTGAAAATAAAATAAAATCTTTAAAAATAAAATAAAATCTCTAAATAAATAAAATAAAAAAAAAAAAGATCATACATGAAACAGACTGAATGAGATTTCTCCACACAGAGAGACCTCATTCAGTTTAAACACTTTTTTTTTTAGATTTTATTCATTTATTTATTTGAGAGAGAGAATGAGAGAGAGAGAGACCATGAGAGCGGGGAAGGTCAGAGGGAGAAGCAGACTCCCCACTGAGCAGGGAGCCCGACGCGGGACTCGATCCTGGGACTCCAGGATCATGACCTGAGCCAAAGGCAGTCGCCCAACCAACTGAGCCGCCCAGACGCCCAAGACCTGATTCAGTTTAAAGACAGGTTTTATGTTTCTTAGAAACATTCATCTAGCCACTATTATTGTAGCTAAGTTTGTGAATCTTACCAATTTATTTTTTGTAAGAATAGTTTTACTTATTTAGCCTATAACATATTTGCCCAGAAACATTTCCTTCAAAAAGAGCCAGGGGGAGGTATATTTATTTCTCAGCACACCACCAAATAAAACTTACCTCTACTTTTCCTCTTTCCTGCTCTATAAAAACATATCAGAACTAACCTTTCTCCACCATTTCCCATGACTGTTGAGGAAGCTCTTTGCTGTCAGAAACAATCATGTTTCTCTCTCATTACATGGCCCTTACTTCAAATGGGTATTCAAGCAAAAACAGCCCCAAGGGCCCAGCTTTGAATCCCTTCCTACTACTTATTAACTGTTTGATTTGAGGCAAGTTCCTTAACCTCCCTTAGCCAATGGTCCGCATCTGTGAAATGGGTATAATGACATCGTCCCGCAGAGTTGCTACCAGTCTAAACTGATGAGATGATATAAGTAAAAGCATCTAGGTATTCAACAAACAATGACTTCCGTCCGGTTTTTGTGGCCTTAAGCACCAGATACCAACCGATAAATCCAGCTGTATCTCAAAGAACCTTCATCTGATATCGGAATAACAAACTCAAAGTGGTTACAGATATTGTATTATTGATTTTATAGTATTTAATGATTACATTTCCACTGTGGTTCTCAACTCTGTGCTTCATGAAAGATGTAAATATAGGAGACTCCTCCCCCTTCAATTCCCATCGGACCTATGAGGGAGTTTGACTGCTTGTTGTCACAGCGTGCTGAGACAGCTTTGGAGGCAGGGTCAGAGTTAGGAAAGGTGACTTGAAAGAGCTCAAAAAGGCTCCCCAAGCCCCTATTCTCCCAAAGACCATCCTCTCTCTTCCACTGGCTGGCAAAATTCCAGGGGGGGCTTTAACCCTTGACTTCCTACCGATTCCCCTGTGGATATTTAAAATAACAGTAATAATAATAGAAAAAAGAAAAAACACCCTGAGAGTTTTGTTTTTTTTTTTAAAGTAAACCTCAATATTCATTCATTTAATGCTTAGTGGGAATGAGGTTTTCCAAAGTCTTTCCAGAGAACAAGGATTGGGAGCATGGAGCGAAGAGAAGACAGAAAACATTAGGGCCCTGAGGAGGGGGAGGGAAATAATACCTAAAGGTACCAAAGGTAGAAAAAGTTGAAGGAAAGCAACAACGACAAGAGACACTTCACCTGCATCACGATTTTCCTGAGAATCAGTTGTGCACGTGCACATTCGACATTCACACAACGTCCAGTGAAATTAGATTCCACGGTCACTCTTTCAGCTGCTCCACATGGTTCCCACTGCCACACAAACACTCTGATATGTAAGGAGAATAGTACTACTTAAAAGAGATATCAACAGAATGGATCCTGGATTTTTTTTAACTAAATGTCATATGATTAATTCAAGTCCAGATATGAAAAATTCTAATAGCTTGAAAGAATCTTTTAAAAACAAAATGTTGAAAGCTACTGACTTGGGCTGATACTAGTATCCTTGACTCCTTCTTAAAAAAAACCCTAAAAGCTTAACAACAACAACCACCAAAAGAACCCCACAGCCAAGGTCTAAATTCACACTTGAGTGTAGCAGATTTTATAGCTTGACTGAAATAAAGAAAACGCTCAAGTAATGAACATGAAATCCTCATGTCAGTCCAACTCTAAATTCTCTCCAGCTGGAGAAGAGCCAGTGATTCTCTAATAACCCAAGAGATGGGATTCATGTTTCTCTTCTGCATATTTTCTATTGGGAAAACTAACTCCATGAATGTCCCAATTTAGAAAGTTAACTCTTTGGAATTCCCAGTTTAGAAGTAATGTCAATCATATCATTAGTTTGTTAAAAATAGCCATTGCTGCCTCCAGGAACTGTGGTTAGCTAAGTGTTACTTAATGAAGGCTTCTGATGATAGGCTAGAAGTGGTGATTATATTTTAAAGGGCTTTTTCTCCCCCCCTAAAAATTTGCTTCCTGTATTTAAGCCCCTGGAGGTCCACCGTCTATTTGGAGTCTTGTGGCACATTCTGCCATCAATAAGTCATGATCAGCTCCCCATCCAGAGCCAGTCTGTCACCAAGTCCTTTCAACCCTCCCTTCATAATGTACTCTGAATTCAGTCATCCCATTCCATCATCTGATCCAGGCACTCAGTACTCTGTCTCTGTACCATTATAAAAAGCCTCTTCCATTCTCTCATCTCTACACATTCCAGACTGTTCTACCAATCGAACATTTACCATTTTCATCCTATCATTCCCTTGCTCAAGAACTTTTGACACTCGATTGTTTCTGATCAAATCCAACCCTGTTGTTGAACTTTTAGGATTATATTGTTAACTCTAGTTAATGGCTATATATACAGATATTCAAGGTAAACCTCAAAGTATGGTTCATTAAATGACATGCCACTCTTCCACCATTCAAACCTCTGCTCCAGTTGACAAGAATTTTACTATTTGATGAATATATCATGCTCTTCCTGACTCTTAGGTTTTGCTCAGTCTTTTTGTTTGAAAGGAAAAGGAAGAATGGTTAAAAGTTGTATAGCCCCCATTTTTGGTACCTGGTACCCAGAGATGGCACCTTTCCTACACTGCCCGTCAATACCCCACCTGTCTTCAAGAGCAGGTTGACTATCACATTTCCCAGGAAGATGTTCCCATCTGCTCTGGGTGACACAGATTTTTCCTCAATTCCCTTTGCCTTATGAAACCCACAGGAGGGATCATGCCATACTTCGTATTTGCACAACTCACCCACCTTTGGGAGAGCACTAAAGCATAGAAACTAAGTTCAGCTAATTGATAAGAGGAGAGGCAGGGGTACCCCAAATCCTCCAATTG
Source organism: Callorhinus ursinus (assembly GCF_003265705.2). Taxonomy (NCBI): domain Eukaryota; kingdom Metazoa; phylum Chordata; class Mammalia; order Carnivora; family Otariidae; genus Callorhinus; species Callorhinus ursinus. The sequence continues at coordinate 7,833,353 of NW_027397063.1, forward strand.
CAAAACCAGTCTTTAAATAATCTCAGGCCAGTTATACTATAAACTCTATCTTGACATTAAGTAGATGTGGGAGATATAGGTGAGACATAAAACTGCTTAAGACGCTTATATTTTCCTTAATACTCCAGAATCAATTATCATAGGTACAAGGACCAGTCGAGTCCTTAATTTGTGTCAAGCACTATGCTAAATGCTTTACCTATATAGTCTTCTTTAATTCTTACAACCACTGTGTGAATTATCACTATATACACCTTGTGGGAAACTGAAGTTCAGCAAAATTGAGTGACTTACCCAAGATCACACAAATAGTGATGGAGATGGGTCTAGAAACCATGTCTTGAGGACTCCAAAGCCCTATGTCCTTAACCTCTACATGAAATCATCTCAGAAAAATATGCAAAAAAAAAAAAGCCTAATATAACGAAAGGAATGAGCACTCTTTTCTCATGGACTCTGCTTACCCCTCAACGATAAATCCATAACTATGGAATTACTTCCCAAAATTCCATCTTAGTTTCCCCATTTACTATGGAAATCTAGGATGCTTGCCTTTGTTTTCCCCCTAAATGTGTGGTCTAGAATGCACTGGAATTCAAAAGGCATGCACAGCGTGCGTGATGGCAAGTGTTGTTCTCCATGACACTCCACAGGCTCCATAGTCAAGAATTCAGAGGGAGTGTCTCCAAATATCTGCAAAGCCTCTTTCTGTGCACTCACAACTTCATATGCATGCAGAAATACAGATTGCTGGACCTCCATCTGTCCCTACTGCCCCAGAATATACAGGAGTAGGGCCTTGGAACATGTATTTTTGGTGAGCGCTCTCAGGTCATTATTTTAAGAAAGGTTGAGAAACGCAGAAACCCACTCCTGCCTTGGATTCTCTAGTTAGATGCCTTTTTAGAGATATGAGGACACATAGATCATAGGAAAAAGTTCTTTTTTAATTTTAGCAGTTTCTTTATAAATCTTCCCAAGCATCTTTTTGTGGAACTAGAGAGTATGAATTACTTGAAATAAATGACAACCCCTTTTTGAAGCTACCGTATTAAAAAACATGAATTTCAAAAGTGGGCATTCTTGGGACATTTGAAAGACTGGAACGAATCAATCTAAACTGACTGATTAAAAAAACATATAAGAGCTCCTAGTCAGGGGCTGATAGCCTTCAAAGGATGATGGCAAATTAATGACAAATTGTATATTTTGTATTTCAAGGAAGAATATATTTATGCAGCCCAAAGATCAAGATTCACCTCTCCATGCTCTTTTCTGTACATAAATTAAATTTTGTTAAAATAAAGACAAGGAGGGTGCCTGGGTGGCTCAGACAGTTAAGTGTCTGTCTTTGGCTCAGGTCATGATCCCAGGGTCCTGGGATCAAATCCCACATCAGGCGCCCGGCTCAGTAGGGAGTCTGCTTTTCCCTCTGCCCCTCCCCCTGCTCATGTGTATTCTCTCTCTCTCTCCCAAAAATAAATAAAATCTTAATAAATTAATAAATAAAGATGAGGAAACGGTACATTTATTTGTCTCGTCCAAAATTACGATATAATAATATTGCTTGGAATAAATAAGCTTTATATACTGAAATTGTCTTTGTAAGACTGCTGATCGTAACAAGACTTGTTCTGCTCATGTGGACATGATCACAAGGAAGTAAATTATACTTCCTTCTCCCAGATTTGGGAGCTTACATGTATCTGTCTTGAAAGCTAGCCACTCAAGCATGAACTATTCCTAAAATCTTACATTTATGAAACGCATAAAAGCAGGAGGGGCTTTTCTTTTTCTTTTTAGAGTAGTGATATAGAATAATAGAGTTCAGATTCATAAGTCTAGAGACCTGCATTTAAATCATAACTCTGTTAACCTACTTACAGCATGGTCTTTGGACCTCAAGCTCTGTGTCTGCAAATTGGTAATACTAATGTCTACATTGCATGGTTATTTTTTTTAATATTTACTTAGTTATTTAAGTAATCTCTCCACCCAGTGTGGGGCTTGAACTCAGGACCCCAAGATCAAGAGTCACATGCTCTGTCAACTGAGCCAGTCAGGCGCCCCTACATTGCATGGTTATTTTAGAGATATGCAATAATACATATGAATGCCTAATACAATAGAGAAATGCAATTAATGTTAGTCATCATTTCTTTGTTGGGATGGATTGGTTTGCCTTTTGGGAGGATTTCCCTTCACCACTGTGTTTCAAGGCAACCTGAGTGGAGATACCAGGACAACAGCAGGCCATGAGAAGAGGGTTGAAAGAACAGACAATGAAGAGTCAAGGCTTCACCTCTTCTTACTCTCGAACAAATCCTCCACTGGGGGCTGAACAATCCAGGAAAATGGGGGCAGATGGGCTACCACCAGAATCACTTGGTATAAGTAAAGCCTGAATTGGCTGTATAATGTCAGACTTCACAGAGCCCAGATGCTTACTTTGCATTATTTTAGGGATAAACTTGCTTCTTTTCAATTATTACTTCTTAAAATATTACCCCTACATGTGCAGTGTAGGAAGAAAAATAGACGACTGAGTAGGTGAGTGATTGATTGATAGGTAAACAGAATCAGCCCTCAAAAGACCCAAGATTGAAACAGTAGTGTTGTTTGAGTGTGTGATTGTGGATTTTAACAGATGACAGACTGAGAGCCAAGGCTGATGCCAGTGACAGAGATCCAAGGGTTCCCTTCTCACGTCTGTGACCTCACACCACCTGGGGTCCCCGTCATAGGTGGTGTAATTCAATATGTGTGTTAAGAGGTCACTGAAGGGAGTCATAACAAAGGGCTCCAAGTACGGCAGCCTCACCTCAGACCTTACTATTTCAAAAGGGTCTGCCTCACCTGTCCCATTCATCACTCTGGCTGCAGTCTGTTTGTTCGGCCTGAATTGTGGAAGCACCAGTGAGAAACCAGGCTTTGGAACTTGGGCTCCAAATATTGCTGCTGGAACCGGGACAGTGATATTTTTACATCACTAACCAACTGCCAGGGCTTTAATAAACGTCTCCTCACACAGTTTCAATGATGACATACGTTGGAATCGTTAGAAATTGTTATAGCCCTGGGAATTTTATAATAAAGAAAGTTAAATGGGGAAAGTAAAAAGGAAGGAGAAATGTGCTAAAGCACCCAGAGGATAGGAGGCTGGGGCGGCATCACCAGAGGCATTTCTGGAAGCCACACTCCAACGATGCTTGATGAAAAAAATCACACGCCCCATCATTAGATCATGCCAGGCATGCATTTTTTCTTTTTGTTAAAGATTTTTTTTTTCATTTGCCAGAGAGAGGGAGCACAAGCAGGGGGAGCAGCAGAGGGAGAGGGAGAAGCAGGCTTCCCGCGGAGCAGGGAGCCCGATGAGGGGCTTGATCCCAGGACCCCGGGATCATGACCTGAGCTGAAGGCAGATGCTTTACCGACTGAGCCACCCAGGCATCCCCAGGCATGCATTTTTAAACACCCTTTGTGGAACAGGAAAAGATGACCACAAAGCAGTGACGGGCAGGGAGGTGGCCCTCTCCCTGCATGCAGAGCGTACCTGAGGCATTATCGAGGCTGAAGGCAATGCGTACTGGCTTATCCGCAGGTACCCTGGCTGTGCTGATCATGTGGGCACCTGAGCTTTGGCCTTCCCCTGGGTCTTCCAGCTGTAAGGACAAGAGAGAGCCATTGTCACTTATCCAAGTCATCCCTCAAATATTCAGAGGATCTTGGAAATTGGAGGGAAAGTTAGTAAGCATTACTTTCTTATTTTGAAGATACTCCCAGTTCCTAGCTTTCTTTCCCTACATGGAAAGTATTCACCTGCCCCATTTAAAATTCTTTTTCTGGCTTATAAAAAAAAAAAAAAAACCTGTCTTGGAAATACATATCTAGAATGAAATATACAAGATAGAGCAAAATCTCCACCCACCTCACTTTTTTAGTATCCCTTCACACACACTAGTCCAACCCTGGCCCTTCCAGGTCTTATATAGTGTTTTATTTTTAATTGAGGAGGATAAAGAAATCCTAATAGGGCATCAGATGGCTTCATATTAAATTAGTCACACTCAAAAGCCTAAATTGGACCTGAATTATTGATCTGAATTATTGAGTGGTAAAGAATGGGTGATAAAGAATGTATCAAGGACCACTTCAAGAATACCAAAGTCTATTTTAAAATATCCCACAGTTATAGTATGAATATTATGTGCTTTAAATATCTATTTAACTACCTGTGAATCTATCAAACACATATCAGGTTGTACATCTTAACAATGTATGATACAAGCAAAAGACAGAACTTAAAAACATGCTATTGATGTTCTACTGTACCTGTGAAATTATCATTAATAAACTAAGATCGAATGAATGGAAAAACATCCTATAGATGAGTTGGGATGGGCAAAAATACATGCATATTTCCTTGTTATAATAATAGAATTTAGCCCAAATACATTTTAACCAAGATATTTGATAACTTTTGTACAATGGGACTAAGGAAAAGAGATTGTTATAAATACATGATATCTTCATTATTTAAATACATATGTGCAACTTTTCTATTTTTAATCATGCTTCCCTAAACTCTCTACTTTCCTTCTCATGTAGACAGTAAACCAAAAACTCTGAGTGATATTTTTAGGAAAACATCTCTAAAAATGGCAAAATATAAATCATCTCTTTAACCATCCTCAGCAAGATTCTGGGAACTGTTTATCAGGACATTTTCTCAGAGCAAGGTTTCCAACTCTTTCCCATAACTTTTTTGTATCTAAAAATAGTGTCCAGAACACTGAATTTTGTTTTTACACTTATTTATAGAGCAAACTCAAATGCATACATACACACACACACACACACACACACACACATATATTTAGACATACATACATATGGAATCATCCTACCCAGTATATGGAAAGAGAACAGGATTATATTAAACACCTAGTATAGCTTTGGAGAAAAACCAGCAGCTGTTTATCACCCAGTTAGAATCATATTTGGCCCATTCATTCAAAACCACAAATAGCAATGAACCATAAAGCACTCCGAGTCATGTCCTTCTAAGTTAAAAAAAAAGTAATAACATGAAACATTCAACGTAAGAAAAGGGTAATACAAAATTGCTGTTACTTGACTCAGGATATGTTTTATCTTAGCTCTGACATACATTTCTGTGTAGTCTCCTCTGCTTAGAATCAACCATCTTGTTAGCCACCTGTTCCTAGGGAATAGAACAGACTGTCTCAAATTTAACAAAACAAACAGTAAAAAAAAACCCTTAAAGTTGTAGCTAAGAGAAAAAGTCTGATTGTTATGCACTGTCCCATCACCGACCCATTTTATCCTAACATCCTAACAGGATGAAAAGTGCTCCTCTTTTGGCTAAATTTCCCAATGCTTTCCTGCACCAAGAAATAAAGCACGAGAGGTGGAAATTTGCCTCGAGGTTTCCAGCGCCCGGGGAAATGAAACTGGTAAACACAGCTCATTAGAGCCCCTCCCCTCCACACAACGGAGAACATCTGCCTGCCTCGGAAAGGATGACAGCAGCCAAGGGGGCTGGATTTTGAGTTCCACACGGTGTTGGCCAGGAGAGCTCCTAAACCAGCTTGCCTTTTCATCACACCGCCTGTGGGAATGGACCACTGCTGTCCTCCTCTCCGCTGTTAACAGAGCTTCAGTTAAGTTGCTGGTGCCCCGAGCGTTTAGTTCGGTTTTCACACCTGCTGCCTTACCTCACTTAGTTGAGTGTCTGCACTTGTGTAATCCAGGGCCAACCACTGCCTTGGCCAGTCGTTGCCTTTGTGGAGCGAAGACCTAGTAAGAGAGCAGGCTCCACCTGCTGCATAGCAGCTAGTGACAGTCTGAGGGGCAATGACAGCTGTCAGGGCAGTCCCCTGCTACCTGCTCTCCCCCAGACCCCTGCGTCCCACGGGCCTCCCTGTTCCGCTTCCCTCCGCAACCCCTCTCTCCTTTCCTTGCCTCTCCACCAGCCAGGATGTTGTCATGCTTCTAGAAAAAGCAAGTGCAAAAGAAAACCCTCCTCCTGTCAGAGGCATTGATAAACAGCAAGTTGTGGAGAGTCCAAATGTTTTAATTCATTAGTCCTGGCAAACCTAAAATACAAACAGACTTGCTTCACAAGACAGGAATGTCTTCAGCGTGACCCAATCGGTGTCTGTGTCTATTCCAGCAAACTGGCAAAGACAGCATGACTCCAGTCAGCAAAAATGTCGGCAGCTCCAATCAGCTCAGCAAGAGCCGGCCAACTCCGACAGACCGCAGGCTGACTCTCAGATGATAGCAGCAAGGATCCCGGTTCAGAACGTGAGGTCTGAGATGGAGCGGCTGATGGGCTTGATGACTTGATCCCATCTACAAACGCACCCGACTACAAAACCAGTCAATGGTGAAAAGGAATGGAGCATTCGATTTGTTCATCCTCTTTAACAGCTATAAGCCTGCAGGTACTTTAGTACTTTAAAAGAGTTGGATGATGATGTTGCGGTCAAATAATTAAAGATAAACAAGTATTAAGAGAATGCAAAGACAAGCCATAGCTGAGAAGAGTAGTCTTTGCAAACTAAGTACCAGATAAAGAGCTAGTCTCCAAAATATAAAAAGAACTCTTTAAGCGGTAGGAAAACAAACAACCCAGTTTTTTAAAAATGGGCAAAAGATCTGAACAGATACCTCAGCAAAGATGTACGATGGCAAATAACCATATAAGAAGCTGCTGAACACCATAGGTTATTCGAGAGTTACAAACAATGAGTGACCACTACACACATATTAGAATGGTCAAAACCAAAACACTGACAGCACCCAAGACTGATGAGGACGCATAATGGCACAGACACCTTGGAAGACAATTTGGTAGTTTCTCACAAGACTAAGAGAACTCTTACCCTATTATGCTCCATCAGTTCCGCTCCTTGGTATCTACCCAAAGGAGTTGAAAACTACTGTCCACACAAAAACCCACACCCGGATGTTTATAGCCACTTTCTTCGTAATTGCCAAAACCCGAAGGCAAACAAGATGTCCTTGGAAGGTGAACAGATAAACCAACTGTGGTCCATCCAGATAGTGGAATCTAATTCAGTGATAAAAAGAAACGAGCGCTCAAGCCACAAAAATACATGGAGGAAACTTAAGTGTATATTATTAAGTGAAAGAAACCAATGTGAAAAGGCTAAGGACTACATGATTCCAACTATGCAAAATTAAGGGAAAGGCAAAATTTAATTAAAATTAAGAAGACAGTAAAAAGATGAGTAGTTGCCAGATCTTCAAGGGAGAGGCAGAGAGGGTTCAACAAATGGGACTTTTGGGCGCCTGGGTGGCTCAGTCGTTAAGCGTCTGCCTTCGGCTCGGGTCATGATCCCAGGGTCCTGGGATCGAGCCCCGCATCGGGCTCCCTGATCGGCGGGAAGCCTGCTTCTTTCTCTCCCACTCCCCCTGCTTGCGTTCCTGCTCTCGCTGTCTCTCTCTGTCAAATAAATAAATAAAATCTTAAAAAAAAAAACAAAACAGATGGGACTTTTAAGGCAGTGAAACTATTCTGGATGATACTATAACGGTGAATACCTGTCTTATACATTTGTCAAAACCCACAAAATGTACAATACCAAGAGTGAACCCTAACCCAAATTGTGGACTTTAGTTAATAATAATGTATCTACACTGGCTCATCAGTTGTAACAAATGCACCACACTAACGCCAGATGTGAATACTAGGGGAAATAAGTGGGAAGAAGCATTGGGAGGGCATAAGGGAAACCTGCTTTTCATTCATTCTTTCCTGTAAACCTAAAACAGCTCAAAAAAAAAGTTTAATAAATAAGTAAAAAGTCTTAGCAGTTTGTCTTGATCTAATGAATAAAAGACTAAATTTGGGGGCACCTGGGTGGCTCAGTCAGTTGATCTCAGCTCAGGTCTTGATCTCAGGGTCGTGAGTTCAAGCCCTGCATCAGGCTCCATGCTGGGCATGAAGCCTACTTAAAAAAAAAAAAAAAAAAGGCTAATTTGTTATGATATCCACAGCAATAAGCTGCACAGATTCAGATAATTAGAGCATTCACATATAAACCTATTTGCATTTCTAACTGCAAATCTTTTCAGAAATCATTATTACTGTTTTGATGTTATTTTATGGTTAATAACATCACCTTACATAATGCATTATACTTCATCAAAAGAGTCTTATTCACTATCTCATTGTCATCTTCCCTGTAATCCTATAACATAATCAGGGTCAATATTGTCATCCCTATCCGACAGATGAGCAAACTGAGACTCAGACAGTAGAAGAAACAAGCTTAAGGGTAAATGATCAGATGGAATAAAGAAACCCAGATAGGATCCAGGTTTTCTAATTTTTGGTTCATGCTATTTCCACCATACCAGGATGCACTCTGTATGAAATATCCAACTGAATTGTTTCATTAATGATGACTGACTTTTAACTTTTGGCTTGGAGGAGACAAAAGTATAACTTGCTTCAGTGGTCTGGCATCCAGGTTCATCTGACCCCAGCCATATTTATCATGACTCTCCAAGGAAATCAAAGTTGTGCATCTTATCTATGCTGATGGTGAAGTGGATACCACAACTGCACTCGCACCCAAATCAACCCCTCAGTGCACCTTGAGAAATGCTGGTGGTGACATCAGTATTATATTGATGTCTGGACTCCAGTGAAGCATCTGGACTCCAGTGAAGCTGACCCTTCAGAATGGAAAGACCCGAAATGAGGTAGCACCTTCCTCCTCTGCCCCAATCATCAAAACTCTGGAGGAACAACCCAGAGATAGAAAGGGAAAGTTACACATTAAATACAATAGAACTATTGTTCTTTATTTTATTGTCAGAAGCACCTGACAGTTGCAACATAGATCTTTCTGCAGAGAATTCCCCAGCATCGATTAAAGCAATCCTGGGGACTGCCCAATTTGTGGGCTTCAGTGTCAATGGCTCCCTCCTCATAACATCAAAGATGACATCAGCAGTGATGTGGTGGATGCCCCGTTGGCAAAGAGCTGTAAAGAGAAAGATTTCATTAAAGGATAATTTGACAGCAACCAGAAAGGAAAAAAAGAATACATCCAAATAATCTAAATGTGCTCCGTCCAAGTCTCATCATATAAATTCAAGGTTTTAAACAGTAATTAATATTCACTAGCTCTTCTGTTCCCATAGGAGCAACAGTGTATTTCTTGGCTCTTTATCTAAACACTTCCAAGAGAGTAACAAATCTGAAACCCAAGTGAAATCCCTTCCCACAACTGTAACCCAAAATAACACATGGTATTTTAAAAATTCAATAGAATTGTACTAATTCAATCAAAAAGGATTGTGAGTATACATCAAAATAGTAACAAATTAACAGTATGTCTCTGGGTAAAAGCAACATGTATAATTTTTATTTTCTTCCCTTCAGTAATAAATGTATTTCCTTATTAGGTGAGAAGTTAGCTATAATAGTATTCAGGGAGCTTTTCAAATAATGAAATCTAGACCTGCTTCTGAATGGTGGTCCGTAATATGCACAGAGGCTCATGGGACAGGTCACTGTTACAACTAATGTGGTCTGAATGTCTCAATACAATTCAATCAGCATTTGAGGAAGATTTACTTACTTACTTACTTTTACTTACTTACTTACTTAACTTACTTATTTATAGTAATCTTTACACCCAACATGGGGCTCAAACTCACAACCATGAGATCAAGAGTTGCATGCTCTTCCGACTGAGCCTGCCAGGTGCCCCTCATTTGAAGAAGATTCAGTATGCTCCAGGCTACTTACCTCATCACTGGGCTCATGCCTTTGAAAAATACCTATTCCCAGGCTCTGCCATGGCAGTGACTCAGTAGGGCTGGAATGGGCTCAGGGTTTTGTAAATTTAAATAAGAAATACTAATGCCCATGCATGGTGTTTAGGGAATGGTTTATAAGACATTCCTGACCCACGGTTCTAAGGGAAGACTGATTATTTCACTGTCATGGACTAACCGACCCTTGAACTCCATGGGGGTTTAGGGGCACCAACTCCCTGGGTGACAGTCAACCATCCACATGTAGCTTTTGATTCCCCAAAAACTTAACTATTAATAACCTACTGATGCCCAGAAGCCTTACTGTTAACATAAATAGTTGAGTAACACATATTTTGTATGTTTTATGTATTATATACTCTATTCTTGGACAATGAAGTAAACTAGGGAAAAGAAAATGTTAAGAAAATTGTAAGGAAGAAGAAATACAGTACTGTACTGTATCCAAAAAAAAAAAAATCTGCATCTAAGTGAACCTGCACATTCAAACTTGTGTTGTTCAAGGGTCCACTGTATTTTGTGCGGGGGAGAATTCAGGCTTAAGATAGCAGAACGATCAGCTTTATATCACTAAGCTCAAGAGAGGGGTGAATAGATGAGAACTATTAAACCTCTCAATGGGTCCTTCTGTTGCCTTGTGTCTCCCTCATTGCAAGAGACAGAACGGTGTATAGCGGACAGCCTGGCTCCATCTCTTGCTGGTATGGGACTTACTAAAGTTGCTTAACTAATCTGTGCCTCAGTTTCCCCAAGTATGGTATATATGTCATAGGCTGTTTTGATTATTAAAAGATCAACAATGCCAGGAAGACAATAAGCACTGTGTAAGTAAAAATTATTATTTTGAGGGGCAAAAACATAGGGAAAACCATACCCAAAGGGTATCTAGAGATAGAAAGCCTCGGTTTGAATTGTGATTCTGTGAAATTTTACACTAGACACTTGACACGCCCAGCCTCGGTTTTATCACCTAGAGCAGGGGTTGACACACTTTTTCTGTAAAGGGTCAGAGGGTAAATATTTTAGGCTTTGCAGGCCATACCATCTCTGTTGCAATGACTCACCTCTGTCATTTCTGTTGTCAAAAGAGGCAATAGACAACATGTATTTAAATGGATGGGTGGACTCCAATAAAACTTCATTTACAAAACAGTGAATAAATTCCAGTAAAACTGTACTTACAGACAATGAGTATTTCATATAATTTCCAAATGTCACCAAATACTATTCCCCTTTGGGTATTTAAGGTTTCTTTGAGACATAATTGACATATAACACTATATTAGTTTCAGGTGTACAGCATAATGATTCAGTATTTGTATATGTTGTGAAGTGATCACTACAATAAGTCTGGTTAACATCCTTACCACACATAGTTACTGATTGTCTTAATACCTACTCTCTTAGCAACTTTCAAATACATAGTATAGTATTGTTAACTATAGTCACCATGCAGTACGTTACATCCCCAGGACTTCTTTATTTTAAAACTGGAAGTTTGTATCCTTTTGATATTTGTCAACTATTTAAAAATATAAAATCCACTCTTAGCTCATGAGCTACACCAAAACAGGTAGTGAGCCAGATTTTTCCTGAGGTCTATAGTTTTAAGACCCTTAATATACAGAATTAGCCCAACAAGCGAGCATGGGATAGCTCAGGGTTTCCTAAACTGGAATAATATAATGTGTGTGTCTGTGTGTGTGTGTCTGTGTGTGTGCGTGAAGCCTGTTTAACTTCATTTATATATAATTTTAATGGTTTTATACTATACATTTTTCATTTATAATTGACTAGATTTGACAAATATGTCCCAATTTCTATAATAACTTAGACATCAGGCTCATGGAGAAGAATGACATTTTCTTTAATATTCTTGACTATGGGAAATTATATTTATCTTATATTTCAGTATTTGCATCTTTCCCAAGAATATAAACTAGAACAAATAAAACCAAGTTTTAAAACTTGTTACTACAGTACAGATAGATTTATTTTATCATTATAATATTATCCTAAGAAAAACATGAATTTCCTCTTACCTATAAATAACCCAGTGTGTACTCCAAAAAGCAAGAATACTCCCTTCTTTAACACATCTGAATAGTGCTATCGTACCAAATAAGAACCCCCATCATTGCCCGACATCATCAACATCCAGATAAACGCTCAGATCTCCAGTTTTCTCACAAATGTCTTAAATTACTTTTTCAGTTCATTTTTTATTTTTAATCAAGACCCAAACAAGTTCCGAATATATGATTGGTTGCTATTGTCTTTACATTTTTAAAATCTATAGATACCACCTTTGATTCATTTTTTGGTAATTTATTTATTTTAGAAAACCATAGAGTTTCCCACAATCACACCTTGACACTGTTGTTCAACACGTCTCCTTCTTCTCTAGACTCCCTGTAAATTGACAGTTGGATCCAGAAACTTGATCAGATTCAGGTCTGATTTTTTTTTTTTTTTTGGTGGGGTCCTGGGGGAGGCAGGACTGCTTCACAGGCAGTGAATACTATTCTTTTAGAAGAACAAGTATTCTCCAATATTGACTTAGATAATTTTGATAATAATGTTACTTAAGTAAGTACAAGCATAAAACTATGTGTAAGCTTCTTACAAAACTCTTATTAAGGGGTGCCTGGGTGGCTCAGTTTTTAAGCGTCTGCCTTTGGCTTAGATCAATGATCCCAGGGTCCTGGGATCGAGCCCCGCATCGGGCTCCCTGCTCAGCAGGGAGTCTGCTTCTCCCTCTCCCTCTGCCGATCCCCCTGCTTACATTCCCTCTCTAGCTGTCTCTCTCTCTCTGTCAATAAATAAATAAAATCTTTAAAAAAAAAAACCCTTATGAAAAGCAAATTGATAAAGCACTTGTAAAAACATGTTTACAAATTAAATACAAATAAAGCAAAATTAAAATACCATTTAACCCCATTAATTAAAAATGACAGAATGCTTCCCTGAAAATAAGCAAGTACATGCAACTTGAACATAGTAGTCATTTTGTACGGTATGATTAATTAGGCTTCCTCCATCCAAACTGCTGTAAGAATGATGACTGGTTGCTTATGGGACTTTTTCTCTGTGACCTACTTTGAAATTCATGCTTGATTGGTGCCCATGACATCCTTGCCCTTCACACAAGCACATGTGATCAAGAAAGTGCTCAGCACCTGGTGTCTGCAAACATTGGTCTCCTTTTTTCTAACCACAACTGCTTCTTTTGTACCATATTAACCCATGAACAGAGCCTGTTAAAATTGGAAGGCCTCAACAGATATATCCTGAATACTTTTCTGACATTTCTCAAATGAGCTTCAGTTTTAAGGTCACATCTTTACTGAAATATAAAGGAACTCATTGAACTTCTACTAAAAATCCCAGACACTGAGCTATATGGTCCATTAATTATTGTGGTTGTCTGTCCTCTTGGTGTATGTCTTAACTTTGAAAGCCTCCAACTGTGAGAGCAGACCAAATGCCAGTCGAACCTCCCATGTGATTGAGGGGTAAGTAAAAACAAGCTTTAGCTTTAACTTAGGATTTAAATCAGGATTCCTTCAGGTATGAGAGTCAAAAACCAATTTAATGATGGCATAAATAACAAAAGATATTTATTGGCTCACATGACTAGGAAATCCAGGGCCCTTCTCATTTCAGAAGTGGATTTATCCAAAGGCACAGAGACATCAGGAATCTGTCTCTCTTCATGTCCTGGGTCATCTTTCTCTTGTACTAACTCCATTCTCAAATGCAGTCTCCCCGTGAGGGGGCCATAAGCTATCTAAACTCACATCCTATCAGCTTTTTTTTTATTATGTTGTGTTAATCACCATACATTACATCATTAGTTTTTGATGTAGTGATCCATGATTCCTTGTTTGCATATAACACCCAGTGCTCCATGCAGTACGTGCCCTCTTTAATACCCATCACCAGGCTAACCCAGCCCCCCACCCCCCTCCCCTCTAGAACCCTCAGTTTGTTTCTGAGTCCATAGTCTCTCAGACATTTTTCCAAAGAAGACATCCAAATGGCCAAAAGACACATGAAAAAGTGCTCAACATCATTCAGCATCAGGGAAATCCAAATCAACACCTCAATGAGATACCACCTCACATCGTATCAGCTTTAAAAGCCCAGTCAAAAGAGAATACCTTTTCCTCAGAATACTTGGGTACAAGAACATTGGCCAAGTTATTGGCCATACCCATCACTGTGGACAGACAAGGAGTAGTGTATTTGGACAGTTGAGGCCTGCGTCACAGGCCCACCCAGAAAGTCAGGTAAGAAGGGAATTATTCCCCAGACTGAAAAATTGATATTGAGAGAGAAAAGAAAGAAGGAAGATAAAGAAAGAAAGAACGAGGGAAGGAAAAAAAGAAAAGAAAAGACTACTTAAAAATCTTATGCTACTCTCTTCGGAAGTAGGATAAATCAGTGTCCCATGAGGCACTTAGATTTCAAGATGGTGGTGAAAATGACCTTGATGGGGAAATAACTATGTTCCAGACCTTGGCTAAGTTCTTTTCACACACATGACATCATTTAATGCTCAAAACACCCCTTTAAGAGAGCTACTGTCATTTCTATCTTATAGAGGAACAAACTGAAACTCCAAAAGTTTTAGTAATTTGCTCAAAGTTCCAGAGCTAATAAAGTACTGGACCAATTTTTTTTTTGCCAAAATAAATCTCTTCCTCTACAAATCAAAATCCTGTTCAAGGCACAGGGCTGAAGTTGCCTTTGTAGGAGATACCTTTTCCCATTGCCAGAGTAAGAGTCTCAAAAAGTTATTTCTTTATGAAGGAGAAATGCAAAGTCTCAAAAAATGCAGAGTGTGTTTATTTTAACAATCAAATGCCAAAAGATACAAATCTGGTTACCTCATCCAATGAATAAAAACGAGTTATTCCTTGTGTAGGGAATCAATATGAAGCTTCCATAATTAGCAGTCAGAGAAACAGAGAATATTAGAATGGACTAGGATCTTAATCCAACTCCTTCTTGGGGAAACTGAGACCCAGAAAAAGAAGGTTATACCCTTGGCCTGGAAAACAAAAACAAAGGAGATGAGCACTAAAAGTTCATACCTGTTCCAACAGCATCATCCTCTTTATGAGCTTAAATTTATACGGGAGTCCAAATATACCAACCAAATACTACTTTTGAAAGCACAATAAGACTCTTAGAAAGTATGGATTTATAACATTTAAATTTTGAAAGAAAGGCAGAAGTGAAGTAGGAGAAATTCCTGATCTCACTGATTCTTCTCACATAAAACATCCTTTTCCTCACCTCTCCATGCAGAACTGATCACCAAATTGGGTGACTTCTTCCAGGTTTGTTTCACAACATCAAGGTGGTGATATCATCACCAAAACTCCTACCTTGACTCTCATTTAGCTCATCTGCACACAGCCATCATTGTTTACCTTCCTTTAAAAAGAAAGGTCTGGGGTGCCCGGGTGGCTCAGTCGTTAAGCGTCTGCCTTCGGCTCGGGTCATGATCCCAGAGTCCTGGGATCAAGCCCCTCATTGGGCTCCCTGCTCAGCCAGGAGCCTGCTTCTCCCTCTCCCACTCCCCCTGCTTGTGTTCCCTCTCTAGCTGTCTCTCTCTCTCTGTGTCAAATAAATTAATAAAATCTTTTTAAAAATTTAAAAAGCTCTGAATCACTATCATACTCTGGTGAAAAGCATCCGTTGGACAGAGGCAGCTTTTGGGGACCTGACTCCCACAGACCCCTTCCAAGAGCCTGGGTGCGACCCTTACAATGGGTTCACAGGGTCATATGTCTTTGTAAAATCTGCAAACGTGAGCGAGGTTAGCTGCATTGGTTAAGATTTTCATCTCTTACTAATTCAACTTCCCTTCTGTCACAATTCCTCTAGTGTTGAGTGGAAATGGAGTCTCAGTGGGAATTTGGCTAAAGGGAAGTTGAGTTGGGGATACATTGACTATCCATATTCATCTGTGGTTCTCTGTGTCAGTACAGAGTATATGTCTGGATGAGCCAGTGTAGGAATGGCTTCCAGTATTACCCCACCACCCACTGTACCAACCCACAGCATGACAGCAACAAAGTTCAGAGCCATTGGCCATCTCGTGATATTAGTGTGCCCTAGAGGGTATGCATGATTTTCTAGACTTGTTCTCCAACAACATTCCAGGAGCTCTAAGCACCACTAACCAAGATCCATGCCTCCATTTCTAGAGACTTACAGGTAAAGATGGCAGCTCAAACATTTTCTATTTCTAAAGCCCTGCTAAGATGATAGCAAAGCTTTGTTGTTGTAATTGGTTTTCATTTTTATTGGTTTTGTTTTTGCTTTTAGGCAAAAATCCACAAGGATGGGAAAATAGGAAAAGACACAACAGGAACAAAGTTTTGCAAGCTGGAAAGCAAGTGGAAGAGTACTAAGAAGTGAAGAGTAGCCTGGGGATGCCTGAATCAAACTTTAGCAAGGCAAGTGGAGAATCAAAATAGATTATAATCTTCATAACAGGAGGAAAAAAATAAAAGAATCAGGGGTCGGAAATGTTTTGGGGGCTCTCAATCACAACACTGGAAACCACAAGGAAATGGAGCTAGTCTTGAATATTCCCAGGACCGTGGGATCATGACTCAAGCCGAAGGCAGAGGCTTAACAACTGAGCCACCCAAGTGCCCAAGAAAAAATTATTTCTAACCTGGAATTCCATATCTGAGCAAACTATCAATCAAGACTGAGGATTAAGATCTTAAAAAAATAATTTATATCCTGTGCTCTTTTCTCAGAAAGCCACTGGGATAAACCAGGAAAGAGGAGGCCTGGGACACAGGAGACACAGGAGAGGGTGAAATACTTTTGGGATCACAGTAAAGAAGATTAGAGCAACCCAATGCGCCAGGAGCAGGGGGCAGCCCATGTGCAGTCCCCACAGAGGCAGGTCCAAAGACCACAGAAAAGGCTCCTTAGGAATAGGAAATGGTTAGACTTTATTGGTACCATATGAGAAGAGATTTATACTGTTGGCAGAAAGGCAAAGACATTTAGGGTTGAATTAGTGACAATACATGAACTGAAAAAGCAAACAAACAAGATGAACCCAAGGGGGCGTCTGTAGCAAAGTAGAAGGAACTGTAGTCGACTATTTGCCTCAGCTGTGAATAGCATTTACATGACCTTAATAATGTAAATACCGAATATTGACTTAACTAAAATCGCGCCGTTGAAAAGAGGTGGTATAGGAAGGATCCCTGTGTGTGTGATGGCAGTAAGATGCAGGGAGAAAGAAAAAAATCCTCGTTCTCCATGGTGGGAAGCCAGCAGATAATGGCGCAGACCTAAAAAAGCAAGAAATTGTAATGAAAACACACCGTGTAGGAGTGGAAGGTAAAGACCAACATCATTCTAGAACGCGGTTACCTCTGGAATGCAGAGGATGGGAAGGAGGGCAGAGCACTGTTGGGATTTTTCAACAAACCTTGAGGAACTACTTGACTCTTCAGAGTATGAGCGTGTCAAACTTTGATAAAAGTTAAGATGTGCAAGTTTCCATTTGTGGGCCGAGTCTTGCCTAGAAGATAACATTCAGCATTTGAAGCCCTTCTCACCTTGGCCTCTTCCCCACTGGGCTTAGCTCATGGCCCACTCTCCCTATGAGGGGGCCACACTGAGCCCTCAGTGCCTTGAAACACGACAGCCTTGGTGCCTACTTTGTGCCCTTTCAATCAAGGTCATCTCTGCTATCACCTCCTCCGTGCAGCCCTTCGAGCTCGCTATTCCCAAAGCCCTTTGTGCATGTGCGTGCTAAAGCACTCAGCAGCACCTCGTGTTGCTCCCATCTCTTTACAGGTTGGCCCCCTTTCCTCCACGAAACTGCTAGAGCAAAGGTACATGTACGATGCCTGGTCCATAGCAGAAGCTCAATAAGTATTACTGGAACTAAATTGAAACTGGGATCCAAGTGTCTAGTGGAGAAGACACCCAGAGAAACCAGGCATATCAGGAGAGAAGTGAAGAGATATCCATTTATTCTGCCTATAGCTCTACTTTTGTCTACTGCCAGGCCTAAATCCAAGTCAACCTCTTAACTTTAGATCTGTTTTTGTGAAGAATCAGTAGCCAAAAAGCCACAGGTATGATCAAATGAACGGAGGCATCCCTGCCCTAAAAGGCATACTTGAAGAACATGCCAGGTCGTTGTTGACCACGGACCTCTCTTTTGCCGAGGGACATACGGAAGTTCCCCCACTTATCTACAGTTTTGCTTTCCATGATTTCAGTTACCGCCAGGCAACCATGGTCCAAAAGCCGATGATCTTCTTTTTGACGTATCATCAGAAGGTCGGTAGTAGCCTAGCGCTGGGTCACAAGGCCTGCGTCATTCCCCTCACTTCATCTCAACACGTGGGCATTTTATCAGCTCACATCATCACAAGAAGGGTGAGTACAGTACAATAGACATTTTGAGAGAGACCACATTCACATAACTTTTATTACAGTATATTGTTATAATTGTTCTCTTATATTCTTAGTTATTCTCGCTTCTCTCTTACTGTGCCTAAGTTACAAATTTAGCTTTATCCTAGGTACATGTGTACAGGAAAAAATATAGCATACATAGGGCTTGACACTGTCCACGGCTTCAGGCACCCACAAGGGTCTTGAAACATACCCTCCATGGATAAGGTGGGACTACCATACACTCTCCAGGCCAGAGATGAGTGGCTCCAGAAAACAAAGGTAATTGAAAAAGCTACGTGAGAAAGAGGAAGTGGGGAAAGAGACCAGAAAACAGGATGCCAAGAAGAGAAACATGGGATTCCAAAGGGACAGTCTACGTTTTTCTGGGCAGTATGTGATCTGTCTCCCTAGGAAACATACGGTAAAATCCACCTTGTTCACCAGTGTTTTTGGACATGTGTATTTTGAGGATGTAAAAAAGTAGCAAGTCTGGGGGTGCCTGGGTGGCTCAGTCGGTTAAGGGTCTGCCTTCGGCTCAGGTCATGATCTCAGGGTCCTGGGATCAAGTCCGGCATCAAGGAGCCCGCTTCTCCCTCTCCCTCTGCCTCTCCCCACTGCTCGTGCTCCTCTTTCTCTCTCTCTCTCTCTCAAATAAATAAATAAAATATAAAAAACAAAAAGTAGTAAGTCTAAACCCAAAATTGCTTATGGGGAGACAACAGAGGTTACCCAAAGGGCTCAGCCACTTTGGAGTATGACACATGGTATTCCTGAATAGTATCACAAAGGCCAATGACACGGAGAGTTGCAAGGGACTCATATAAATGGGAAGCTACTGGTATGGAAAAATGTTGCTGTTGATGGTGGAGGTATTTAATTAATCAAATAGCCAACTCAAACTTTTTCATTTCATTATCAGATTACATAGACTCAGTGTTTTCAGAGGAAGGAGAAAAGTAAAATGACTTTGAAGTGAAGTAAAGAAGAGAGAGGGATATGGCTTAGCAATTCACCTTTTTTGTGGGAAAAGTCACCAACACGAGAATAAAAGAAAAAGGACCCAACACAATGTTTTATTCACCTTTTCATCTTGGTTCTGTCTCTCACACACGTAGCCACATTGAGATTGTTATTTTACATCTCAGGGCCACAGTTTCCCTGATCTCAAAGGGAGAGATTTAAAATTTAGGCTCTCTGGAATTCTTATAATTCCAAATTCTTTCATTTGGAGAGGTAGAGCAGCCCCAAAAGTGAAAAAAGCAAATTATCTTCAGAATTCCTTCCCTAGTTTTGATTCAGTAAAGGGTAAACCGGTTTGTAATAAACCAAAAATACATTTAACAGCAACCGTCAAGAAAAGAACAGAATGAAGATAATCCCTCTTCTTTTTCCTGTTGAAGCCAGTTCCCAACACCACCCCCAATTTTACTGCCAAACCCATTTAGTCATCAGATATTTCATACCCCAGCAAAATCCATTCAGTCCCTGATTATACTGTGAAACCGGAGGAAAGTGACAAGGAAGAGATCATGTTTTGTTCATCAAAACATTTTTCAAATTAAGCCATCACATCCTAAAATAGTGGATTAGAATCACCCAGCAGGACTTCTTCCTGAAAGCATGCAAATGCACGATCCTTGTTTAGAAGTGGGGTGTCAATTACTTGTGCAGATACAAAAATGACTAATAGCTAAAGCCTAATAAGACACCTGTCAATTTCCCTTTTTTTAGCTTAGCCACAGTCAATTCATAGAAGTTGCCCAACACAAACAGCATTTTGCTGACAGTTCTGTGTGTGCTTAGGCAGTGATAGCATTCAAACGAAAATGGAGTTTCAGATATTTCCATCCACTTCTTAAAAATACATTTTAAGAATTACAGTATTAACCACAAATGAATGGCTGCCTCTCCTCTCCAATGAGATACAGAAATAGCATCGTTAAGTCCATCAGAGAAAGGACAGCTTCCTATCATTGCTCCAGCTAAATGAGAATGAAGAAAATTTCCTAGAAGAGTCTACAAATAGAAACTGACATTTTCCTGGAACAGAAAAATCCCAGTGAAGGACAGGAGATGATCTCCTTTTGAGATCTGAGAATATATTAAATATAAGAAACCTATCAATAGTGAGGACAGAGTTCACAAATGCTTCTGTGTTTGAGGTGAGAGCATGCATCATTAAGAAAAAGCCTGACCCAAGGTTAGCATAGCCAAGGTAAGAATCCAAGTGATATTTCACAGGTTGCCAGATTAGTCCAAATAATTTAAATTAGACAAGTCTGTACTACAAGGTCCTTTGTGGACTGAGTTCCATGAAAATGGAAGTTATTTATCAGGAAAGCATTCCTGAACAGGAAAAAAGTTTGCTTTAAAAAGTCCTCTGGACTGGGGCGCTTGGGTGGCTCAGTCGGTTAAGTGTCTACCTTCAGCTCAGGTCATGATCCCAGAGTTCTGGGATCGAGTCCTGCATCAGGCTCCCTGCTCGGTGGGGAGCCTGCTTCTCCCTTTGCCTCTGCCTCTCTCGCTCTGTCTCTCATGAATAAATAAATAAAATCTTTAAAAAAAAAAAAAGAAGCTTATTAAAAAAAAAAGTCCTCTGGACTAACTGTAGCTACTTCATCCTTTGAATGTTAAAATTATATATATATGAATATATATATAAATATATAAAAATATATTTTTTCCAACATTTTTATTTATAATTGACATACAACATTAAATCTCAGTGATTTAACATAGTGATTTAACAATTCTATACATTACTCAGTGTTCACCAGATAGATGTAGTCAAATTTTTAAAGAACTCTCTGCAGAGCCTTATTAGCATGGTTTTAGAATTCCTTTTCCAAATTTAGATTCTGAAATTCACATGAACATGAATTATGTTCCCTTTTACCAAGAAAAAGAGTAAATGAAGATTAATGTGACTATAGAATGAATAGTATTTTGTATTCCATTTAGGTTTTTTAAGCGAGGATTTTTAAAAAATTATCTGCCATTGATCTGAGCTGTTTTTAATAATTTTCTTTAAGAACACATTAATAGCAAAAAACAGTAATTTTAACTAGGTCTTTCCAGTTGTGTCTCCTTGAGCATTAACAAAGAATTGGAGCACATGTGATTACATTATTAATGCTAGAACTAGATTTCTTTTAAATCACCTAAATCATCTCCTGCTTTAACCCATGAAGAGACTCATCCATCATTTATATTTACATGTATCTTTTTTTAAAAATAATTTACACTTATAAATTCTGTTCATATTTTGAGGACAAGATCCCAATGTCATTAACCTGACTCTTCTAAATCCATATACATGACAGTTGGGTAACTTCATTTTTTAGATCTAATTAACATTTACATAGATTGCATATATGCTAAATGCTGCTTTAAGAGCTTTAAATACAGGACCACCTGGGTGTCTCAGTCGGTTAAGCGTCTGACTCTTGGTTTCGGCCCCCGTCATGATCTCATGGGTTGTGAGATCGAGTCCCACTTTGGGCTCCACAAGGCTTGGAGCCTGCTGGGGATTCTCTCTCTCTTTCTCCTCTGTCCCCCCGCCCCCCACACACACCCCCGCCTCTGTGCTCTCTGTCTCTCTCTCTCAAATGAATAATTTTTTTAAAAAAAAAGAGCTTTAAATACAATAATTCATTTAATCCTCACAACAATCCTCTGATTAGGGCCAGCTTCCTGGGCAGCAACAGAGGGCCCCGTGCTCAGAAAGACCCCATCCTTGGATTAATGCTCTGCTGTCGCCATCTTGAAATTGGAACAAGGGGCCCAGCATTCACTTCACTGAAATTTGAACAAAGGGCTCAGCAAATTATGTAACGAATCCTGTCTATGAAGTGTTAGAACTCTTATCACTCCCATTTTACAGATGCAGGAACTGAGGCAAAGACAGGTTAAGTAACTTGCTCAAGGTCCAAAAGCTGGTCATTAATGGAACTGCGATTCATACCCTGCACACCTCTGAACCGCCTCACGGGGAGAGGCTGGAAGCCCTTATGCTCAGTTCCTCGCTGGTTCTGCAATCCTAACATAGGTCCTGTACTAAGAGGAATGTTGCTTTCACTCTTTCCTCCTGCAATCAAGGCTTTTTATAGCTACAGAATTGCGGTGGATAAAGAAAAATAGATGTTGCGTTCACAAACAAACCAAATTTGAAAACAAAACTGCTTAGCTAAATGGAAGGTGAGCCGGTTTGAAGTGGTCCTGGCAGGGGCGTAGCTATTTAAGTGACGAGCTAAACAGGATACCTTGGGGGCTATTTCAGGCTCTGATCCCCAAATTAGAGCTTTTAGGAGTGGGATCCAGAGCCCTACATGGGAAAGACCAACTTAGCAGGGAATGGTGATACCACAGCAGAGGCGGAACACATCAAAGGGAGCACTCCGTGCTGCCTTTTATAGATGTGAAAACAGCCCTACTGGCCTGTTGTCCCCAGGCAAACATAAATAAAAGGTTTGCATCAGCTGAGGATCAAATACTAAAGAAAAGTTTCAAGATATCCTGAGGACGCAGTCAAAGGTCAAGTCTCCTGTGGAGAGAAGCATCTGGCCTCCTTTTGCTCTGGAGTTTCCTGCCAACCCTCTTCCATCCCCATCTCCTATCTAAGGTAACTGTGGGTGTTTCACTTTGACTAAAACCCATGAGCTCAAGGCGATGGACTGTAGACATTCCCCAGTAATCCCGGGCCTGGTCCAGACCACATAAACTCTGAGAGTTGTTATTATTATTATTATTATTATTATTGGCTGTTGTTTCGTTTTCTGTCTGCGCTGTACGTTCGATTTTTTAAAAATCAGAATAAAACTCTTTTGTTTTACTAATTTCAAAACTAGCTTCCAAATACAGGTCAATAAAAAGGCCACCCGGATTTGGGCAGAAATGATGTCTCCAAAGCGAACCCTGGAAGTTGCTGCTTGGAACCCAGCACACTCCTTATTGCTAACTGCCCTTGCGCAGTGCAGACCAGAACCATGTGAGCCACACTGAAGAGAGAGACCCAGTAACTGATGGTGGAGTCTTACACGAAATCAGTGGTTTTCAAGACTCTTCAAGTTCTCTGATAACACTGCGTGTTTTCTGATTGGAGTATGTAAAGTCAATACAAGGTCCCATAGTTCTTAGGCTACTATGATTTTCTGATTGGTCAATAGGGTCTCTGTAACTTCTAGTATGTAGTCAGTTAACCAGCATCAGTCTTCTCAGGAGGTCCCCCAACCTCTGTCTCCCTGCTCAGAACCATTAAGGACCAGGTCAGGATTCCCAAAGAGGCTTCCCTGTCCCCAAATCCGTTCTGCATTTGGCTGGCGTCAAATTTCCTGTCCCTCCTGGAATTCTTTTCAATAGCATCATTGCTCCACGTGCAACCAAAAGTCAGAAGCACTGACCCTGAAAGAGCAAAGCTGAGGATGCACCTGTGAAGGCCATAGTTGGCAGCAGGGGAGTTTGCAAGGATGGTGTCTGACCTGGACCCCTGAACACAAAAAACCATCTGCAACCACACAGGTCACCGTCTAAGTTAACATCACATCACTATGGCAGGAAACTTGGAAAATGGAGTTGTAAATAACTTGAGTGTTTCAGGAACTTCCCCAAAATTCACTTATCCAAACACTAGACTATTCAGGGTTCCTCATTAAAGTAAATAACCACCTCTCAGAATAGTAGAGCCTTCAAGCAGACTCATCAGATGATTTTTTTATGTTTCCTGACAGGTGTCATTCTCAGTTTGCCTGCCAATTCTAAACTATTATATAACAAATTTTGCCCAATCCCAATTAATCCCCACCATACTGGAAGACTCACCTTAAACCAGACCCCATAAATATCCCACCTTTACCCTCTCGCTGCCAGGAAGCTACTAACCCTGCTTTGCTTTATCAACACTTTGATATTTGAAGGCTCTTTTCAGGAAGTCAGTAATTGATACTTGCTTCCCCTCCACAACCAGCTCCAACCTATTCGTCTCCCCTGATGGCACAAAGGCCACATAATCAACAACTGGATACAAGGAGGGCCTCGGGCTCTGTGAGAGTTGCAGAGCAGAAGACTGCTGCAGACTTTCTTCCCAGTGGCTTGGGCAAGGACCTGGGAATCATCACTGGAGGACCCACCGCAGCCTGCAGGGATTTATGTACCCTCGGGAAATGGTCTCTCTGTCCCTCGAGCGGTAAGCTAAGCCCTCCCTGACCAGGAAGCTGGGAAAGCCTAAGAGAAAAGGAAGAGAGACTTTCCCTCCAGGGGTTTCAGCAATGGGTTAGCAGCCTACCTGTGCCTATCCCGCCTGCCCAGCAGACTTGGCTGCCACCATTTGGAGACCCCAATGAGCAAAACTATGCCACAATGAATTTGAAAAGGAAAACAGACACACATAAAAGGAGGCTCAGAGAGAGAGAGTAATGCATCAGATTGTTCCAATGTAGCACATGCCAAGAGAAATAGAAGTGTAGGAGAATGCCAAAGGGAAAAAAATGAAGTCCCAATTCAGGTCCAGAAACAGGTTGGAGCTAAAAATTATCACTTTCCAGCTAACATTTCACAAGATGAGTTGGAGGAAAGGAAGACCATGTTGATATCCAAAACAGTGGTATAAAATAACTAAAGGAATAAATATCCTTTTTGCACAAAGCAAAAATATAAATAAATCATGAAAGAAAAGTAAAGAATTCTGAGAGAAAATGGTTATAATCCAAGAATCCTATATTTAAATCACCTGTCAGTATAAATCATAATAGAGGTTCCAAGGCACAGAGGGAAAAGAAAAGAGGAAAAGAAATGATCGATAAACCTTGAATATATACACACATTCACACAGATAGATATAAACACTCAAACATACATACATATATAGATATGTTCATGTACGTCTCGATGGTATGCATGTAAATGGATAATGGTATAATATCTAAGAATGTTTATAAATGTATTAACAAGTTAACATTTATTAAACTGTGAAAGAGGCAAAGAGGCATCTGGATGGCTCAGTGGGTTAAGCGTCCCACTCTGTTTCAGCTCGGGTTGTGATGTCAGGGTCCTGGGATTGAGCCCTGAATTGGGCTTGTGCTCAGTGGGGAGCCTGCTTGAGATTCTTTCTCTCCCTCTACCTTTGCCCTCCCCCCCAACTCTCTCTCACATAAATAAACAAATACTTTTTTAAAAAGACTATGAAAGAGACAGTGTTTCAAGTACTTGTCATATAGTAAGTAACTAAACCCTCACAAAACCTTCATGACGTTGGTACCAATATCAACCCCATTTCACCAAGGAGGACAGTGAGGTACAAAGTGATTAAGTAACTGACCTACAGACACAAAACAAGAAAGGCACAAAACCAGGATTAAAACCCAGGGAGTCTGGTGCCAGATCCTAAGTTTTTTAAACACAGTAGTACTGAACTGTTCTCAGGTAGGGACTTTTGAAGAAAAAACACACTACAAGGAGAAATTTAACAAAAGCATACAATTAAAAGTTAACTATTTCATGAAAAAAAATATTGGCGTTAAGAGTTGAATCTAGGGGGTAGGGAAATTTTAGAGTAAGAGTTCCAAAGGCCTCATTTGCTGGGAGAAAAGGTGGAAGGAAGAGTAAAAATATTCTGGAGTCAGCTAATCAAGATGGGAGGGACATGTGGTGAACTATAAAGAGTGTCTCGATAAGGGAAATCATTGGTGCCTTGTTTTCAACAATGGTAGAGAAATAGGTATATAATTATGAGAACCAAAAATGATAGATTGGAAAAGCATAGTAATTATCAGGAGAAAGGGAATGAATTACAATTTGATGAGACCTACCAAAGAAAGGAAAGGAGAAAATAACCATCTAAAAAAATATAACAAATATAAAATCAGATATAAGGAATAAAATCTAATGCATCAATCCATAAACTACAAAGCAGAGAATGTCAGATTGGGTTAACAAAGAAATCCTAACTGTATGGACTAATTACAAGGAAGACACATAAAACAAGTGATAAAGAAAGATTTGCCTTTAGGGGACCCCGGTGGCTCAGTCAGTTTAGCGTCTGCCTTCAGCTCAGGTCATGATCCCAGGCTGCATCAGGCTCCCTGCTCAGTGGAGAGCCTGCTTCTCCCTCTCCCTCTGCTGCTCCCCCTGCTTGTGCTCTCTCTCACTGTGTCAAATAAACAAATAAAATCTTTAAAAAAAAAAAGATTTGGGGGCACCTGGGTGGCTCAGTTGGTTAAGCGACTGCCTTCGGCTCAGGTCATGATCCTGAAGTCCCGGGATTGAGTCCCACATCAGGCTCCCTGCTCAGCAGGGAGTCTGCTTCTCCCTCTGACCCTCTATCCTCTCGTGCTCTCTATCTCTCATTCTCTCTCTCTCAAATAAATAAATAAAATTTAAAAAAAAGATTTTCCTTCCTAACGATAAAGGATTGCATTTAATTTCAATCCTTCCAAAACTACAGCAAAAGATTTTGTAATGAATGAGCATGGAACCTTAAGGAGACAGAGAAGGAGAGGAGGCAACATAAAGTTTAGGTCTGGAAATATCCAGATGTGAGAATGGCAGAGGGCTGAGCAAACCAGAGGGTATAAGCCATCAGCAGGGAAAGTCAAAAACCAACTCAATTTACATCACAGAATCCTCCAAAGGCTCAGCAATTGGTGGCACCAGGGACCTCTGGAAGGGAGGATGAAGTAAGAAACTAAAATAAGGAGGATGGATTGAAATCTGTTTGAGACATTGTCAGACCCTTAAATTTCCTGTTCTACTCCATACTGCCAGTAGAAGAGTGGTGTTTTATTCTCTGGAGAAAGGAGAAGAGAGGATGAGTGGGTATACTTGCCTAGAAATGGGACAGAGCTGGGGGCGGGGGGGGAGGTGGCAGTTAAGTGAAAGTACAGGTCTTCCTATCCTCCCCTTCTGCAGTGCAGGCACACAGGAGACTGGAAGAGTCTTCTCAGGAAAATTTGACGGGCCCAAGAAGATGGGTCTAAAGAGACTGATCCCAGGAGGAGGAGGAGCTCCCAACAAACCCAATAGCCAGACTACCCTCCAGTGCGCAGGCCCACCTGTGCATTCAGAGCTTCTGGCCAGCATTTACCTCCTTATTTTTAAACAAGAGCAGACAACCAGAGATCACCAGACACCTTAGGAACACCTCTAACATGAAAAATAAAAAAACAACAGCAAAAAAATAAAACACACAAACAGACAAACAAAAACCACAAAGCAATTGGAAGATGCAGAGACTACAGAAAGAGGAAAAAATACATCTTAAAATACATGTAGATAGAGGGTGGGGGTATGTGTGGAAGCGATAAAGGGGATTAAACGTACACTTATGGTGATGAGCACTGAGCAATGTATAGAATTGTTGAATCATTATGTTGTACACCTAATATAACTAATAGAACACTGCATGTTAATTATGCTTCAATCAATATATATGTTCAGATTTGATATATATATTCAGAATATGTATATTTATATTCAGATTTAAAGGAAGATGAAACATCCACGAAACAAAAATAGGATAGTATGAAACAAAGAAGCATTCAGAGAAGGAAAAGAAGTTCTTTGAAATTAAGAACATGAGGGGCGCCTGGCTGGCTCAGTCGGGAGAGCAACTCTTTTTCTCGGGGTCATGAGTTCAAGCCCAATGGGGGGCATAAATCTCACTTTAAAAAGTAGAAATGAAAAGCTCAATGGAAAGGGTAGAAAAGAAAATTAAGGGCCTACCAGCAAGTAGAACAAAAAGGCACAGAGATGGAAAATGGAACATGGTGGGGGTTAAGAAAATTAGAGGACTAGTCCCACCATCGTTTGAATATAGGAGTTCCAGAAAGTGAAAAAGTAGAAAATGTACCTCAAAGTTAATGGCTTTAGTTAAGATCTATAACTAATTAGTTATGGGTGATTAAAGTACATAATGGCAGAGATACATGAATGTATGTCCGTATAACGAATGTGAGGCTTTTTACGAAGGAAAAAGATTAATTTTGTATTTAAAGTAAAATGTCTGGTCCCAAGGTGTAATTGAAGATAGTAAAAGAAAAAAACTTGCATGGGTACACGTTGTAGAAGTTTTGAAGAGAAGTGGAAGTGTGTTCAAATTTTCTGAATCAAGAAAATGCAAATTAAATATACAATATAATATCACTTTATACATCATTGGACTGATAACCACTTAAAAACAGAAAACATCTCTTGTTGGCAGGGCTGTGGGGAAAATACCCAGCTGTGGATTGCTAGATTAATGTCTTCTTGGAGAGTAAACTGACAACATCAACTAAAATTAAAGATTGTGTATACCCTCTCACCCAGAAGTCCCATTCCTGGGAATCTACCCCACAAAAAATGAAAGCTGTGGTACTGACAGTATAGTACAAGATCATTTACTGGATCATGGTACATAATGGGAAAAATGGAAACAAAATGAGGGCCCATCAGCAGGAGAAAGTTGGTTCAATCACAATATTGTTATACAAAGGATTGTCATATAGCCATTCAGAAGAATGAATTAGATCCAATGAAGTTGGCTTGGAGGGATTATTCTAGAGGTTGTTGAGTGAGAAAAACAAGATGCAGAAAGCATGCATAATACAATTTCTTTGTATAATACATATACATAGTCATAAGTAGGCTTATGCATATCTATGTTTGAATATGATTATTTGGGCATGGAGAGAAATATGAAAGGAGACTTTTATTAACATGGGTTGGGAGGAGGAGCAGTGGGTAATGTGGGGACTCTAAGGATGGAGGGAGGGGAAACCAAGTCAAAAAGGAAAGAAATTCACTTAAACAAGGAGGCAAGATTTGATCACATTTATTCCTTTGTACATAGGTGTATGAAGTTTTTTTTTAACTTAGAGGGGAAAATATTGTTTAATTTTCCAAAAAAAGGAGAGCATTATTTGATATATTTAATTGTCACTTTGTGAAACACAGTCTGAAGAAGATCTGAAGAGATGTTTTTCCAAATAAGACATACAGATGGCCAGCAGGTGCATGAAAGAGAAAAGATGAACACCTCTAGGAAGGCTGAGAAAAATCAGAGAAAGTCCTTCTTTAAGCATAGAATCCCCCAGGGCAAGCTCTACCTCCTGTGTTGGAGTCCTAGAGACACAAAGCAAAAGATCAGGCCTGGCCCAGAGGCTAATCTGCAACTGGGTCCCACCACTAAGCCGGGGGTAGATACCTGGATGGAAATCACACGGTCCCTGGTACAATAGGAGGCAGCCAGTGAAAGTTCCTTCCCTGCTCAGTAGGAAACAGTGTGCTTCTCAGTGCGAGAAGTCCTATCTCTGGGCTTCACAGGGAAGTGAGTGGTCCTTCACTGGGACCCAGAGTTTGGCTGAGGAGAGCTGGTTATTTACAAATAACTATTAAATGTATCTAGTCGGGGGCAAAGCTAGGCCTGTGTGCTCCCAGAGGATTGACCACTGAGTCTCAAAGGCATGAGAAGACTGCAGGAAGGACACGGTTGAGAAGCCGGTGCATGCAGAAAGAGAATGTCCACCTCGGTTAATGAGGATTAGCTGGAGGATATGCTGTGGTTCATAGCAGTCGTACTTTAGGGGTGATGCTTCCGGGAGCGTTGTAATTAGAGATGGCCACACACACATTCTGTCATTTAGGCAGGTCAACAAATACACGGCCCTTTCCTGTGTGTGATTCCAAATACTGCCAGCTAAGGACAGTGTCAAGTTTCTATGCAGGACTTTTCTAATCCAGACAAGCTTTCCCTCTGAGCAAAGGTTCTCAAATTCACGGTATGTGGATAAGGCAGGTCAGTGAGGAGTGGAAAACAGCAAAGCTCGCCTCCACGTGGAGGAATTGCTTGTTGTTCAGATCCTGTGCGGTTGGAAATAAAATGACCTCTGTTGGGTGTCCCCATGCAGACCACACACAATGGGAAGGGGAAAAGGGAACGCAGTTAACTGTGGAAAGGAGTTTGTTCTGCTGGGATGACAATAGTTTAAATATAAACCATAGCTCTTGCTGAGAGGAGACCTGGAGAATGTTTCTGGAAGGAGAACAGAAGGAACCTCAAGGGAAAATAACGTGTCATTTTTAAAGTATCATCTGGGGTGATGCTGATGCCACTGGTCCAAGGACCACCCTTTGAGGAGCAGGGCCTTGAGGGACACAAGCCCTGAGGCTGAGTGACAAGAAAATATGCATCAAAAAAATACAAATAGCATCATGGCTGGAGTTTGTGTTGATGGGAACTCAACACCGTGGGCCAGTGGGTTGGAAAACCAGGAAGGATGAGAATAAGATGGCCCTTTTGAAGTAACTTGCTGCATAGGAATAAGTACCTAATACAAAGGAATTTGGCTAAAGTTCTTAAGAGAGACGCACAGAAATATCCTCTTAACCTTGACTTTGTCATCTGACCCAAGGAACTCACCAAGAAACCAGGCGAGAGATGCCCTATGCTAAAGAAAGCATCATGGAGCTTCTTTGTGTCAAAAACCAACCCAAGAAAAGAAAAGAGGAAGTACAAAATACAAAGCCCACCCCCACCTGGTCAGTGTCAGGCTAAAGGTGGAAGTGGGTCCCCACAACACAGTTCTGACCCAGCAGACCAGGCCTACTCTGCACTCCCTAGACCACTCACTGGTCAGAGTGGGGGGGTAGGTGTCAAGGCCACCATGAAAGCAATGGGCATGCCACAAGCTATTAAGGGTGTTCTTTAGGTGCATTCTTCTCCCAGGTCTTTAATTTATTATGCATGCCCTTCAAGGCACCAGGAATCCAGGGCAGCCTAATGTGTTCCAGCTCCCTTCCCATGGAGACCAGTGCAGATCTGGAGGGGAGGAGGAAACAGTGGAAAAGTGGGAGGTGGAGGCAATTTGAGTTTTGCTACAAAGATCCTCCAATGTATCACTGACACATTCCCCAGTTGCCTAGACAAATTAACAGGCTTTTGAGTGGAGTTAGGCTCTGTTTGCTTGCAGAGCCACTTTGTTCAAATATATAGTCATATAATTAAGATGATTTTAGGGCCAAGTAACCAAAATTCCAACTCAAAGAACTGAAACAATAAGAAAATCTGTAGGGTACAAGACAGAGTTGAGGTAGACTAGTTCTGGTGTTGATTAATTCAGTGGCTTGATAACTTTATCGCAGACCCAATGTATTAGTCAGGATTCTCCAGAGGAAAAGAACCGCTAAGATTCATATAGATATATAGAAAGGATTTATTATAGGAGATTGGCTTATGCAGTTATGGAGGCTAAAATGTCCCACGATCTGCCATCTACAAGCAGGAGGCCCAGGGAAGCTGGTGGTGTAGTTCCACTTCAAACCCAAAGGCCTGGAAACCAGGACAGCCAATGATGTAAGTACCAAACTGAGACTGAGACCCAAGCACCAACGGCCAAGGGCAGAAGAAGATGCATATCCCATCTCAAGCAAGAGAGAAAATTTGCCCTCCCTCTATCTTTTTTGTTCTATTAAGGCTCTCAGAACATTGGATTATGCTCCCCTTCCTTAGTGAGGGCCATCTTCTTTACTTAGTCTACAGATTCAAGTGCTAATCTCTTCTGGAAACACTTTTACAGACTCACTCAGAAATAATGTTATACCAGCCATCTAGCCATCCCTGAGCCCAGCCAAGTTGACACATAAAATTAGCATCACACCCAGCTTTTTGCTTTTTTTTTCAAGTTTTTATTTAAATTCCAGTTAGTTAACATATATGGTAAAATTGGTTTCAGCTACAGAATTTAGTGATTCATCACTTATATACAACACCCAGTGCTCATCACAAGTGCCCTCCTTAATGCCCATCACCCATTTAGACCATCCCCCACCCACCTGCCCCCAGCAACCCTCAGTTTGTTCTCTATTAACTATAGGGTCTCTAATGGTTTTTGCTTCTTTAAGCTCTGCTATTCTAATTGCGATGGCTTTATCCTTCAACTGACTCTTACCTTGGTCACAAGATGGCAGTAGCACTTCCAGAGGTCATAGCTAGATATGACAAAATCAGTATAAAGAAGAAAATGCTGGGGCCCTTGGGTGGCTCAGTCAGTTAAGTGTTAGACTCTTGATTTCAGATCAGGTCATGATCTCAGGGTCCTGTGATTAAGCCCTGCATTAGGCTCCATGATCAGTGGGGAGTCTACTTGAAGTTTCTCTCTCTCTCTCTCTCTCTCTCTCTCCCTTTGCCCCCTCATGCACTCACTCACTCTCTCTCTCAAATAAATAAATAAATCTTTAAAAGAAGCAAATGTCTATTCTTGTATATCTCTCTTAGGAATATTTGCCATATTCCTCTGTGTTACATATCTATTCTTGTATTTAAAAAAATTACTACAAAAATTAACAGTTGAGGCAGGGATTGGCAAATTTTCTTTCCATAAAGAATGAAATGATAACTATCTTTGGCTCTGTGGGTCACATAATCTCTATCACAATTACTCAACCCTGCCATTGTAATGGGAAAGCAGCAATAGACAATATGTAAATCAATGGACATGACTGTGTTCCAATAAAACTTTATTTACAAAAACAGGCAGCAGGCTGGATTTGGTCTTCCATTTATAGTTTGCCAACTCCTGGCTTAAAACAACAAACATCTTTTACCTTACACTGTTTCTTTAGGTCAGGAATCTAGGCACAGCTCAGCTAGGTGGTCTTGGCTCAGAGTCTCTCATGAGGTTGCAGTCAACCTGGGGCAGTGGTCATCTGATGTCTTGACAAAAGCTAAAGGGTCTGCTTCCATGATGGCTCCTCCAAATGGCTGTTAGCAAGAGGCCTCATTACATGTACCTCTCCACAGGGCTGCTTAAGTGTCCTCACAACGTGGCAGCTGGCTTCCTCCAGAATGTGAGATCTGAGGGAGAGAGTAAGAAAAAAGCCATGACATCTTTTTATGACCTGGTCATACATATTTTGCCATATCCTAGTCTTTGGAATTGAGTCATTTGTCCAGCTCACACTCAAGAGGTAGGGAATTAGTGTCTCTC
This sequence comes from Callorhinus ursinus, assembly GCF_003265705.2. Classification (NCBI taxonomy): domain Eukaryota; kingdom Metazoa; phylum Chordata; class Mammalia; order Carnivora; family Otariidae; genus Callorhinus; species Callorhinus ursinus. The sequence continues at coordinate 7,866,610 of NW_027397063.1, forward strand.
TTGTGAGGGGTCAAAACACAAAAACAAAATGATGGCATCAAATCAGTCTGGATGTCTTGGGCCAAATGTGTGCTCCATCTCTAATAATTGAAATTTAGCCTTATTTCTGAAGCCTGTTTTTACCATGTACTTGATTTCTCTGTTCCCTGGGCCTCAGTTAATTGACCTAAAACTCACCCAAGTTGGAGAGACTCTTCAAGCAGACTCCCCGCTGAGTGTGAAGCCCGACGCAGGGCTCATTCCCCCAACCCACGAATTCATGATCTGAGCCAAAACCAAGAGTTGGACGCTCAACCAACTGAGCCATCCAGGCATCCCCAAGACCCTTTTTCACATGTGCTACTGGGAAGCCACAGGTCTGCCATGCATGGTTATACAGTGTGTACACTGTGTAAGGGGCCCAGATGAGACGAAAAATTGGGGCTGAAATCTAGCCTGCACTCAGTTCATCAAGCCTTGTCCCCTGAAGAAGGAAACAATTTTTGTCATTCTTTTGCCTGGAAGAGCCACCTCTGCAAGGATCTACATAAAAGGAGACTTATGTACCTGGGATGTTGATTTTTTGCATGATTTGTCCCCAACCTTGGTATATTTGTCTATAACTCCAGCCTGTTGAGATTTATTTGGGTCCTGACTCTGGTATTCACCACATTCCCTATGTCTCCATTACTTTCTATGTCAGGAGGTTACACATACCCAGAGAATACATGAGACAATTCATTTGGGTTCAGGTTTAAAAAAAAAAACTTCTGTTTCTAGGCGGTTTTATTCATCTAGAGAAAGAAAGAAATTAAGCCTTACTATTAGTTAATTAATTAATGTTAGTTGATGTTTATAAATTAATGTCAGCAGACGTTCATAATTTATAAATAAATATATGTATATTGAGGTAGACGCTCAGAAGTTTTTATAGATGCATGATCAGGAAATATTAAAGACTATTGTTTAATATCATCATCTAAGTCACTGATAAAAATTTTAAATGAGATCAGGCTGAAAATAGAACCTAGAGATGAAGACTGATCCAATAGGCTATCTGGGTACCAATACAATTTGACCCCTCATCTAAGCCAAATCGACTGTTACCTAACAGATACTCCATGCTCAGCAGCCTCTAAGATGGTCCCCAGTGATCCCAACTCCTGCCTTTCACATCCACGTAAATGATATTTTGCATGACAGATCATGCAGCTTTGTAAAAATCCTGAGCCAGAGGTGTCCAAGCCACCCCCAGATTCCTGACCCACAGAAACTGTGAGATCAAAAATGTTTGCTGTCATAAGTTGCTAAGTCCAGGAATTTTTGTAACACAACAATAGATAACTAACAGACTCTTCTAAGTGATTTGTAATAGATATCTCTAAACTTGCAACAGCAAACAACCCTGCAACCTAGATATTATCATCCTAGTTTTACAGATGAGTAAAGAAAGGGTCAAAGTATTTAAATGGCTTTCCTGGTTTAAAACAGCTAGTAAGTGACAGGATTCAGCTCTAAAATCCACACTCTTTTTCACTTACAATAACTATTCCCATATCTAGCTCTATAACCTTAAGTAAGTAACATCAACCTCTTAGTTTCCTCATCAGTAAAACTGGGGACTGAAACAAATTACTCATCTCTAATAGTATAAAATTTCATCCCCCTCCTCTGCTTTAGCCACAGCCCAAGAAGCAAGTTTAAATGACTTTTATGCTAGAGAATGTTGGGGGTGAGGGGCGAGGGTTTGAAGATCACTTGATTTAGCTAAAGGAATACACTGAAGTCAGAAACCACTGAGGCTTAGGAATCTCCATTGTTTCTGTAGCTGATGCCAAAAGCTTCTCATATGTCCCAGTGCTGCCACTCAGAGGATAAAAGGGGGATGCGGTCTATTTCTTTTTTTCTTTTTCTTTTTTTTTTTTTTTAATTTTATTTATTTGACAGAGAGAGACAGAGAGAGAGGGAACACAAGCAGAGGGAGTGGGAGAGGGAGAAGCAGGCTTCCCGCCGAGCAGGGAGCCCAATGCGGGGCTCCACCCCAGGACCCTGGGATCATGACCTGAGCCGAAGGCAGACGCTTAACGACTGAGCCACCCAGGCGCCCCGGATGTGGTCTATTTCTTAGGAGGAAAGGAAGAAGCATCTACTCTAACAGAGATCCCCCAGCTGCAAAAAATATAACGAAAGTAATAAAACTTATTTTTGCTGCAACTCAGCGTACATCCCCTTAATAGAGTGATGTGACAGAAAGAACTTTGCAGAGCAATGCAGAGAAAGAGGTAGCATAGAGGCAAAGAGGGGCACCATGATGTATTTACACATTCTTTTTTTTTTTTTTTGAAGAAAAAAAGGGAGAGAGAGAAAGCATGAGTGGGGAGGCAGGGCAGAGAAAGAGGGATAGAGAATCTTAACTAGGCTCCACACTCAGCACGGAGCCCAATGCGGGGCTCAATCTCAGGACCCTGCGATCATGACATGAGCAGAAACCAAGAGTCAGACACTTACCTAACTGAACCACCCAGGTGCCCCAATTTACACATTCTGAGATTCTGTTTTACTTTATCATACTTTGCTATCATTTTCACTGGCTTTTTTGTATGTGTTCTGTTTTGACTCTTTCGATCTGTACCCGTGGTGCCTTCAAAAACCAGTGTTTCCAGCTAAGCTTTAAACCCAAAAACATGGGAGCCACTGCCCTAAACCCTAGGACAATGGCCCAGCTTGATCAGGGAGGGGACCTTTCAGCAGAAGCCACTTCAAAAGTCCACCTGCCACTTTGGCATCTTTGGAAGTAAAAGGAATAGAGAGTTTCCACTTCAACCTGATGAAGAGGCTATTGTCCTCATAACTGAAGACACGAAGTTCAGATAAACAAACAGGTAGATAAAGGTACAACGAGTTCCTCTCTTCCTCAATGGAAAGAGGCCCAGTAACAAATCTCTTGGGGTTTAACAGTATTTAGCAAAGCAGTCTAGTTGGAAGCTTATGGCCTTTGCTGTCTGATCATCCATTTGTTTCTTCGATGGTTCTACCATTTACTAGCTAGGCGAACACAGACAAGTTATTTGCCTTCTCTAAGCCTTAATTTCCATCTTTGCCAAAAGGAGGGAATTATGAAACCTCCCTCATATATTACTGTGAAGGTTAAAGAAGATAGAACAGGACACAGTGGTGCAAATAGTGGGGATTCAATAAATGCTGGATTTTCCTCTTTTGCATGCTTTTTTTCCTCTTAAGAAATTTCCATTTTTAAAAATCACCCTGACTGCTCTAGGGAGACCGTATATAAATGGCAAGAATGGAAACGGGGGAGATGAATCCAGAGGCTATTGCTGTTACAAAAGTGAGATACTAGTGGCTTGAACTCAGGGGGTATCAGTGGAAAAAGAGAGAAGTGGTTAGATCTGGGATGTGTTTTAAGGCTTTGTATTTTGTACTTCCTCTTTTCATCTCTTGGGTTGGTTTTTGACACAAAGCAGCTCCATGATGCTTTCTTTTGCATAGGGCATCTCTTGCGTGCCTTCTTGGTAACTGAGTTCTGTGGGTCAGATGACAAAATCAAGGTTAAGAGGATATTTGTGTATGTCTCTCTTAAGAACTTTTGTCAAACTCCTTTGTACCAGGTACTTATTCCTATGCAGCAAGTTACTTCAAAAGGGCCATCTTATTCTCATCTTTCCTGGTTTTCCAACCCACTGGCCCATGGTGTTGAGTTCCCATCAACACAAACTCCAGCCATGATGCTGTTTGCATTTCTTTTTGACGCATATTTTCTTGTCACTCAGCCTCAGGGCTTGTGTCCCTCAAGGCCCTGCTCCTCAAAGGGTGGTCCTTGGACGAGTGGCATCAGCATCACCCTAGATGATGCTTTAAAAACAACACATTCCTTTCCCTTGAGGTTTCCAGGTATAGACTGCCCACAGAGTCATTTCATTTACAACTAACTGCACAGGGGTCTGAACAACAAGCAACTCCTCCACATGGAGGCGAGCTTTGCTGTTTTCCACTCCTCGCTGACCTGCCTTACCCACATACCATGAGGTTTTAAGAGTAGAGTTGACAGGATTTACAAGGAAAGAGAAAAAAAATCCCTGTTAAAATTTATATTTAGTTTATTTCATCCCAAAGAAAGGGAACTTGACCCAATCCTATCTAGATTAGGATTGTCCAAAGAACTTTCAGTGATGATGGAAATGTTCTACATAGGTGCTGTCCAACATAGTAGACATTAGCCACATAAGCCTTTTGAGCTCTTGCAGTGTGGCTAGTATGACTAAGGAATTGATTTTTTAATTTTATTTAATATTTTTATTTTAATTCCAGTGTAGTTAACATACTGTGTTGTATTAATTTCAGGTATAATGATTCAACACTTCATACGTTACTCAGTGCACATGATAAGTGTACTCTTAGTGCCCTTTGTCTATTTCATCTACCCCACCCACCCACTTCTGAATCCCCTTGAAATTAATCATTTTTCCCATAGGCACTATGGTCAAGTTTATATATATACCACATTGGACAGTGCAAGTCTGGGTAATATGCCCCGTAGATGTTTCCCACTATAATTTCTTCCAATTGTACAGACACAATTTACAGAATCTATGATTTGCTCTCACATACACTCTTATGATCTTGTCCAGTCTTAACTACTTGACCAGTTTCTATTGACTGAGCTAAAACCTGGGGGAAAGATTATCAAGACTCCTCTACTTCTGTTCATCCCCATGTTATGACAGTAAGGGATAACCCGTTTTGACCAACGGTAAAGATCATTATAAAAATTATATCTTTACATGTTTTAACTAAACTGGAATATTGGTTTTCTGCCTAAATTATGGGAAGTCAATTGCTAAGAAACTATATATCATGCTGCTTGACCATGGTGCCTATAGGAAAAACTATTCATTTCAAGAGGATTCAGAACAAACTGGTAGTAAATCCACTGTCTTCTAGCCTAAAAACTGAAATGTTCATCACACCACAGGGTACTTAGCAGACATCTCAAGGTTGGCTTATGGGGAATTGTAGTGGTGATTGTTAAAATTTAAAACAAATTTTAATTTTGTTTTATCTCATGTTTTATGCATAATAGTAATATTTCCAATTTCCCCTTCTCTTTTCTTCCTTTCTTTTCTTTTCTTTTCTCATTTTCCTTAGGCAAGTTCCAAATATCTGTTGGCTACCATTTAGTCCATATACACCTAAACAATGTGTTCAAAAACAAACTTATCATCTAAGCTACATTAAAAATCCAAGGTCTCATCATGACATGCATACCTCCTCCATATTCTTATTTGATGCTTGTTAAGATTTTTTGGTTCTGTCTGCCCAGGATCATTTTTTTTCTGATAATTGCAACTGCTTTCTCCCTAAGATGATATTCCTGTCCCCCACTTGTGATTTTAGCGGGACAGCCAATCATGGTACTCCTCCCATTCCCCAGCTATAATCAGTGGCCTATACTTGATGTGATCAGAGTTCTTACCTGAGATTTAATACACATCATGAAAGAAAGGAGACCTCACTTTTCTTCGTAGTCGCTGAAATGAGATGTTATAAACCTTGCACTAATCATGCCTCTAATCATTGTTTGTCATTTCCCAACCATATGGAGGAAGCTCCTCTGAAATGGAAGAGAGTAAGACCAGCATGTAGAGGACAGGAAGAAAGCAGAGGGGCAGGCCTGATGGTTTCCTTTCATTCCCCTTGAGGACAGATCCACTCATGAACTTCCCAGCCCCATAAGCTGGGGAGGCGAAGATAGGAAGGGCTAGAAATGGAAAGGCAAGTCAAGAGAAGTGTCTTAGTCAAGGCAATAAATAGAGACCTCTGAGTTAGGAAGGTGGGTATGTATGTGAGCATGGCGGAATGGGGGGACCTGAGTCCTCAAATGCAACTCCCTCCAGAAAACTGTAATGCACTAACTGTGTACCATCTCTGATGTGAGGAGGGCAGCTTCCCTCCGTGAGGCAAAGCCTTGTCATTGCCTATAATCACACATAGATCACACAAAGAATTTAGACCTGGAGCCAGACTAGCTAATACAAATTTTGTACCATTTACCAAGTAAAGACACTATTTTGCTGCACTGACTAAGTGAAGAAGCCTATCTTGATGGAAATGTTTCCAGCAATGGTTCTTAAAGTGTGGTCCCTGGACCAGCAACATCAGTATCATCTGGAAAATTCTTAGAAATTCAAATTCTCGGACCGCAGCCTGGACTTTCTGAATCAGAAAATGCAGGGATAGGAGCCAGCAATTTGTGTTTTAACAAGCCCCCAGGTGATTCTGATGCATGCTAAAGTTTGAGAGGCACTGCTCTCGAGGAAAGTTTCTCAAATTCAGCACTATTGGCATTTTAGGCCTAATCAATCTTTGTTGTAGGGAGGTATCCTGGCATCGTAGGATGTTTAAATGAGTCTCTGGAATCTACCTGCTAGATTCCAGTACCATCCTGTTAATGTGACACCCCAAAATATCTCCAGACTAAATCTCCAAAGCTAAATATCCCCTGGGGGGACACAAGTGTCCCCAGTTGAGAACCACAGCCCTAGAGTCACAACTATGGCCCGGACTGGTCCAAGCCTAAATCGTGACATATAAACAAGCATGTCAATAACATATATGCATTCAAGTGTTCACACAGGTATGTGACAATGTGACATAAACTAAGGTTTGAAGCTTTTATGGTTTACAAAGCACTTTGGTATATATGTCCCTTGTTCTCACATTAATCCTATATGCAGAAGGTAATTATCATCATTCTTGTATTACTGGTAAGGAAACTGAGATTCAAAGAAATTACTTGATGTGCCCAAGATCACTGCATGCTAAGTAACTGGGCTGGAACTCAAACCCAGATGTTTCCTTTTCATAGATAAACAGCAATATCTTATTAGATGGGCTATAAAGGGGTATTTCTATCCTTGAAAAATATCATTGCTGGGGCATCTGGGTGGCTCAGTCGGTTAAGAGTCTGCCTTCAGCTCAGGTCATGATCCCAGAATCCTGGGATCCAGCCCGGCATTGGGCTCCCTGCTCAGCTGAGAGCCTGCTTCCCCCTCTCCCTGCCACTCCCTCTGCTTGTGCTCTCTCTGTCAAATAAATAAATAAAATCCTAATATATATATATATATATATATATATATATATATATATATATATATATTTTGCTTTTGGAACAAATCCAATATTAGCTGAGAAATAATAGTTGTAGGAATACTTAAACAGAATGTTCAATATGAAATGTGTTGCATATGCAAGAGTAGGGTAAGCCTATCCATAGACAGCATGGGCTGTTACTTGGAAAGAAAATTTTTGTGAGTTTCTGTGAGCCTTAGAGATACTGGGGAGATTTGTACTCAAATCAAAGCAGTACAAAATAGCACAGCTAAACAAAGTCAGGAAGATTCTTTGGACTCTAAACCACACCTTTTTGGGGAAAGTAAAACAGAATCAAAATCATTGGCTGAACGAGAGAAAGAAAGAGAAAAACCCAGAACACTGGAGAACCATTGTCCCGCTGTGACCCAGATCCTTGCAGAATTAAGTGCTGTTCAACCAGCATTAGGCTCCTAGGGAGCAGTGTGCAAAAAGCCCACAAGGCCCACAGCTTCCAGAGAGTGGATGTGATACTCATCCAGAGGCGAGCTGGGGATTTCCATGGGCACAGTAATAGACTTTGGCTTCTGAGTGCGCATCCAATCACCAGCAGCCAACTTGCTGACCTTTGGACGGTCCTCCAACAAGGCCAAACTTGTTGCAGAGCATAAAACTGAAATTCTAAATAAAGATCAAGGCCAACTCAAAGTCACCATGAGACAAATGACCCCAAAGAAACCTTTTGATGTCAGTTCTTTTTTGCTCTGAGAAGAATTTGAAACCTCTTGCCTCTTCTTTAGAGAGGATTATTAATGGTCCTATAAACTGGAGTTTAAATCTGGAGACATTTCTAATCAGAGGAAAGAGCACTGGGCCTGGAGTCAGAAGGCCTGGGTTCTGGTCCTGGATGTTCAATGGAGAAACCACTGAGCCTGCTCTGGCATCAGGTTTGGGTTTTGTTTTGTTTTTTTCCATAAAGCAGAGAGATGTGACTACAGAAAGTCTGGGATTCCTTCCATGAGTATAATACTCTTCACCAACATATGAAACTTGCAGTTAATATACCCACAACTTGGGAAATATCATGCATAAAGTTTAAAAAGCCAGGATTTTAGAGTCATTCAGACCGAGCATGAAATCCCAGCTCTGCTGTGTTAGTTGGGCCACACAGGACAACTCCCTAACCCTTCCTATCCTCAGTGACCTCATCTTTAAAATAGAGGTGATGGTAATAGTACCCAACCCAAAAGGCTATTGTAACTATTAAATGGAATCATTCGGATAAACAATTAGCACACAGTCCCTGGCCCATAGGAAGTCTGAAATAAATGGTCATTGTTATTATACATTTGAAAATGAACACTCAGAAAAATAAAATTAAAGGTTTATTTAAAAAGATTTTATTTATTTGAGCGACAGAGAGCATGTGAGAGAGAGAGAGAGCACAGAGGGAGGGGCAGAGGGAGAAGCAGACACCCCACTGAGCAGGGAGCCTGATGCGGGGCTTCATCCCAAGACCCCGGGATCATGACCTGAGCTGAAGGTAGCTGCTTAATCAACTGAACCACCCAGGCGCCCCCAAAATTGAAGGTTTTGATTAAAGTCTGTACCTCATATTGTGACAGAAGGAATGAGAGCCCCTTAAAAATTGATTGGCTAAAAAATATGATTTACATTCTATTAAAAAGCTCTCAGAATTGGTAGATAAAAGTCTCTCAAAAGGACATAGACCATTTCTCATGTTTCCTGCTTCCAAATCAGTAGATAATTAAACATGAAGGGTCCCTGCATACTTAGCACCATTTTGTAGTACACTCTGTTGTGCTAGTTTTTAGTTAGGGATACATACACACACATACACAAAAGAGTGAGGAGAAAAGGAAGCCAAAAGGATGTAGCAAATTAAAAAAAAAAAAAGCCTCAGTTCGTAAGGCTTGATGAGCCTAGCTCCATGTAAAGCAAGGAAGACATCAAGACTGATTTTTGTATTAGCAAAAAGGTAAAAGAGACTATATTTCCTATGCCTTTTACATATTCCATTTCGTAACATTTGGTAGAGGAAAGAAAAGAGAACTTGTACTTCTTTTTATTGCATAGTTTTTAAAACTTCTATTATTGAAGGCTACTTGACATACAGTATTATGTAAGTTTCAGGTGTACGGCTTGGGGATTTGAAAACTCTATACATTACACAATGCTCAGCAGGGTAAGTGTAGGGGCCATCTGTCACCATACATTATTATAATGTTATTGACTATATTCCCTATGCGGTGCTTTACATCTCTATGACTCATTCATTTTATAACTGGAAATTTGTACCTTTTAATCCCCTTCACCTATTTCACCCAGCTTCCCATACCCCTCCCCTCTGCCAACCACCAGTTTGGTCTCTGTATTTATGAGTCTGTTTCTGGGTTTTGTTCAATCATTTGTCTTGTTTTTCGATTCCACATGTAAGTGAAGTCATATGGTATTTGTTCTACTTAGCATAATACCCTCTAGGTCCATCCATGTTGTCGTGAATGACAAGACAATAGTTTTTAATCTCATAAATAACAATTTGTCCTTTTTTGGTCAGTAAGCAGTTGGAAGGACCTAAATTAAGGAAAGTGCACCCTCTGCAGGCTATTTAGTAGAATTTTAAAAGAAAACTCGGCACAGTGGCTCTCGGCTCCTCCCTGTTGGACAGACAGACGCATCTTCTGGTGCAGAGCCAGCCTTGACCCCGAGACACAATGGTGAAGGTGGGAGTAAACGGATTTGGCCACACTGGGCACCTGGTCACCAGGGCTGCTTTTAACTCGCAAAGTGGATATTGTCACCACCAATGACCCCTTCATTGACCTCAACTACACAGTCTACATGTTCCAGTATGATTCCACCCACAGCAAATTCCCCACACAGTCAAGGCTGAGAACAGGAAACTTGTCATCAATGGAAAGCCCATCTCCATCTTCCAGGAGTGAGACCCAGTCAACATCAAATGGGGCAATGCCTGTGCTGAGTATGTTGTGGAATCCACTGGGGGCTTCACCACCACGGAGAAGGCTGGGGCTCACTTGAAGGGTAGGGCCAAAAGGGTCATCATCTCTGCTCCTTCTGCTGATGCCCCCATGTTTGTGATGAGCATGAACCATGAGAAGTATGACAAGTCCCTCACGATTGTCAGCAATGCCTCCTGCACCACCAACTTCTTGGCCCCTTTGGCCAAGGTCATTTATGACAACTTCAGCATCATGGAGGGACTTATGACCACAGTCTATGCTGTCCCTGCCACCCAGAAGCTTCCCCTCTGGGAAGCTGTGGCATGATGGCCAAGGAGCTGTCCAGAACATCATCTCTTCTTCTACTGGCTGTAGGCAAGTTCATCCCTGAGCTGAATGGAAAGATCAGTGGCATGGCTTTCTGGGTCCCAACATGTCATTTGTGGATCTGACCTGCCTCCTAGAGAAAGCTGCCAAATACGATGACATCAAGAAGCTGGTGAAGCAGGCATCAGAGGGCCCCTTCAAGGGCAGGCTAGGCCACACTGAGGACCAGGTTGTCTCCTGTGACTTTAACAGTGACAGTCACTCTTGCACCATCAATGCTGGGGCTGCTGTTGCTCTCAGTGACCACTTTGTCAAGCTCATTTCCTGGTATGACAATGAATTTGGCTACAGCAACCGGGTGGTGGACCTTATGGTCCGCATGGCCTCCAAAATGTAAGAGCTCCCTGGACCACCAGTCCCAGCAAGAGGAAGAGAGAGGCCCTCAGCTGCTGGGGAGCAGCCCCAACTCATCCCCCAACACACTGAGAATCTCCCAACCTCCACAGTTTCCATCCCAGATCCCCTGAATTAGGAGAGGGGCTTGGGGAGCCCTACCTTGTCAAGTACAATCAAGAAAGTATACTGTACCCAGTACCCCCCCAAAAAAAATTGGCACAGTGAAGGAGTCCATAAAAAGAATGAAGAATGAATAAAGGAACGAATTAATTACATTTCACATTACTATTTTTACAGGTTTTTACCATGGATTCAATAATGATGAAAATAAAGGCAAGAAAACAGGTTTGATAATGAGAAACTAGTATTAGAGCCTGCCAACCCTTTCTTCTTTTCCTCAGTCCTACCCTCTTTCCCTCCTTCCCTCTTCCCTTTCATTTTTTTCTTTCTTTCACTCTTTGAACCTCTCAGACACACCTTTTATATAAATCCTATGTAAAGACAGAGCCATAAGGTCAAATTCAACTTAGAGATACATGCTGCTTATTTCTATACGATGTCTTCATGAGGTTAATATGTGATTCATGTTTCAAAGCCCAACTTCACAGACAGGATCAAGACACAGTAAGACCATAAACATTCACCAGCTACAAACTTAATAGAGTCAAGTGCATAATGGTAAGCAGCCCTCAACTTAGGAAGGGGTTATCTTCCCAAAGGCAGCTTATTCGCTGGTCATTTAGAATGGGAAATCTTTTTCTCATTTGTTCCAGGGCAAGTTTGCAAAAATACAAATACACATTACACTAATAACACCATGATTTCTACCTCATCAAGCAGTAATATAGCAGTATTTTTACGGGAAAAGACAAATATAAGGCTCAACTCAGTATCTCAGGAGCCCATCCTCCTTTTCTTGAGCAGTATGAGCAGGCTTCCCAGCTTCTGGAACTGGAGATGAAAGGTACTTCTGAGATACCCATAGCAGATAGCCCAGCACCAGTAGCTTGTTAGCTTTCTATGTTGGTAAAAGGAAGCTAACTCATTGGGACGATCATACTCAAGATTTCCAAACTAGAGAACAAAAGAAAGGAAGGAAATTTCTCACTGTGAGATCAGAGAAAGCAGAGCCACAAAAGGTAAACGATCTTGCCTTCTTCAACACACACACACACACACACACACACACACACACACACACACACACACCCATGCACACACACTTTTCCTTGTGTTACCAAAATTCACCCATAAATTGGTCAACTGTAGGCTAAGACTGTCTGTCATGATAATAATAACTGGGCTTCAGAAGCCACAAGAAATATAGCATTAGTATTAAGGAATGTATTTCCTATTAACAGTTTTATTATTTGCAGCGTAATTTATTTTAAAACCAATTTAATTCCGTTTAACCTATCAAATAAAACAAGCATGGTTAAATTAAACTTTGCAGGGTGTGAAATAACTTAAGGAGAGCTTTAGAGAAGGAGATTGGAAGAACCCAGAAATTACATTTATTCTTTACACATAATTCAAAACATGATGAAAATATAGTGCAAGGCTGCAAACTTGTGTACTCTTTGTCAAATATAGATCACATATCTTAAAATAAGTAAATGCAGGAAAATGCAACAAAGGTGATAGCATTTATTACTTGCTGTTTCTTATGCTTATATTTAAGCTTCTTAATCAAGAATATTTAGAACAGCCCACATTATATGTCTATTTAAGCTTCATTTCACATAAACTCCTGAAAAAAATAAAAGCATCTATCTTGATCAGAGCTATTAGGACATAAGTGAAATATTTTCACAGCTCTGCTCTCTCCTGAGGGCACAATCTTGAAATTCAGCACTTTGGAGAAATACGGGCATTATTTAATAGTGGTTCATAAAAAAGTGCATAGTGGTTCAATACAGAAGCTCTTAACCCACTCAATTAACTTAGTAGATTAAAACACAACCAGAATTCCCCTCTTGGGCATCTAAGCTTTGTTTTCACTATAACCCTTACATGAGTCCAGGTTTGATGGAAAGAGATCTATTAATCTGTGTCATAGCATGGTGGTTAGGAAAATGGGCTTTGGAATTAAGCCTGGATAAATCCTTCATGCGCCTTAGGAGTCGTGTGGCTTAAGACAGATATGTTAACCTCTCAATGCTTCGGCTTCCTGCTCTGGAAACTGGAGTTCTTCATATATTGAATACCTACCATGTGCCAAGCACTGTTCTGAGAGCTAGGAACATAATAATAAAGAACATGTGTGGTCCAAATGTTCAGGAAGTTGACATTCAAATGGGTGGAGATGGAGAGTTTTTAAAAATCATTCAACAAGAACATTTTCAGGGAGTATTAGGTGTTAGATGAAAATAAAGCAGAGTGATGTGTAAGGGGTATCAGGAGGTATTCTGGACAGAGTTGTCAAGCTAACCCTCTCTGGGAGGTGAGACCTCATCCAGGACCTGAATGACAATGAGGAGCCATCTGTGCCGAGGTCTAGGAGAAGAGCTGTCCAGATAGAGGGGACCGCTGGTGGAAAAGCTCCAAGGAGGGAATGAGCTTGGGGTGTTTCAAGAAAAAAACGAGGCAGAGCAAGTGGGAAAGAAGCAGGACGTGAGGTAGGAAGAGGCAGCATCATGCTGAGCCTTAGGGGCCCTGGTAGAGGGTCTGGTTTTTATTATAAGTCCACTGGGAAGTCATTAGAGGATTTTCATCCCAGTGGTTGTAAAGATTAAATGAGATAACCTCCGTGAAGGGCTCCACACAGCAAATGCTTGGCACATAGTGCATAGGCAACAAGATGTGTCATCATCACCATGGCCACACGGACAACCCTGACATACAATATTGTAAGTGAGGCCCAAAATCTTCATTCATGTAAAAGTCAGGGTCGGAGCACCTGGGTGGCTCAGTCAGCTGGGCGTCCGACTCTTGATTTCGGCTGGGTTCGTGATCTCAGAGTCATAGGATCGAGCCTCTCGTCAGGCTCCATGCTTGGCACAGGGTCTGCTTGTCCCTCTCCCTCTGCTCCACCCCTGCTTGCTCTCTCTCTCAAATAAATAAACAAATAAAATCTTTAAAAAAAATAAAATAAAAAGTCAGGGTCAAGCTAGTGTAAGATTACTTGAGAACAGGGCCTGAACAGAGGATAGGAGTCAATTGCCAAGCAGCATAAAGCCAAACTCTCATTGTGGGCCCTCTTTTACTCTGCGGTCTTTCTCATCATGATTACCAGCAATTAAACTGAAGTCAAATATTAGGCCAGCACTGTTCCCCAGCCTTGACTTTTGCCATCTGGAATAAAATGACAATGAGCCTATGGCAAAATCAATCCGAAGGAGCAAGATTTAATGCCATGGTCACTATAAAATGCCATCATCATTCCTTAATTTCTTCCAGAGCATCGTCAGGTAAGTGGACTTTCTGCTTCCAGGGCTTGGTGAGAATCCTTCCACCCATTTCCCAGAGCTGGTGGGGAGCAAACACTGGGCTGGGAATATGGAGAAGTCCATTTCAAGTTGGAACTCACATGGGTGGGCCAAAGACTTTTTTTTTCCTGGCCACACTTAACCATCTGTGCTTTCTCTTTCTGTGAGAACACTATATAAAGCCATCCTTACTACGTGGATCATTTCGTTTACTAAATCATGGTTTATTTTTTCCTCAGGATATCACATGCTATTTTGGAGAAGGTTTTCAAAAGGTCTTAAGTGCCTTGGCTTGAAATTGGTTTTGTATTAAGGGAAAGAACCGGTGTCCCAGAGTTTCAATCAGCACTTCAACAAACAGGCAACTGACCTCCCAGAGACTGCCCAGGGGTTGCCAACAGTAATAGTGGGCTATAAGACTTCCAGGGTTCATTTCTTTCTGCTGCTTTTCTACATTTCTCCTACCCTATTTTTTAATGAAAACAGGACTATGGTTGAGGGTCTTACAGGAAGGGGTTGGGACGGAGTTGGCATACAATAAGATCTGTTGCCACCTCCCATCTAACTGCAGAAGGTTCAATGATGTGAACTGCTTGGTTTCTGCATGGAAATAATTGTTTTTAAATATTTTATTTATTCATCTGAGAGAGACAGAGAGAGAGAGAGAGAGCACAAGTGGAGAGAAGGGAGGGAGAAGGAGAAGTAGACTCCCCACCAAGATGGGAGCCTGACGCAGGGCTCAGTCCCAGGACCCTGAGATCATGACCTGAGCCGAAGGCAGATGCTTAACTGACTGAGCCACCCAGGAGCCCCTCTTTGCATGGAAATAATTGAACTACCCAAATTGTCCTTCACATGAGTGGTAAAGAATTATGTTTCTACATCAAAGCCATCACAACATTGCTCAAACAACACACTAACCATGTCATTAGCACTCAATACTGTTAAATATAGTCACATTTCACTCATACATAATTTGGGGGGAACGAGGTTTTCTCCACAAATGAATTCTCCAGAAAAGTGATGCTTCCCCCATCAAGGATCAAAAGATGTTTTTTCATCATTTTTGATAGAACTTAAATGTATTTTACATATTCAGCAACCACTTAAATAAGATGCAAGAATCATTATTTGTTTAGTCTTTTCACAGCCAATGATCACTTGAAGTGTAACTAACTGCTGCACACAATCACTTCACCAAATAGCCTCACTTTGGCTCCTCTAGTCCTTCATGTCTCCTTTAAGAATGTCAGGCCCTCATCTGTCTGGCTATCCTCTGTCACTCTTTACAACTATCAGTAGGTCGGACTGTTAGCTTGTGCATTCTCACACCTGTTCTCATTTGCCCTGTGTGAGAAACTAGACCGCAGTATAGAGTTTATGGGAATGAGTAGCATTTTTTGACAATAATTCTCAGTCCAAAAGGCCCCAGGTAGGGGCCTAAGAGTCATTTCGTACCTCAAATGAGAAGAAAGTGGTGGGCTTGAGGATGCAGTTTCCTGGCTAACATGTTTTCCTTTTTCCTTTGTAAATTTTTGGCAAAGCTTGAGAGTCTTCTTGAGATGAGTGACTGTGTAGTATTGCATTTTCTAAACACGTTCCTTCCCCGTATCTCTCATTTATGCATAAATTATCTTATTCATCTCAGAAAGTTAATTTCTAAGTGTTGTTAGCCTGTATTTGCCTAAGTTGTCAAAAATCCCTGTGTGATGATGTCGGAGGACAAGAAGATCTTTTGGAGGGGGATTTTTGGTAGCCACTACCCTTCTTCTTGATCAGGATTCCTGCTGTGATTTAACTTTCGCCTCAGTAGTGTGCTTTGGCAGTCAGAAGAGCGAGTATCTGCGAAGGAACAGAAAATAGTTAAATCAAATAACAATGAGAAAATGTAATTTCTCTAGCCATCCACTACATAAATAGACACACGGATCCGTTCCTACTTTTATCTCCCTGAGACTGACCCTAATGAAAATCCTAGCGGAAATCATTGTAATAAAAATAGCCAAAACATTAAGAATAGGACAAGCAAGTATGACGATGGCTGATAAGCATTTGAACCATCAAGCATCCTTACTAATCCAACCACAAAAATAAGTACTGGCTCATGGGCTAAGTACCCAAAAGAAATCAGGGACCATCTTATATGAATCAATTAGTGTGTGTACCTTAAAGAAAAGAATTCTTCAATGATCCTTTAGTTCCCCTTATTATTATTTTTTTTTTTGAGAGAGAGAGAGAGAGAGAGAGCGCACAAGAGCACATGGTTGGGGGGGGTGCAAACAGATGGAGAGGGAGAGAGAGAATCCTAAGCAGGCTCCACGCCCAGCATGAAGCCTGACGTAGGGCTCAATCTCACAACCCTGAGATCATGACCTAAGCCTAAATCAAGATCAGGCGCTTAACTGATGGAGCCTCTCCCCTTATTATTTTTAATAGAATCTACGTTTAGTAATGTAAGTTCTCAAGCTTGTTTTAAACTTTAGTGTTGTTGTACTTACAGTTGATCGTGTTTCTAACAAAAACTGTAAATTCCTCTCCCTAAATTAGTAAAAAAAAAAAAAATCATTCTGAAGTGAGGCTTCTAAGGTCTTGAATCATGCTCAAACCATCTTTAAGTCCATAAACTAGCACTTTAAATATATATATTTTTTATCCCACCTCATTCCATAAGGATTTGATGGGGCTTATAAAAAAACAAATAAAATCAGTAAATATATTTTTTTAAGCTGAGATAGTCAAAAAGAAAAGAAAGAAAGAAAGAAAGAAAGAAAGAAAGAAAGAAAGAAAGAAAGAAAGAAAAGAAAAGAAAAGAAAAGAAAAGAAAAGAAAAGAAAAGAAAGAAAAACCAAGCAAGAAAATAATAAAACCAAGTAGTAAAAGTAGTATACAGAAATGGTGCACCATTGGCCTCTATGGTTGGCAGAGCTGGGCTACACATTTGGCTCAAAAATTCCAGCAGTTTAAGAGAGAAACACAGAAGTTGTAAGATTCATAGAGGCCATAAAATAAAAACAATGGTGGAATAATGAGATAAGTTTTCCCGACAAGTCACATAAAAAGGAAATGTAATGAAATGTTTGACATCCAGGAAAACAGGCCAAGAGTAGAGACAATAGTCCATTACATTTGGCTGTTCCTTATTATAAGACAATGGCATGATACCAAAATGCAATTTGTCAAACTCAATTCTCCAAATAACTAGAATTTTGATGGTCTGGCTTGATCCAACAGCAAATTTGTTATCTAAAGGAGAACGAACTGCATGGCATTCAAGGGATTTCTCACAAACATAAATTTTTGCAATTAGGTTTCTGATAAGGATAAAGGATGATTAAAAGTTATATTCTCAAACTAGAATTCCAGGGTACAGATATTCTATGTAGCAAAATAAAGCAGGGAAAACTGAAGAATTGACCAAGATAAACACCCAAGTACCTTGGGAGTGGACTGATATCATGCCCTGCAAATATTTCTGAATTCACTTCAAAATATAAATAAATGGAAAAGATACCAATGCTCGACAACACAAAGAATGACCACACTAATTTTTAGCTTGAATCTTTATAACACAGATATTACCAATCATTCACTGTGGCTCAAGAAAAAGAAAAAAAAAAAAAAAACCCCAGTAAAGCACTGGAAAAGGGCGCCTGGGTGGCTCAGTCGGCTAATTGTCTGCCTTCAGCTCAGGTGACGATCCCAGGGTCCTGGGATCGAGTCCCGCATTAGGCTCCCTGCTCAGTCTGCTTCTCCCTCTCCCTCTGCCCACCCCCGCTTGTGCTTCTCTCTCTCTCTCTCTGTCTCAAATAAATAAAGCCTTAAAAAAAAGAAAGAAAAGAACAGTTGTTGGCCAAATACTAAAAAAAAAAAAAAAACTGGAGGAAACCTTAATTCAAGTAATATTGCTTTCTAGTGAATCCTACAAGACACATTCATTCTGATATTTTCCTAAGATAACCTGCTGAGTGGAATTGTTGAATAAAAAGCCAGCGAATGCTGGAAAACTCTTAGCAAAAAAGGGTGATTGGTGTTTGAGTGGCTATGATAGACTGCCCTATTGTCCTCAATTGTCATACTTCCTTGCATCTACACTCTCCAGTACTTCCCTCCCACACTGATTCTGGGCTGGGCCATGTGTCCTACTTCAGCCAATATGAAAGTAGCAAATTTGATGAAGGGCTTGCTCATTTCGGCTTGCTCTCTTGGAACTCTCCATTTCAGTGAGCACCAGCCCAGGTAGCCTGCTGGAGGATGAAGTCCTGTGAGACACAGCTAAATTGTTCCATTTGAGGCCTCCTAACCTGCCAGTTCCCAGCCTACCCACAAGCTGACTGTCTTTGCCCTAATGCAGTCCTTGCCCTAATACATCAAAGCCTGGTCCAGATCAACCAAAGTGCCCAAGCAGTCCTATACGTGTGAGAAATGATAAGTGGTTGTTGTTTTAAGCCGCTAAGCTTTGGAGTGGTTTGCTATTGATAGCTGATACAGCAATCACTAACTGCTACAGTACCTGAATTTGAGCTATTTTTTTACGTAGTATTAGAAAATAGGACCAAGAGTTGGTGAAAATCATTTCTAGAGCTTGGTAATATTAGTAGATAATATTTACTATTTTCACTCTGAATGGGAGTAGGGAGGGATTCAATTAGCTCATCCAAAAATAATCCTGAATATTAAGAAATGATTAAAAAGAAAGGAGGTCTTCGAACATTTCTGTTTTACTCATCCTGAGATAATTGTTCAATTGATCAGGAAACTGTTCTTCCAAACCCAGATCTTTACACTGGTGTTAAGATGCAAATTCTATAGAAGACTCTGGATTGGGTTCAATGTTGTATAGGTTAGCCTACAACTGGTTCCTACCCACAGAACCAAATACTAAGTAAAGATAAAAAAAAAAAAAAAGATGTGAATGATCTTATCTTGTTCTTGAGAGATTTCTGCATAAAATATACAGAAAGGAAAAATAATTTACCATGGAAGAGCCTTGCCAAAAGCCTGTTGCTTCTGAGAATATTGGCCTGAGAAACCCAGACTTGCAATTTTTCATGGGCAACTAGCTAAAATATTTTTTTAAAGAAACAGTAATCTGATAAATCCATAATTAGAAAGGAGTAGAGGATTTACCTTTTTTTAAGAGGTTGCGGATGGGGAGCAGGACATATTATATACTTGGTCCATCAGAGCAGAACTAGAAAGGTCAGTCACCAGCAGACCGTAAACTATTTTAATAACAGAAAATCCTCACTGGGGAACTTACTTAATTTGACCTTATAAATCAGTAAGACTATGAAAGGACATGTTTTCTGCATACACTAGAAAGAGAGCGAATTATCTCGAATTATAAATTTGAGAAAAGGGGGGTGTCTCATACTGTTTGCTAGGGGGCTTCTTCAATCATCCTCACCAGGTTCATCTCAAAATCTTTCCTGACTCTCAGCTCTACCTGCCAGGTCTGGGCCAGCCACAAGAAATTAAGTTGAAAAACAAAACTTTTAAAAACCAAGAGTAAAAATTGGATTTGGCAAGATCCTGAATGACTTCCGAATTTCATTTCCTATGTTAGCTCACAAGGCTGGCCATGAGTGCTTTTAGCTTCCTAAAAATCATACACACAGGAATTTCTCAATCAACATCCCATGTAGGAAACAAAAACCACTCTAAGTATTACAAGCAGAAAGGCTTTAATACAAGGAATCAGATGCTTGAAACATCCGTGATAGGATGGAGTAGCAAGCTCTAAGATGGTCCTCCGGGAATAAATCCCAAATGTCACAGAACTGACCCACCTTAAGATCTATACTTTCTACATCATGGGAAAGTTGAGAATCAAGAAACACCACTGGACAGTCTGAGATCAGGAGCACCCCACCACTGCTCTGATGTAGAGAGCAAGAAGCCAGGATGAGGAAGCTGTCTCCTGGCCACACATTTTGCGTGGAGACTATGGAATTGGGATGTCAAAAATGCATCCTGTCATGACCCTGCCTATTGGGGGACACACCAAGTCCTCATGAAAATCAACCAGATCTCCTTACCACCTTCCAACCCTCACAGTGTGTATCTAGCTGCTGGAAGTCTCACTTATACCCAGCACCTTAACCATGAGGGAATCTGGGAGGTACAGTTTGGGCTTCCTGGCCTCCGCAACAGAGGTCGGCACAAGGGCACCAGTCTTGCATGTCCATCAGAGGAGCTATGGTGGTAACTCTTTGTTTTTCTAAAAGAGGGAGTGATGAGCACAGTTTTAGCGTATCAGCAATCCGTTCGTAAAAGCAGAAGGAGAACTTGTCTCTCAGTCCCCTAAGACAGAGATATCATCAATCTCCAGAGATCTGAGGCATCACCAATGGAATCTAAATGTGTCTTTCTCCATTTCCCCTTTCTCATTCCCGTAACCTAACCAGCTCAATCTTGGCTAGGCACAGATCGGCACAGGGGCAACTAAGCCAACGTTTAAAGTAAGAGGAAATGATCACGTTCATACAGTCCAAGATCTCCATTCTCAGAATGGTTAATACTCAGGGAGTGATTAACTATAACACATTTCATCTCTTTTTACTTTGCCTCGACCCAGAAAGACTTCAGGGGAGCTGTTCACTACAGCATTGCCTTGGATAGATTGGCTGGACTACTTATGAACCTCTGAATGTGGGTCACATCCACAGTCCATCTTGGAACAAAAAAGCCATAAGCATTCCTTATACTAAAGTTACAGATGATCCTGGCCCCTGGTCACCATTAAGCATGCCAGCAATTCTTGCTTAGGCTAAGGCAGCCATAGGGGCTTGTAGTACCCTTGATTTGAGAATTCAGCAGAACCTGGGGGGTTTTTGTTAGATAGCAATTCACTGAACCAACCAGATGTTCTCTCTTGGGATGTTTAAATATGAAACACACAGAAACCCACCTGAGGGGGACAGGGCAGCTAAGAGACACATAGAGACAAGGAAAGAAGCTGAAGCTAAATGTAGAGAGAAGAAAAAGAGGCCAACAGTTGAAGGAGGTGAAGAGAAGCAGAAGCCATAGAAACAGAGATAAACTTAGGTATAAAAATAGTAACTCAGAGACACCAACCTGCAGCAGTATACATGAAGTCATCTCGCCCTAGGACAGAAGTGCAATTTCTTACTTTTTTGCAATCCTTAATAATCCACACCCTCTAAAGTGATTTATTTTCCTTGAAACCTCAAGGAGCCTAACTCACTTCCCAGAATAGAGGGAACTGACCTTTCCAGGTTTGTGCCTTATGTTACTGTTTAGAATAAGAAGCATCTGTTTGCAAATGAAATCGGTGGGAAATTTACCATTCAACATCTCCTTGGGGGCCCCAGAGAAATGGTTCATGGGAAATTAAATCTGTCTTTTGATGTTTTGAGGCTGGAGGAATGTCTCCATCTGTTCTTTAACAGACCAGGTGTTTAAATGGTTCTTCCTGCTAGGGGGTTCATAGAATAGATGAAAGTCCAAAGATGACAGAAATGTGGTCCAACATCCGGAAGACAGCGGGAAGTCTACTAAAGGCATTATGTGCATCAAGGTGAATCTCGGCTGATTTATCAGAGAAATTAATCAGGACCAAAAAGTTCCTATAAGAATGGAGAATACTTTGACCTTAATGCCCCAAAATTCATATGTTGGAGCCCTCATCCGCAATGTAACTATATTTGGAGATAGGCCTACGAGGAGGTAATTTAAGTGAAATGAGGTCCTAAGATGGTGTTCGGATAGAATTGAATCAATGTCCTCCTAAGAAATGTTATCAGAGATCTTGCACATAGCAGGATGGCAGCCACCTACAAGCCAAGAAAGAGGCCTCAGAATAAAACAGAATATTCTGTTGTGGCAGCCTGAGCTGACTAAGAGAGCTTGACAGCCACCATCCCTCTGCCTCCTGTAAGTTTGAAAAACACGAGCATAACTAGAACCTCCTTACCTCTGTGAAAGTTTTTTTCCCTATAACTAAGAAAAGAGGAACCTACAAACTTGGACTTAAGGCCTCCGTCAGTAAAATGATTAATATAGCCAGAATACATATAGTAAGTTCACTTGATAGTTTTAAAATAAGGTCTTAAGTTCCCAACTACGCCACATGCTAATAGAGGAATTTTATTCACTGGAAGGGAAACAAGGTCCAGCTAAACAACCAAAAATAGAGAAGAGACATATTGGTCATGGTGTGGGGATTGGTGTCAGCAAGAGAGGCATCTGCCTGTGTCAGCTCAGGATCATTCCAGCTCCCTCTTTGGATTCCAAACATAGCCGCTACCACCAGCATTTAGATCAATGGAAACACACAGTTTCTCTGAACTAATATACCATTCCTGATGCTAAGCTCATGGGAGATTTAATCATCTGGAGAGGATCCCCTTTGATTGTCACTAGGCAAAGTGTCAGGAGTGACAACTGAAACCATCTACACCCACACAGCTTGATGTCCACATTAGCATGACTTTACCAGTGCGATGTCTTCATCAATTTATTTATTCCAGGAAACACTGACCCAGGAAGATAAAAGCTGCAAATAACTTTATTGTTCCTTCCAGGAAGTTCATGAAAGATCCACCACTCTTCAATAGAAAGCATCAAATGACAGTTTATACTTCAAGATTCTTTGAAAGCCTTGCCTCAAATCCTCATCTTGCTGTGCTCATCAATCCTGTATCATGATCCATATTCGAACCAACCCAAGCCCCTGCATTGAAAGACCTTCATTACCTGGACTTCAAAAACCCATAAACATCCTAACTTTGCAACTCCCCAAATGACATGTTATTAAGATTCTATCAAAGTAGTATTCTCCCTGACTGCAGTACAATAAACTCAGCTTTGTCTCATTAACATGCTGTCTTGGTGATATTTTAGGAAGCCAGTATTCTATTGATAAGGAAATAATCAAGGGTAACAAAAGGCTGTAAGATCTCTCACAACATGGGGCTCCAGAAGTGTTATTTCAGCAGAGTGGGGAGGAAGGGTAAGCGTTCAAAAGATGGAATGGCAAGATGCACCCCTTTGAGGACCCGGAATCACTGCTGGAGTGAACCCTCTAAAGATAGCCACAAGGAAAAACAGTGTCAAGAAACTAGGGGAATGGATCTGCCACGGTGCCATGGCAACTTTGCATCTATCCACGTAGACCACCCAAGCAAACGCAATCCCAAACTAACCTGGGTCTTGGCAGAATGTTTTGGGATTCTCCTGGAATACAAGAGGATAGGAAGCCTCCAAAGAGCTTCTCCAAGGCCCTTTCCCTCTCACCTCTGCTAAAAAAAAAAAAAAAAAAAAAAAAATTATTAAAGAAGACAATGTAGGTGATAAAAACAAACTTCAGTTCGAACTTTATGAAGAGTCACCTTTTGGAGAACCGCAAAGTGGAGTGCAAGGCAAAAAGCTCTTATAGGATAAAGAATAAGAACAAGACAAATAGATAATTTCTGATTGTCTGGGGCCACATAGTCAACCTTGTTTGGAATGAGAAGGCCCAGGGTTGGCTTGGCATTTGGGGATTGGCTGACTGGATATACTGCATTTCTGGGCAGAGAGTGTTTCCAGGGACACAAAAGTTGTCTAAGTTTCAGTTTGCTGATGTGGCACCCTGGACAAGAGTGGCTCCATCTTGGGTCTAAAGTTCAACACCTCCCTAGCCCCTCTGGAAAGCTGTCAGGAAGCAGTTTCTCACCATCTCCAGGGTTCTGAAGGGGCATGGATCATCCTATTCTATCCCCCGCAGAATAGTGGGGCAGAATATAAAAAGTTAGCCGTGGTATCCCACAGCCTGTGTTGCAATCTTATAGTACCTCTGGTTTCAGTGTAAATCTTTTTTTTTTTTTTAAGATTTATTTGAGAGAGAGAACATGAACAATGAGGGGGGAAGGGGGGAAGGGGAGAGGCAGAGGGAGAGGGATCTCAGGGTGGTGAGAGCCTCCCCTACCTGCCCCCCTCAGGCTTCCCCCTCAGGGGGTAGTCCCCTTCACTCCTTTTCCCTCTCCCTCTGCCCCTCCCCCCACTCGTGCGTGCTCTCTCACTCTCTCTCTCTAGAAATATGTAAATAATCCTTTTTTCAAAATTCTATTTTTCAAAACCAAATAATGAGGAGTGGCATTGTTTTACATTTTTGTAAATCTCTTTTATATTTGGCTTAATAATACCTGGCTTCTCAAGCCCTTTACATTCAAACTGTTTTAATCACACACATCGTGCATCTCTGGAAAACTCCCCAATTAAAGAATGAGAAAGCAAATGTCTTAGTCTTATAAAAATAGTTTTCTCCTGAGGACCCTCAGGTCTGGGTGAGCCTCAGAGGTGCCTGGACCACACTTTTGAGAATCCCTGATATCTTATAATGTTTCCCAACAAGTGGTTCACGTATCATTTGATTTGACATGGCAAAAAAAAAAGTTTTATTTCAATAATTATGTATTTTAAGTGCTTATTAGAAGTTATAACTGATGATACACTTGATGCATCTGATAATTCCTTAAGGCACAGCAAAACTGTCCCAATTTTAAAAAAATAAGCAATTTGCAAGTGTCCGAGTCAAAGAACAAAAGTCGAGCCAAAACGTTCTGCTTCACGTTTTCTGTATTTTAACAAGAGTGGATTACTTTCATGGAGTGCAATTATTCCTAAAAATACTACATTCAACCTTGCTGAAATCAACCATATGTTGATTTGGGAAGACACAGAGATCGAGTTTTAAGATTCTGGGAGCATAAAATAGATTTATATTTCCAGGAAGAAGCAGAAAAGAGGAATATAGGTAATGGTTAAGAACTCGTATTTTGTAATCAGTCCGATCTGGGTAGGAATCCTAGGTTTAACATTATTAGCGCTGTGATCTTGAACAAATTGTAAACGTCGGTTTCCCCGTAGCAAAAGGAGGTAGTAACAGTGAACTCCTAAGATCAACCGTTAGCTAAAACACCGCACGTAAAGTAAATAGCACAGAGCCTGGCACATATGAGCGCATTCGGTGTATCGTTATTCCTACAGATTTTATTTATCGCCCTAAAGTCGCCAGAGCTTCCCACAGTGCCCAAGACAGAGCGGACGCCCAGCGACAGATTTCGGTGGAGGAGAACAGGTGCTCCGCCTCGGAGAAAAAAGGCACACCTGCCCTGATGTTGTGGGTGGGTCTGGAAGATTTCGCGCAATTTAATCTTAAGAGGATCGGGTTCCAGGTCAAGAAATAGCAAAACACCAAACGTCCCGACCTTGGAGTCTCAGCAACGGGGTTAATATACCGCCAGGTCGCTGGCCCGTTTGCCAGCCGGACGACCGAGGGCGCGTTCTGCGAGCGGCCCCATCGATCGATGTGATCGAGGATCGTCAACTCAGTTCTGGCTGCAGGAACTGTTTTTTCTCGCGAGGCTTCAGACCAGGCGGCCAGGGAAGAGGCGGGCCCAGCTGGAGAGAAAGGAGGAGCGTGAGGTTGCCGCACGCTGCGTCCCCAGGAGGCTTTGCGTGCCCCTCGCTGCCTCCCGGATTCTCTGAGCGAGCGCGTGAACGGCTACCTGCGGAGGCCATGGCGCTTCACGTCCCCAAGGCCCCGGGCTTTGCCCAGATGCTCAAGGAAGGAGCGAAGGTAAGGCATGGAGGAAGAGGGAGTGAGGTAGGAGAGTTACCGTAGGGCTGCGGCGGCTGGAGCGAAGGAGAGGGGCCTGCTAAGGGGCCCGGTGTGCTCCCCGGGCACAGCGGTCGGAGGAAAAGAAGATTCCAGAAAGGGAGGTGTTCTGGGAGGCGTGGGGAGTCTCGGCCACCGAGGCCCGCGGGCGTTTCCGTTCTTCCCCGAGGTTGGGAATGGTCGAGGGGCAGAGGCGGCGAGAGAGGGGTAAGGCTACAGAATTCGCGTACTATGCTTCCTAGCCGGGCAAGCGGAAAGTAGCTAGTGCATTTTCCTCCATCCCGAAAACGGGGTTTGATTTGGCTCTCCACCTGTAAAGGGTGTTTTGAGGGTGAAGTCGAATAACGTAGGTGAAATTGCTTTGGGAACCGCGAAGCCGATTGACACAGTTCAAGGTGTGGGTAATCCGAGGAGAGGGACAAGGGCCAGTTGTTGACAGCTTTCCTTCAGATGAGGGATAGAGGGAGGGCTGCCCGGTTCGTTCGTAGTAGTCCGTTATGGTAGGAAAAACGTTACTCTGAATTGAAATGCGTTCTGGTCCCAACTTAGATTAGCTAGTTTGATGTAAAACCAACCCTCAGGTCTTGCTTTGCTCTTTAAATGAAGCAAAAGATGGTAGCTTTGAGGTGTAACTCTCTGACTTACCGTGTTAAGTATACGGGACACCCTGGACTAATTAAAACTTTTTGTTTTGTGGTCAGACCGTGAACGTCATTTCAAGAACCTAAGTTCTTTAAAATATCTCAGTATACTACTGATAAGTTTGTCTGTGTTCAAAGTGTTCCTTTATTTGTCCCCCAAATTTCCAATACTTAATTCAAGAAATATAGATCATTGTGGTTCAGTTTACAGTAACAGTGTTAGGGAACTAGGTTCTTGTTGGCAGAATACACTTGGGATAACACGAGTGTATCAAATATCAGGGTTTAATGTAAATACTAGTAAAATAGCTTTGCTGGTAATGACATTGACTCTTCTAAAAAGTGAGACTGAATTTTTCGTAGTTTTTATTCTTTTGAGACAAGTAAGGATAATTTCAAATACTGATGAAAGAAATAAAGAGTATTGTAAAAAAAAAAAAAAAAGATTCGATAGAAAGTACTGTAGTAGAGAATGACAGGAAGTACGAAAGTCTGCCTCCCCCTGAAAAAAAATGAAGGGTCATGGGTAGATAGAACAATTAAGTAAGATGTTCAAGGAAGAACTCCTAGCTCAGTACTTAGTGACGAAAGGAAACAGCCAAGATTAAACAGGGCAGTGTTCCAGGCTGAGAAAGTAGTAGGTACAAAGGCCCTAAGGATGAAATGAGTTTGACCTGTTAAAACAGAAAGGTGATGGGGTTGAACCTCATTAAGGGAAAGCAAGAATGGTGAGAGATGAATTTAGAGAAGCTGTAGGTAAGGACTAGAACATGTAGGACCTTGTAGACCTGAGGAGGGTTTTACATTTTATCGTAAGAGTGATGGGAAACCATTGATGGGATCCAATTTATGATCACATGGCTGTTCCTCAGAGAATGGGTGAGGGAAAAAGCCAGCGTGTAAGCAAGATCAGACTAAGTGCTATTGTAAGAGTTCAGCTCTCAACTCTGAAGACATTGCTTCTAAAGTAATGGTTATTAACATGATGCAGATCAGTTCCTTTTATGAATATTATAAAAGCCACACCTTATGCTCTAGAACACAGCCATCTCATAGAACTAACTACCCATGATGATGGACATGTTCTATATCAGTTCTGTCTAGTACAGTATCCACTAGCCACATGTGGCTTGTGCAGTTGAGATACTGAATTTTTTTTCAAGCCACACTTGAACTGTGGCTAGTGCAATTGAGATGCTGAATTTTTTTTTTAAGATTTTATTTGTCAAAGAGAGTGCAAGTGTGAGCATAAGCAGGGGGAGCTGCAGGCAGAGGGAGAAGCGGGACCCTGGGATCATGACCTGAGCCAAAGGCAGATGCTTAACCGACTGAGCCACCCAGGCATCCCGAGAAACTGAATTTTTAATTTTAATTATTTAAATAACCACATGTGGTTAATGACTACTATGTTAGGCATAGCAACTCTAGAAAAATGTTCACATGAACAAACAGGAGGCTCATGAAACCCATCTGAGGCCACAGGTAAATCCCAATTCTAAAAGAAGTCAGGTATAAAGTTTGAGACTTTTCATATTGTGAGGAATTCAGCAGTTTTTCAGTATGGATGCATTAGGATTGTGTTCCGATTCACAAAAGCATTCAGAAGTCCGTATACTAAACATTTGGGGGCAGGTATGTTAAGTGGAAATTCCCAACAAACAGAAGACTGCTGGCTTTATAATGCTCAGGTTCCTAACATAATAAAAGTATTCATACCATATTTTCAAATTGAGTAAAAAAGTAATGATAAACTGAAAAGGTATTTTTACCTGAAATACCTCATCTGCATTCACTGATCAATCACAGCATTCTTCCCTGCACTTTGACTACATTTGAAAAAAAAAATTATAGGCTTTATGTTTTGATGTGTAAGCAGGTACCCGTGGTCCCTAAAAATGTCACTTTATTCAGCCAGTGAGCAAATTTATGGATCATTTATGAATAGCAAGCACCATGGTTTCCTCACATAAGCCTTGCTTGATTATTATTTCAGCAGTCCTGTAGGTAGGTACTATTATTATTATACCCATTTTGAGATGAAGAAAATCTTTGTGTTTCACTGTTCTGTCTAATCAGAAGGGGGATTTGTTTTTGTTTTTTTTTACAGCATTTTTCCGGATTAGAAGAGGCTGTGTACAGGAACATACAGGCTTGCAAGGAGCTTGCCCAAACAACTCGTACAGCATATGGACCAAATGGTAATTTCCAGGTTCATGTTTTTAAAAGATACAGTGATAGAATTTTGTGTACTAGCTTCTTCACACTTACTCTAAGAATATTATACGTAAAATGAGAGTATTAGCCACCATACAGAAGTAATTTCATAGTTTATTGCCACCAGTGTAGTGTTTTCAGTTTTTAATCAGCAACTCAGGTCTCTTTAGAAAAATAGGATTCAAAATGTTATTTTTTATCATAATTGAAAGGATAGAAAAATTATGGTGCTTTCACTATTGAGATGATACCTAATGTAAGGAAGAAAGTTCTCTTTTGCCTCCTACCATCAACTGAATGTAATTGGTACACATGTATGGAAAACAATAAAACCATACTTTTAAGTAGATTTTTTGGTCTTTATGTTAACGTAATTTACATTTATTGAATAAAAATATGAGAAGATAGACGTCTTCCCTAATAAACATTAGGAGGTTAGAAAGGACAGGAATAATATGGGGGTGCATTTAGGCTAATAGAGTTTTAAAGAGTAAATAATATGTGTCGAATTTTTATAGTTATTTTAAAAAATAGATACAAGCTTATATTTCTTGACTAGGTTTCCTTGGGTATTTGGAGAAAGATTTGAGCGATAATGGATTTCTTTTTCTAACTTTTTTCTTTTTTTTTCAGGAATGAACAAAATGGTTATCAACCACCTGGAGAAGTTGTTTGTGACAAATGATGCAGCCACTATTTTAAGAGAGCTAGAAGTAAGTTATTTCTTTGAAATCAAGGAATGTTTTGGTGATGTCAAAAATTAAGTATATATTGACATAGAAAAAACGTCTTAGGACAATAAGGGACTCCCCCCCCCCCCCAGCTTCAAAGTTTATTATATCAGTTTTCCTAATTATGGTGTCCTCTTTAGTTTTAACATCTTACCACTTAAATTAAAAACCTCACAAGTTATTAATTTATGGAGGATTGGATGTGATAAAAGCATATTTGCTAATAATCATATCAAGTTGAGTATTTGTCTCATTTTTAGAGTAGGACACTGAAGTGAATTATTTCATAATGCAGAAATAGCTGATACATAAAACAGTGGTTTTAAAAAAAAAAAACTATTTTTTTGGCTTTGTGAAAATAAAACGGTGGCATTTAGCTTTGTTCACCTACAGTTTTGATGTTACAGAGTCTGTAGAATAGGTAACTGCCAGCAAGGTTGTGAGAAAGGTCTGGCACCTGAACATCAGAGAGCCATTCCTCATCTAGCTGCTTTGTAGCTGAAAGATATTTTCAACTTCAAGGAATTTTCCTGAACTTAGCTCTTAAAGCATCAGAGCTTAATCTTTTTTAATGAAACTGTAGGTATGTTAACATTTCTCTACTTGCTTAAATAACAGTTTATTTTTAAAATAATATGGTGAACAAAACAAATTTAATTGCACAAGATGTTTATGGAAAGACTAGTCATTGTAAGTGTTAATGTTGGACACTAAGATGGACTCAGAAATTATTCAGGGATGGTGTGAATATTGCCTTAATAAAACCATAGCGACGGGGCAGCTGGGTGGCTCAGTCGGTTAAGCATCCGTGTCTTGATTTCAGCTCAGGTCTTGATCTCAGGGTCCAGGGATTGAGCCCTGCATTGGGCTCTCAGTTTAGCAGGGATTCTGCTTGGGGTTCTTTCCCTCTGCCCGCCCCCCATTGTGCATGCACACACGCTCCTCTCTCTCTCTGAAATAAATCTTTATGCATGTAATAATTTTCTGAACCTTATGTGTGAAGTTGTATGTACTGGATGACTGGCCATCGAAAGAAGATGCAGTTTTAAGAAGTTGTTTTCATTTGTAGTAATGCATTTGTGCTGATAGTCTCAGAGGGATTTGGATTGTCTTCTTGGGACCACGCTATAATATATAGCAGTATGACTGAATGGAGTTACCTAGCCCACGGGGAGATTGGAGTCTGTTAATTTAAGAAGGAATGGAAATGAAAAACTTAGTGTTGCTTTAAGGATCAAATGTTTTTGATATTTAAATTCAAAATGCTTCTACCAGGTACAGCATCCTGCTGCAAAAATGATTGTAATGGCCTCTCACATGCAAGAGCAAGAGGTTGGAGATGGCACGAACTTTGTTCTGGTATTTGCTGGAGCCCTTCTGGAACTAGCTGAGGAGCTTCTGAGAATTGGCTTGTCAGTTTCAGAGGCAAGTGTTCATTTTATAATGTACTCCTATTTAATTTGTGCCTATATATATATACATACCGTAAGAATCATCACTGTAATAATAGTTAATATTGAGCGGTTTACTTGTGCCACTTCTTGGAGCACATGTGCCTTATGTGCAGTATCTTATCCTATTCTTACAAGAACTCTGTGAGTATGGCCTATTAAAATTCTATTTTATTTTAGATGAGGAAAGGGAAATTTAGAAAAATCTATAAGTGGCAGCATTCAAATTCGGGCCATCACAAAAGCTTGAACTCTTGGTTAGTAGGCTATGCCATTGATGCTATTCTGAAAGTATACTTTGTCATTATATTTGGAAAACAAATACCCGTATTCCTTGGGTTACCAAAATAAGCTATTTTTTAAGTCTTGTCAAAATTAAGTCTTTTGAAGAAATGTTTTTGCTCTTTATTTTTAAGGTCATAGAAGGTTATGAAATAGCCTGCAGAAAAGCCCATGAGATTCTTCCTGATTTAGTGTGTTGTTCTGCAAAAAATCTTCGAGATGTTGATGAAGTGTCATCTCTGCTTCATACCTCCATAATGAGTAAGCAATATGGTAATGAAGTGTTTCTGGCCAAGCTTATTGCTCAGGCATGTGGTGAGTATATCAGTAAATGAAAAGCTCCAAAATTAAAATGTCTTAATGAGACTAAGATATTTTTTCTGTTATTCCAATGTATCTTTTGATAATGTCTCATTTTCTTAACAGTGTCTATTTTTCCTGATTCTGGCCATTTCAATGTTGATAACATCAGAGTTTGTAAGATTCTGGTAAGTTTAGAAAATGCATCAGTGTTGTCTACATAGGTCAATTATATTTTGCAGAAAGGAAAAATGTGTTCATCCAAACCTAAATTTTACCCCAGGTTTTGAATATTTAGGACTTTGTGCCTTTTGAGGTATCATTTGTGACTTCTGATAGTAGGTTAAATTTTAAAGGTGGTTGATATATTATCTCCTTGTAAAGTCCTCATCTCTTCATGACAACTTGAAGGTTGAGAATGGCGTATAAACAAAGTATCACATGTCTTATATTTTTCATATGTGTTGAATTAAAACAATAAACTTAGAAGCCAGTTTCAAATGAGATGAAGTTCTGTTGCTCTACAATAATAGAATTCACATCTTAATGTTAGTATTGAAATGAGGTTTTTTTTTTAATTTTGTGTTTCCTATAGTAAAATTTATAATTTCAGTTGTTTGCTTATATAAATATACCTGCTGTGTTAGTTATATAGATGCTGTGCATTTTCTGACTCCATGCACTACCTCCTCCTCCCCCATTAAATTATAAGCTTGTACGATCAGAAACTTTGCTTTGTTCCCTCTTCTATCCCCAGTACTAACAGCTGTGCCTGCTACATTGGCACCAAGTATTTGGTGAGTGAGAGAATGAATGGCTCAGAGCAGTTGTTCTCGGTCTTTGCTTGCTCCCAGTGCCCTGAAGGCCCCCCGCCGCCTTCTTAACAGTGGCTCATTCTCAGAGTGATTTCTACCTCAAGCAGACTCGTGCTTTCCGCCCACCACCCCACTCCTTATTACCAGGAGTCAATTCCATGGTATATTTATTTAGAAACGGGTCTTTTTGGTACATGCAAAATAAACAACTGAGCCCTGATGTTACTTTGAGGCGATCACGGATGACTTTCGTATTCAATCTTAGGGCTCTGGCATCTATTCCTCCTCGGTATTACATGGCATGGTTTTTAAGAAGGAAACCGAAGGTGATGTAACATCTGTCAAAAATGCGAAAATAGCAGTGTACTCTTGTCCTTTCGATGGCATGATAACTGAAACTAAGGTATGTAGACTTCAAAACCTTAAAATTAAAGGTAAATTTTTTGACACTGCCTTTTCAGATTAATGTTTTATGATTCTTAAGTTTTTAGGTAGAGATTGCTCTACTGCATAATTATTGAAGATTGCAGGATTGTATTTCTTAAAATCAGATTCCTGTTCTTTTTTGGATACCTAATTCATATACTAAATTTGAAACATGAAATGGTAGCAGTATAGTTTATGTTCTGATATACAGCTCTTGACTCCTGTAAGTACTTGCTCAGCAAGTAAAATGCTCACGGAATAGGAGTACTATGTGCTCTTCATTAGTATATTTAGAACTTGAGATCCTATAGCATCCTGAAACAAACATGCTAATATAATTTGAAAATAATAGGTTTGTTTTTAAAAATACATTGTTAGGAAGTTTGAAGTTCTTGTTTATAGGTCACTTCTGTCTTTGTCCCTGGAATTCTTAAAATCTGAGTTGATGGTTTTAAAAGTTTCACAGTTTGTAGATGGGCCAGGGGGAATCATTTTAGAAAAGTTTAGAAAAACTTCGAGAATCACAACGTGGTGATTTTGGTACACCAATTGACGTTTGTGAAAAGAAATGCCAAGACCACCTGCCCAATATATCTAAAATAACAGTGTTTCTCCAACTTTTCTACAAAGTGCCTGTCAGAGCAAAATGCATCAGTTTTAGGAGTTGGGGGGCTCTAGCAGTAAGCTGAGTTTTTATGAGTTTCATACACATTTTGTATTGTTTCATAATGCGTATATAATTATTTTCCTATTTTTTTTGCCAAATCTTTATTCAGTAAAATATTACTCTATGACGTCGAACACCAAAGTGGTAAAATGGTTCTAAAGAGCATGCTTGCTTGTTTTGCTAGGGAACAGTATTGATAAAGACCGCTGAAGAATTGATGAATTTTAGTAAGGGAGAAGAAAATCTCATGGATGCACAAGTCAAAGCAATAGCTGATACCGGTGCGAATGTAATTGTAACAGGTGGCAAAGTGGCAGACATGGCTCTTCATTATGCAAACAAGTACAATATCATGTTGGTGAGGTGAGAGCTGCATTCTATTAACCTGTATTGTAAATAGCCTTTTGGTGGTGAAACACCAAACACCTTCAATACCCCATGAATTCATGACTTAAAAAAGGGCAAGTAGAAGATATTGGATCAAGTAATAGCAGGACTTAACTTGATCTAGAGGGACAGGAAACACCTGTAAGAAAACTTACATTTATACTGAGAGCTGAAGGACCAATCAATATACGTTATTTGAAGAGGGAGGGGAAAAAGCATTCCAGGCAAAAGCTGCAGCTTGAGAGACCAAACTCAAGCCTGGTGCACATGGTCAGGGTATGGGATCTGGAACGTAACTTCTAACCTATAAACCCGTTTATGGGGCACAGGAGACAACTTACCTACCCATTCCCACCCCTCCTAGCACCTGACCAAATATGCAATGTAAATCTCTTCTCTTCCTTGGGGCTTACGCGATTACCCAGAGTGAAGCAGAAGGTTCCTATATACCAGGCCTGCCTTAGTGTTTTAGAACTATAATTCGTGACATTCTAGTGAGACTCGAACTCTCCCAATTCTAGAATAATGCCGTCTACGTAGACTTATGTCTGGATTACATGTGCAGTCCAGACCTATTGAGCTTAAATTCAGAGTCAAGAATGTGATTTGGGGACCAACGTACAGTTGCCTGTTTCATCTCTGCATTTTGTTATGGTATCTGATGGAATTTAAGTAAGGTCTTTGGGTTTTTTTAAAGGTTGAATTCAAAATGGGATCTCAGAAGGCTATGTAAAACAGTCGGTGCTACAGCTCTTCCTAGATTGGTATGTATTTTAGACAACATTAAAATGTAGTTGAACCTATTTGAATTACTTTTATTATAACAGTCACTTTCTTTTAGACTCCTCCTGTTCTTGAAGAAATGGGACATTGTGACAGTGTTTACCTCTCAGAAGTTGGAGACACACAGGTGGTGGTTTTTAAGCATGGTATGTAGAAATGGTCAAGTATGTTTATGTAAGTATGGGCTGTTCATTTGCTTGTATTCATATATTTAAATTTCTTGACAGAAAAGGAAGATGGTGCCATTTCTACCATAGTGCTTCGAGGCTCTACAGACAATCTGATGGATGACATAGAAAGGGCAGTAGATGATGGTGTTAATACTTTCAAAGTTCTCACAAGGGTCAGTATTAGCAGTACTTTTAATTTAGTAATTTGTAAGGTTTCAAACATAGTTGGCAGAGAACTTCAAAAGGAACGGCTTATATAAAAGCAAAGTACCTTTTTTACTTAAAGCCAAAGTGTCCGTTGCTGATGAGTATGATAGTTTTCTGAAATGATTATGCAAAAAAAATAAAAACCGCAAAGCAAGGCTTTTGACTTTAACTGCTGGAAAAAGTTAGTTCATGGTTTTTTATTTTAAATGTACCTTTAGTTTCTTAAGCATTATTCTTAGTGCTTTGTCTGTGGAAATGCAGGTAAGGTATTGTGTGCTGTTCCCATTCTTAACTTTGGTTCTCCCTTTTTATATACCAGACCCTAGGTACTATAAAGTAATTTGCCCAAGTCACTCCATTATTATAAAATTTGTAATTAGAATTTGTGTAACAATGCCTGATTAAAAGCTCTAGTGTGGTGGAGTACTGGAATCTGAGAAGATTAGAAAACTATAAACTGCTTCTTAGTAAATTTTTTTTTCCTACATATTCTAGGATAAACGCCTTGTTCCTGGAGGTGGAGCAACAGAAATTGAGTTAGCCAAGCAGATCACATCATATGGAGAGGTATAGCTTTCTCTGTATAAATTGACTCTCGTCGTGTTCCTTGAATAAAATACAGTGCTAAAAACATTTTTGTTTTAGACATGTCCTGGACTTGAACAGTATGCCATTAAGAAGTTTGCTGAGGCATTTGAAGCTATTCCCCGGGCACTGGCAGAAAATTCTGGAGTTAAGGCCAATGAAGTCATCTCCAAACTTTATGCAGTACATCAAGAAGGAAATAAGAATGTTGGATTAGATATTGAGGTATTTGAAAAAACAAACACTATGAACTTACTTATTTTGTGAATATAAAACATAAAAATGGAAGAGTAAGTTTAAAAAAGGGAAAGTCAGAAAATGTTCTGATCTGTAAGCAAATGATTTTCATAACAAAAGCTTTGATAGAGTTTGTCTGACATTGTTTCCTTTTAAATAACCTTTGTTTTATAGTGTGCGTAAGAGAGTACTTTCATCTGGCAACTTTCTACATAAGGAGCCGTGTGTTTTTATTACTGACCTAAACATTTTCACATTCAACAATTTAAAGTGAAAGAATGAAAATTGTTTTTGTGCTGACAGGCTGAAGTTCCTGCTGTAAAGGACATGTTGGAAGCTGGTATTCTAGACACTTACTTGGGAAAATACTGGGCTATCAAACTGGCTACGAATGCTGCCGTCACTGTACTCAGAGTGGATCAGGTGAGTGACGAGAGATTTTGATCTTTAAAAGTACTAATTTTCATATGGATCAATAGTGTATTTTCATTGAGCTGGTTATTCTAGCCAAAGGCGTTTTCCTTTATTTTTCATCTTAGAGATGCTAAAGTGCCCCCAAAAAAGTTTGGGTTTTTTTTCTGTTACAGTTTTAAGTTGTGTTTAGTATATTTCAGCTAAAATAAATGAGTATCTTTTCAGTGAAAGAAGCCTTTGCTGTTTTTAAACTGGAATGGATAAAACAAGTTCACAGTTTTCAGGCGTTTTTTAGCCTGGGAACCCCTTTCTACAAATAACATGCAGACTCGGAGTTCACTGTGTCATGTGGAAGGCCCATGAATCCCTGAAGCACGGGCGTGCCACCAGCTTTAAGGAAAATGGAGCCTCTAGTCGTCCGTGGAGTTGCTAGGACCTAGGTGCATAGGATTCTTTCTGCTATGACAAACTATGTTTTGAGGAACTAAAAAGTGTCAAAAATCATAATACTTTCTGCCAGTTTTTTTGAAGGGGGTGGCAGGAAGGATACTGTGGCAAGGAGGAAAATGGTCAGGACTCTTCTAGGTTCAGATATGAGCCTCTCAAAGGGGATTTTTCAGAAGGTGTTTTTTGAAATCCATTTTCCTTCAG
The DNA here is from genome assembly GCF_003265705.2 of Callorhinus ursinus. NCBI lineage: Eukaryota > Metazoa > Chordata > Mammalia > Carnivora > Otariidae > Callorhinus > Callorhinus ursinus. The sequence goes on from NW_027397063.1 coordinate 7,903,415, forward strand.
AATTCTAGAACTGATTGTTAAGCAGTGAGTTATTTTTAAGTACTTAGTAGAAAGTGGTAATTGTGAGGGGCATGGTTATAAATCCATTAGGTGAAAATCATGCCAAATTAATATTCGGAGAAACAAGTTATAAGTAGAAAATAATGGAGAGGAGATTAGACTTACTCTAAGCATAACAACGACTGGTTATTGTTGATAATTATAGTAAAACATTCTACCTCAATAGAAATAACTTTTTTCCTACTTTTGGTCCTTGAAATGACAAAAAATGGAACGATATCCAGTTTCAACTCACTGGAAATAAACAAATTGGATGTTCATGTCCTAGATTTATTAATAGGGTGTGTTTATATCAGTGTATCAGGTAGTTTCCAGTAGAATGTGGTTTTGGAGTTCTCAAATAGTGATAGTGCAGGCCGAAGAAAATGGTTTTTCTAAAAGTTATACTAAAAATAGAAGGGGACAGGAGAAGTTAAGTACATTGAAGCATGAGGTAAACTGGAATTCTAATAGTGGGAGTTCCTTAACTGAGGAACTTTTTGAATGTCAGTCATCCAACTGAGACAGTAATTGTAATAACACAAGTGCCTTGATCACAGAGGCAGTTCTCAATTTTGGTTTTAAACTGGGATGCCTGTTTTGTTTTATGGTAGAGCAGGATGTTGATTGTTGTGTGTCTCTGGACTTTTTCAAATATCTGAAGAACCCATCCACTATCAGTAACCCGTTTGTTACTATAATGAACTTGTACTCTTTAAGATTGTTATTTTGTATAGTATACATTCGGGAGAGGGACTTACGAATCAAGTTTTAAGTATTGAATAAGTTAGGGCTGGATTCATATTTGTTCAGATGTTTATTTCACTCGTTCTGAAATTACAGTTCTCAAACCAACAGCATCAAGATCACCTAAGAAGGGCGCCTGGGTGGCTCAGTTGTTAAGCGTCTGCCTTCGGCTCAGGTCATGATCCCAGGGTCCTGGGATCGAGTCCCACATCAGGCTCCCTGCTCAGTGGGAAGCCTGCTTCTCCCTCTCCCACTCCCCCTGCTTGTGTTCCTGCTCTCGCTGTCTCTTGTCAAATAAGTAAATAAAATCTTAAAAAAAAAAAAATCACCTAAGAATTTGCTAAAAATATAAATAAATTCTCAGGGCCCCTAACAGGCCCACTGAATCAGAAACTCTGGGAGGAGGCCCAGCAGTCTATTTTGAATAAGCTCTCTGGTGATTGATGCCTACTAGTCTGAGAACTGTTCTGAGAATGTTTGGTTTTATTAAGCTACACTCAGGTTCTAAAACTGTACCTAATACCTTTAATTCAGCCTGAATTTAACCTCAATTAGTGAAATGTTATATGAAGAATTTCAAGTTTAGATTTCCTGCAGAAGCTTCTGAAAAAAGGGGTGTTCAATCTATTGGTGGAAGTGGTAGTGAAGATGTTTTACGGTTTGTGTTGGCTTGAGACACAAGCAAGACCCCTTGATGTTCTACAGAAGGATCTTAGTCCTATAAATTTGGGAAGCAATGAATACTATTTTCAGGTTAGAGATTCAGAATGTACATTAGAGTTTGAGAGTTCTACTTTGAGGAAAGCCAGCTAATTTAATTTAGATTCTTCCAAATTTGAGCCCAAAGCTGCCACTACCCCTCTTTTTTCTCCCAAATAAATCCTTTAAAAATGATAGATGGTTATACTTGGAACATATTTGGTGATTAGTGCATTCTAGAAAAATTAGGGGCTTCTTGGCATGTTCTTTTAAGTTACCAGGAAACTCTACATATTTGGATAATTGTTTATGAATACGCACTTCCTGCCACTTGAATGGTTTCATTTACAGGTACTAGGAAATTTCAGGGTTGAACTTTTATATATATTTATGTACCAACCACTTTAGATTATAATGGCAAAACTGGCAGGTGGACCTAAAGCTCCTAAACCACAAGGAAATTGGGATAAAGATGACTGGCAAGACGAACTTCATATATAAATAGCAAATCAGGTGCCAAACTGATTTATATTAGTAATGCATGCAGGTATTTTTCACATTTGGCTAGGGTTATTGAGTTGCTGAAGTGCATGTCTTAGAATGCCCTTCACTAACGTGTTTGGATTTTGCTGCTGTTAATGTCCACAAGAGCCGTCAAAACATTGCCGGAAGCTAACAACTTTGTGATAGTGTCTCATATGCAGTACATAACAGATTGCTTATATTGAGAGGATTGCTTCATCTTGAATCAGTCTAGTAGAAAAATATTCTTTCTCTTCATTTTAAAGGTAGAGTTTATAAGTATATACTTGTTTTTGTTTTTCCAGATCATAATGGCAAAACCAGCCGGTGGGCCCAAACCTCCAAGTGGGAAGAAAGACTGGGATGATGACCAAAATGATTGACTGGCTTAGATTTTACTATAGGTGAAGACTACATTTGTAGTAGTAGTCTAGGAATTGCCTGATGTGTTCATATGTTCCTTAAATTAAGAAGTGTTTTGTGTTTATATCCTCAGCTGGATGATACAATAAACGTGTTGTTGGTATCAAAGCCTCATTGATGAGCAGTGTTCTTGGATGTGAATGACCTGTTTGTCTCAACCTTGGTAATGAAATTAGCTGTGGGACCTCAGGCAAGCCACTTAATAAGAGGCCAGTTCCAATATATAGCTGGCCTGCTGCCCGTTTGGAACACAGCCGTGCTCGTGTATTTACATACGGTCTATGGCTGCTTTCTATAAGGAAATGGCAGGGTAAAGGAGTAGTGATAGAGACTAAGTGGCCTACAAAGCCTAAAATATTTACTGTCTCCCTTTACAGGAAGTCCGTCTCCCAGATTGGATTTCAGTTTTTTCACAGCTCTGCTCTGGGAATTCTAAGACTTGAGAGGGCGTGTTGTAGTACCAGTGAGTGATCTGTTGAATAGCTAACTTAAAATACAGTCCAGTAGTAGAATGTAAAGATATTTGTAATACAACTGAAAATCGATCTGGTACTAGAGATAAATTAAGCAAGTCAGTTTTTATAAAGTAGATCTTAATTTTTTAAGATCAGTAAGGAGTTTTGAAAAAACATGAACGGTTAACTGATTTTATGGGACACAGGCTACTGTATGTGTTGGTTATGTAAGGTCTATGAGTAACACAAGTTTTATATTTAAAAATTAAAATTTATATTTTTGGTATTTGGAAAGAATTTTGGGAGCAGTACGACTGACTGGGACTTAGATAAAGTCAACAAGTGTTAAGAGTAATGGAAGTTTAGACAAACTTGGTATCTATTAAGGCTCTTAGGATTATAAGCAACTTGGCAGTGCTGGCTGGCTTGGGTAAAGACATTTTCTCTGGCATGCTAGCATTAAGGGGGACCTGGTATCAAATTACTTGAGAGTCTTGGGAGTGTCTACCTTGGGTCCGTTAACAACTGCACAGAACAAGTGCAGTTAGGCCCACACTGCAGCTTACGTACACTGTCTGCCATCAGAATTGTAAATAACGAGTATTTCTTCCAAGTATATATTATTGCCAATATCAAATGTCTACGCTTATATAATCAACACTTTTTAAAAATACACCTGAAGTTTTATTAGCCAGTCTGAAACATTTTTTTAAATGTTACAAGTAATAAAACAAGCTTTGGGGGGTAAGTCAGTTTATTGATGTTACAACCCACCACCCAGACATATTTAATCACAGAGGACTTAAGGAATTCAGAATCCTTTCCAGAAACTGGAAGCAAGAATAAAAACCACTAGGACAATACAAAACCATTGTAAATTTTTAGGTATTTTCCCTTCAATATTTTAATAAACATGATTTCTTCTGGCATGTGTTTAATTTTAAGTGAACATGATTTTACAGTTAGTCTTTACTTCTTTATTATTATTGTTACTAATTACAGCCATTTTAAAAGCCATAAGCTTGTTTCTGGAGAAAGCACTCTGAAACTATTACAACACTCTCTCATAAAACAGGAGGTACGCTTGTGAGTTCAGTACTTTCGCTGTAGGCACAGCTTGCACATGTGTATCACTGATGTGAAACCACTGCCCTTTGGTTGACTGCATTTCAAAATCTGTAGAGAGAAAGTTACATGTAAATGGGAAGATTCAAGTTCATTATTTTTTGGTTTTGCCATAATCGGAATACCAGAATTTTCCAAGACCTTTTACCTTGTGGAATGTCACCGTGGAGAACGAGATTAGAGAGATGACTATTCGCAGCTCTGGTCTTGGCATAGGCAGTATAATGCCCTGACCTCATGGTACCACTGTGTTCAACGACTCCATATAAGGAATACAGTACCCTTGTATTTTCTTCAGCGACATTCTTTCAAAATGAACAGAATTCAAAAATTAGTTCTAGTCCCATTTATAGATGCCAGTGGCAAGATCAATTTATGCAAAGGGTTGCTAACCTCTACTTTGAGAATGTAGAAATCACATTTGACCTTGACTACGACTTCTTCCCTACCTTTACCCAGCCTACTGAGTAGTGCCACACCATGGCTGGATGTTTTTATTGCTTTTATTAGAAAATCACCATTGCTGTTTCTCTGCTAGAATCATAAACCAGAGGCCACTTGCTGCAATTGCAGTTTCCTGGCCCAGATACTTAAATAACTGAACTTGCCAGTTTCTATACGAGTCCTGGGCTCTGGTAATTGCAAAATACCTCAATAGCGCTACCAGTCCAGTTCCTCCCCAGACTGTAAACCTTTTTTAAGATCAAGAGGATAGCGTTTAAGTTGTGCCAAAACTCCCCCTTACGTTTACACATGTCCCCTAAAGATTCAACTTCTCACTTTCACCATCTAGACCTTGGAGCCTGCTTATTCTAAAATCCCGTATGCTGTAGGGCAGATGGTAACAAGGAAAGGCATTATCCAAGCGGGGGGGCACTCTCAGGCAACTTCCAACTTAAGTTCTCTAGTAAAAAGTCCTGAATGGGCATCACTGTCCTTCCACAGAACTGTCATCTCTTTAAATCTACAGCCCCCTATTCACTGGAAAACTTCATACTTCACCCCAAATCCTGTCTGCTTCCTCGGGGAGTTCAAGGGTTGTGTGCTTCCCAGGGTTTCTGCAGCCATCCTGTTTTCGCTGCCACACCCAGGACTAAATTCTGCAACGGGTCCTCACTTGGAACTGTTCAACTTCAAGGCTTCCCATTTTTCTAGTCTCAGCCCACAATTCTATTCCTTTCTCACCTCACCTGTCTCCTCTTTCTCCAACCTAACTGGACGCTCCAGTCCTCATTTTCTCCTGGCTGATGAAGCCTCTCCTGGCCTCATTCCCCGATCAAGTCTGTGTCTTCTCTTCTCACAATGGCAACAGCACAGCAGTGTCCACACAGACCCCCACCTAAGACCTACTGATGCCCAAGTGACATACGTACATTAAAGCTGGAGAACTTAGACCACGTGCATCAGTCTTAAAAATAATCTCTCTTACACCGACAAGCCTTGCCAGCACATTGATCAGAAAATCCTACTCTGAATCCTACAACAAACCCTTCCCAACCCCACACCCAGACAGCTGCTATTCCTAGGCAGCAAAATTACATACCCTGCAGATTGATAAACTCAGGACTCATCAGGATCTTGCATGTGACTATGATCTTGTAACTTGTTCCTTAGCTCCCTAGTTCCATGGATTTCCTTCACAGCAACTGACCCACACTTTAACCATTCCTTTAGCCTCCCCTTATCCCCCAAACCTTTACTAATCTCTGCTGTTGACCTCACCTCCCACTTCAGGAAAACGGAGATACAACCTACCCAACTCTAAGTTGCCTATTCTCGGGAAGATGAAGTATCTCTCCCTTTTGTTCAGAGACAATACCCCAACTTAGTGTTGCTAAGCTCTTCTGGCCTCGGCCTCCTCCAGGGTCTTGCTCAATCAATTATCTCTCTTTTCTGTATCTTCAACTTGTAGATTTTCCTGTTGGCCTACCAACCTACTTAAGTCTCCCAGACTTAAAAAATCATTGATCCACCACTTTTCCTTTTCAATAAAGCCTCTGGTGTATCTGCATGCTTTATTTCCAATATTCTCATTCAATTCTCAATCCACTGAAGTCACCAACACTTCTTAAAAAATTTACCATGACCTCTATACTGTCTAATCCACAAATACTTTCTAATTCTTTTTCTCTGATATTCTGACACTCAGGCCACCTAGTCCTTTCCCTGAAACTTGAACACAGGGCAATGACATTTTAGGCAAACAATGGATTCCTAATGACCTTGTGTTTGAACTAATCCAACTACAGGTATTTCTGTTTATCGGCAAAAGTGGCCCTGCCCCACAGTGATAATATAAAAATTACAATTCACTCTACCCACCAGCTCTGAAATACCTTTCTTGAAAAATTTTAAATTTTTAAATTGGGAGGCAGGACAGGAGAATTTCTATCATTTCAAATTTTGCACATAAACTTTATTAATGTTGATACTGAGGCATTTGAAATCTGAATATAATACTATAGCTTCTCTGTCCAAATTCTTCAACATGGGGATTTGTTGAGATTGTTGGTAATGTGCTCCTCTTCCACACATGCCTCTTACACTCAGTGGCTCACCAGAGTTGTCATTAACCATCTCTTCTCTTTCACCATGCTCTGCTCAGGGGGTCCTAACCTCACCGTCTAAACCACCACCTACATATTGATTTCCAAATCTTTATCTCCAAACCTAACCTCCCTGCCCTGAGCCTCAGACATGTACATCCACATGTTTTCTAAACAAAGCCCCATAGATATTTCAAAAACAGCTGAAACTCAGTGTATCCAAAACCAAACTCATTATTCGTTCTCCGCCTCCCAACCTCTCTTCTTCCTGTACTTCCTACCTCAGCTAATGGTACTCCCACCTGCCCAGCTGCCTAGTCACTCAAGCCAGGCCTCCGGAATCAGGCTCAACACCTCCTGTTGTATTAACCTTACCATCCATTTCAAGGCCTCTTCCTCATCTTCCAGAGCCAATCCAATCACGAATCTGGTGAATTTTACCTCCTAAAATATTCTTGCAATCTTGCCTTCTCTTACCCTACTTGAAGTCCTCACCATTGACTAAATTAATTCAACAGCCTCCTAACTAGAGAGCCCCTGCCTCTCTAGTCTTTTCCTCCTAAAATCCAACCTCCTCCATGCTTCAGCAAGTAACCTGTGTAATACACACATCTGGCTACGTCACCCCATTGCTTTAAACTCTTCAGTGGCATCCTACTACACACCTAATAAAGCCCAAGTTCCCCACCACGATAATCCTCCAAACCTCATTCCCATTTCACTTCTCTGGCTTCACCTCCCAGTGTTCTCTAGGCTTTGTACTGTAAGTTCTACAACTGCTTCTACTGCTAGTCACTAGTCCCCGCCACATCACTGTACACATCTTTGCTCCAGCTGCTCTGTTCTCCCTGCCTGGAAAAAACTTGTTTCCTCTTGATTCATCACACTAACTCTTACTCCTTCTTTAAGGAGTGGTTGAGGTGTGGTCTACTTCACAGAGCCTTCCCCGAACCACCAACATATTGGGCTAAGTGCATAACCACCCTGCTCTGTGTATACCAATCTTAAAACTCAACCATATTAAACTGAAATTACCTGCTGATCTTTAGTTTTGCGCCCTCAGCTCCCAAGACAATGTCTGCCACAATAGAAATTCAAAAAATGAACTGAATTTAACAACCTAATATTCAAAATGATTCATCAAAGATCTTGAAATTATAATGGTACAAAGATCAAAGACCCATTCTACTCAGTCATTCTTATCAACTTCATACTTAAGTGAGTTACCATTAGAGTATCTGGTAAATAAGCTGATTTCCCTTTAAAGGATTTTCCCAAAAAGACCACTTTCACTTACCTTACACTTGAGGGTACAAAAAGGAGCCAAATCTAAGATTTCCGGAAATTTTATGTGTTTGTTAACTTTGCGTAGGTTAAAACCAGCCTAAAAAAAGAGAGATAATAGATTGAGTTCTTCTCTTGGAAAAGCTGTACACATTAAGTAAACTGTAGTCCTACTCTGATGCAGAAAACACCAACATCCAAACCTAGGTTCAATCTTCTCAGAAGACTCTTTTCTTTCTGACCACTAAATGATTTTTGCTAGGTGCACACCACACACACACACCCCCCAACGCATTAAGAAATCTGCTCCCAGGGGCGCCTGGTGGTTCAGCTGGTTAAGTGTCTGACTCTTGACCTCAGGTCAGATGTGATCAGGCACGTTCAGGGTAGTATGGCCACAGACTTGATCTCAGCTCAGGTCCTGATCTCAGGGGTGTGAGTTCAAGCCCCATGTTAGGCTCCACTCTGGGAATGGAGTCTACTTAAAAAAAAAAAAAAAAAAGAAAGAAAAGAAAAAAAAAAGCTGCTCCCCTGAGAAAATTCTCAGTGTTTCTGCTCTGGCCATCCAGAAAAGCCAGATTAGATCAGAGCTTTTGAGTGTTTAAAACTCAGCAAGAGCAGAATACTCTTCTGTGGAGCACATACTCTCTGCCTCCTTTCTAAAACCAAGCTTAGTGCTTGGTTCATGGAGACCCACCCAGTTAGTCAAACCCATACAGGGTTTGAGGGAGGGAAAATGCTCTAAAGGTACTTTGGGAATTTGGAACTTAATTTAAAACTTATAGTGTTTACAACCAAAGTCTTCCAGAAAAGACAGGGTCAACAAAATGATGAAAATCCAAGGTATCAATGTTTTTTTATGAAGGGTCAGTAAAAATAAGGTACCACACCCAAAACGGAAAAAATATCAATACTTTTCTTAAGTGTGAGATACAGCTAGTAAACTGGACTTTTTTTTTTAACCTGAAAAAAAGTTAAGAGTAAGATGCTAATTTTACTGAAAAGGACAAACATGAGTTCTAGTAAAACTGAGGAAGGACTGTGCCTACATGTCTCCTCCACCTTGACAGGCATCTTCATCTAAGTTTTTGTCATGCCCAGGTATATTTCTTACTTCCCTATTTTTTTAAAATTAGAACTAGGAAATAACAGAAAACCAAAGAAACACAGTAATATGGTGAAACAATAACAAATAAAGCAAATGTTACATATTTAAAACAAATTTGAGCTAACAAAGCTGTACCTGCTGAAATCTCTTTAAATGAAGAGTGAGAACAGGAGGAGCAAGAGAAATCAGCATCTGCTTTTTGGCATTGGTATAAACATGTTTCCTTTCACCTAAAGAAAGAAATTTTAGCAGCGTGAAAATCATTTTGGACTTCTAAAGCATTCACATTTGCTATAAAATCATTTTAAACATCTAACACAATCGATTTATCTTTAAACTTTCTGGAAAGGACCAGATAATAAATATTTTGGGCTCTGTGGACCAAGAGGCAAAATTAAGGACATTTTGTAGGTATCAGCAATAATTTCCACAAATTCCCACAAATTTTTACTGATGTAATTCAAAGTATAGCAATAACTGAGTATGACTGCAGTCTACCAAGAACGGAATTATTTTTGGAGAGATACCATTTAATTAATTGGGGCTCAAAGTCAGTATTTCCTACCACTGAATCATTTTCAAATGTTCATCAATAAAAGACATAGACACCATACAAAAACCTAACTGTGGACAATAGTTGGCCACTGTTTGCTCTAAAGCAAACAGAAACGCTATAAAATCAACACAATTTACTTTTTATATTGACATGCAAGCTAGACTTTTTAAAAGTTTCAATAATTCTAGTAAGAGTCCTTAGGAATCCACAATCCCTCCTTATCCCACTTACCCAAGCTCAAAAAAAGGGGGGTGGAAGAGAAAGGGAATTATCACAATTTTTCTGTTCTATATTTGAGGGAGACTAGAAGAAAGCACTGTCCTCCCAGTACCTTGCACTGGGCATATCACAGAAGTACACGGATGAGATGAAGTGTAGCTTCCTGCATACAAGGGAGAGGGCCAGCGCAAATGCTGACAGGAAACTGAGCATACGAAGAAAGAGCCACTATCTGTAAGGACCCTGCTGCAGTAACAACCCAGTGGGATGATTTACCCATAGACAGAGGTGTTGGAGAGCAAACAGTCCCACTCTATCTGCCTTTCAGCTGCCACAGAGTTTTAGCCACTTCAATCTGTTTATTCAACCTTCTGTTAAAATATTTACACAGGGGAGGGAACTTACTGATGCCATGCAAATTCTGATACAATTAAGATAGCAGGGTTCTACCTACTCTGTGCAAAATATGCCCCCGAACATTAATTTCACTTTCAGCGAGAGAATCTAAATTACCTTTTATGTTTGCCTTTGGTCCACTAAACTGTCTCCGGGTGCATACTTCGCAAAGCAGTTTATTTGCCTCTCGAAGTTTCTCGTTTCGGGTGAACTGATATAAACAATGCTGGATTGAACATTCATCAGTATGGAAAGCTTCCCTGTTCGCAAGAGTACAGAAAGCAGTTTCTGGATCTTCGTTTACAACTTCATATACCTTGGTCCCAGGAGAATGACTCTCATTCAGAATCTCTATATTTATTTCATCAGGTTGAAGAGCAGCATTCAAGTTAAGGTTTTTGAAACCACTGGAAATGTCCACTTCACCACTCCCTTCTGTTAGATAGGCACCATTTAAATTCCTAGAACAGTCAGCGGGAGAAGATGCCAAAACCTCCAGATCATTATCCATGTTGACATTGTTCATATCTATTTCTTCTGTGGATTTTTGATTGTCAGTTTCACTTTCTACCATTTTTTCTTGGCCATGCAAATCTTTCTGATTAATACAATATTCTTTATGTATAACTTCCTCTTCTGAAATATGGTTGGATTTAACATCCACTTCTCCCTGAAGTGACATTCCAACCTCACATTCATTATCTTCAGGATGGTCAATGGTACAGATATCATTTAAATGAAGAACTTTTCCTTGAATTTTTTGTTGTCTTCGTTGGTTCTGTGCAAAAAGCATAAAACATTAGAAAATAAAAATAAAAAAAGGACGAAGAAAAAAAAAATAGGAAGAGAAAGAGCATACATGTACCACATCAGGTTTTCTTGCTTATCAATCAAAAAGTTTATAAGGAAGAGTGCACTCCCAGAATTCTGATCCTTAGAGCTCCTTTTACTATCAGGGACCAAATAAATTATGAAGAAAGTTCTTTCACTGAAAGGAATAAACCATCACCAATCATCAAAATATTGTGACGTGGGGCAAATAAAAACATGCAAGACATAGTCTGTGTTCTAAGGGAAGTGACCTAGACAGGATAGTAGACTAGAAAGAAATTGCCAAATCCAAGCAGCCAAGTATGAAACCATGTTGGGAGTCTGACTACACAGAGAGCAGGAAGGGATGTATCCATGTGAGTTAATGATTATCAGATCAAGGTTGCACTGAGGGAAGAAAAAAACAAAATGAAAACTCAAGGATGCACTAGTACAGGACTGCTTTGGGCAGGACGGAGGAAAACATCTCAGGAAATAAACGGCCCCAAATTAGGGAGGAAGCAAGGAAGCCTCATGAACAGAGGACAATAAAGGACTTCCCTCCTAAAATCACTCTTATTTGCCATATTTGCAGCCTATTTCCAAGCAGAGTAGGGAGAAAGGCATTTCATCAACATTCCTGTCACTAGAATGCCTAAAGACTCAGAGTAAAATGACAGTCCCCATGAGGCTAATCTGTAATACCAGAAGGCTGAGACACACGCAGGACACAAACATTTTCCAGTGTGCTTCAGCTACAGTTACAACATGAAAGAAAAATGGAGGAAGGATATAAGCAAATACTGGAAAGAAAAGGGAACAAAATGGCTCAAACATAAAACCATACTTTATTTATATTAAAATAAATGGAAAATAAAACTGCATTGAGAAAATATTTTCCAACTATGAAACTGGCAGAAATCCAGAAGTTTGATAACACACTTCTGTCAAGGATAAGGAGAAACAGCAAGTCTCATTGTTGCTGGTGGGAATATAAATTGGGACAGCCTTTGTGGAGGGCAATTAGGTAACACTTATCGAAACTACAAATGCCATCCCTCTTCTCAAAATGTGCCGTACTGATGACAGGAATATAGGATTATTCACTGCAGCACTGGCTATTATATAGCAAAAGACTACAAACAGCCCAAATCGATAGAGAAACAGTGAAATGAACAACGGTACATCCATAAAGCAGAATACTATACAGCTGTTTAAAACAACGGAATCCTTGTGTCCTGAAATGGAAAAATCTCCAAGAACCCAATTAAGCAGAAACAAAACACAGGGTCCAGAACAGTGTGTATAATTTTTTTAAAAATTAGGAGGAAAAAACAAGACTACATATTTGTATTTGATATTTTTCAAAAGAAACTCCAGAAGGACATATGAAACTAATGAAAGTGGTTATCTATGTCGTGAAAGGACAGGGTTGAAGGGGTACTTTCACTGTGCATCTTTATATATTTTAAAATTTTTGAAAGTCAATGTATTAAGAACTCAAAAAATTGTTAAAAATGAACTAAAACTCTTAAAAGTTCTCGCAAGCAGGGGTGCCCAGGTGGCTCAGTCAGTTGGATACCTAACTCCTGATTTCGGTTCGGGTCATGATCTCGGGGTCATGGGACTGAGCCCCATGTGGGCTCCGTGCTGGGCCGGCATGGAGCCTGCTTGGGATTCTCTCTCTCCCTCTCTCTCTCTCCCCCAACCCCTGCCTTTCCCCCCATCCTGCCTCTGCTCCCATTCTCCTCCTCTAAAAGAAAGGAAGTTCTCGCAAGTAATGCAAGGTTACAAAAAACAAAAGCACAACCTTTTCTTTCAGTCATTCAGACTTCAGACTCAGTAACTGCAAATATAAAATTAGAAAAGCAGTTTTCTTCCTAGTTACCTACCTTGGCTTGCTTTTTGGCTTGCTTCTTTGCTTTCTTCTGTAAGTGCTTACTTGTTCCCGAAGGAATGTCATTCCTCTCTTTCACGTAACTGTCATTATCTTTCTCCTCCTCGCTCTCTTTATCTTCATCCTCCATCGTCTTTTTCAAATTTTTATCATTTATACTTTTCTTACCACTCTTAAAATATGGGCCAAAAATAAAATTTTACAACAACTGGTGAAGAGATTGCATGTTAACCTAAATATTTTTCAATTCCTATGTCACACTGGATTTACTTTCTATGTTTGAAAATATATCCAGGACAAAATTCATTCATCTCAAATACGAGAAAGCAATCTTATATACCGAGAAAACAAGCCAACAAACACAACAGTAAAAAAGGCAACTTCACATGCCAGTAAAATAGAAAGGAATATCATGCATTTTATTAGATACGTGCTGCATCCCACAGTAATTATGCCCCTTTCTAACTGCGCTCCCTGTTTATCAGTGAATTACTTGTCCCACTACAGACATTCCTTTTTATCCTTTTCCTTCTTTCTGTGTAAATGAGAGTTTTAGAAAAAGAGAAAATAAAGTGAATTTGGTTAAGACTTTAATCACTAAGTAACACTGATTAAAGGGACCCTGAATTCATATGAAGTTGAATAACGATTTATCCAATATTCATATAACAGGCTTTCTTTTCTCCAACCACTAGCTGACGGAACCGAATTAATACGGCTTAAAACTGAGATACTCTCTACTAACATGTATGAACTGAAGACTGTAAGGGATTTACGTTTAGTCTTAAATAATGAAAAAAAAAGTAATTTTTAATATAAAGAAAATACTTCCCCTACATGTCTACCATAGAAGCTAATTATTTATAAAGAATTCTAGACACACCATCTATCCTCTTTTAAAATAAAAAAGCATTTACTCCAATTTCTATTCAAATCTTTAAAATTCTATCTCAAATACATTTAAAAAAATTCCTCCAAGGGCTAATGTACAAACTTGGAGAAGAGTGGCAAGGCTTCCCTCATAAACTCTAACATGGGGGGAAAATCTACTTAAATAAACTCAGTATGTCTTACCTGATCATCTAAAACTGGTAGAGACAAATCAAGGAAAGATTCATGAACCAAGGAGACCTTAATCAACCAAAAAAGATAGATGTAAAAAGGAAGGAAAAAATTCATTTTAGACATTACATAATAAGATTATGGTGGGGGGATGACATTTTTAAAATTCTTAAGAAAATGAAAAATTACACAGTGTTGAGGTCTTTGGGTTAGGAGAAATAAATTAAAATGTTAAACTAACTTCTTTCAGACATAAGAAGTGTTCACAGTCCCAGGAAAGAACTATGAAGATTTGGGAAGCCCAACAAAGAAAACTTTATGAAACTAGATACTTCTGTTTTTGAAAGACACAAATGATGAACTATACTCTATTAATATTAATGAATAAATCCAGTTCACACTACAACTTACAGTTCTACATTCATCACACATGATTGTACTAGTTAGTTCACCACCAAAGATGCGGTCCACAAAACTTGGTACAGATTTTTTCTTTTCATAATCTAGAAGGGGAAAAAAAGTTTATCAATTATCCTTATATAATTAATTGAGTAAGTTAGAACTATTTACTTACCTATCTAACCCTAAAATTTTATTTTTAATTTCCTATCCCACAGGTTTTCTCTGTTCATAATTACCATAATTTTATTTTATGCTATAGTCAGCAGCAAATACTCCACTTTTGAGCACAACACAATTTAACACAATCATGTCTCATGAAAAAGAAAAAGTTCTTATCCTAGATCTAGTCAGTGGAAAATAAACCGTGGAAGTCAGTGAGACCTTCTATCCCCACTAGTAAAATGAACAGATGGGGCCAAGCTGGATGATACTCTAGATCACTTCTAGCTCTACCACTCTAATAATATTCAGCAGCAAACTTAGGAGAGAATGCACATAACTTGTTTTTAAACTCTAAGACTGAACTCCACTCAAAATCAAAACAAAAAACAAAAAAAAAATCAGGAAAATGTTTCAGACAAAATCTTCCTTTTACTTTTTCTATGTTCCCAGAAACAATCTTGGTAAGTTTAATATAAGACAATTTTACCACCTGGTCACCCAATTTTCTAAATACATGAAATGTATAAGCCTTATTCCAATGATAAGTGTGTCCATTTATACAGAAACACACTTGATGACAGATAGCACCAGCAGAGCAAGATTCTCTCTGCTACTGGCCTGGCCCTAAAGGACACCAAAGAGGCAAACAGGTGCTATGTGTTGATTCTAAACTGTGCTTCACAGGGGTGCCTGGTTGGGTCAGTCAATAGAGCATCTGACTCTTGATCTTAGGGTCATGAGTTCAAGCCCCACAAAAACAAACAAAAAAAACCACAGGGCTTTACAGTATAATAGCCGCTAGTCACTTCTGATGATTTAAATTAAAATTAAATAAAGGTAAAAATTTAGCCCCTCAATTGCCCCAGTCACATTTCAAGGGCTGAATGGCTACATGTGGCTAGTGGCTACTGTATCAGACAGCATAAATATGGAAGAGTTCCATTACCACAGAAAGTTCTGTTGGACTGATCCATCCTAAATCTTTAAATGCCACACAACAATAATAATGAAGTTGGCACCATGATTAACAAACCAGCTTACTGACAACTCACACAGACAAGTGTAACTCACATGTTGCTGCTCATTAGAAATACAGCTGACCTTTGAACAACACGGGTTTGAACTGTGTGGGTCCACTTATATGTGATTCTTTTCAATAAATACAGCACAGAACTGAAAATGTATTTTCACTTCCTTATGATTTTCTTAATAACATTTTCTTTCCTCTAATTTACTTTACGTAAGAATATTGCACATAATACATATTACAAAAAAAAAATACATATTACTTTACTGTTTAGGTTATCAGTAAGGCTCCTGGTCAACAGTAAGCTACTAGTAGTTAAGTTTTTAGAGAGTCAGAACTCAGAAGTAGATTTTCGACTACGCGGGAATGAGGCAGGAAGAGACTTGTGCCCTTAACCTCTGCATTGTTCAAGTGTCAACTGTGTAAGCTTTTGAAAAATAAAACTGTAATCTCATTTTAGTTCTATCTTTATAAATTTCACTATAATACAGCATAAAAATACACCAAAGTTAAATTTTTCAAAAATATTCACCTTTGGAGTACTGAATAATTTTTTTAAATCAATGGTGATAAAGAAAAATTATGTTATTAACTGTGAATTTGAAATACAAGTGCCAGCAATCTTGTCCTAAGTTACAGAAGAATTCAACTATAGTGTGTTAGTTCAAAAAGTCAGACATTACCTTTAACTTTATTTTTTAGTTCTTCATCCAATTTTTCAGTAGAATTACCAAATGCTTTAAGAATTCCTTTACTCACTCTCTAAAAGTAATAAAATGGATATATATACACTATTAAATTCTTAAAGTTTTATAGTTATTGTCCTTAGAAAATATGTAATCAAGTCAAGAAAGTGATCAAGAATTAGCTCCCCCAACTTACTGAATAAAAATTAGTATTTCTAAAGTCACATTTTCAAAATTAATTCAAGGAGCTAAAAAAAAATTACAAAACAATCACTAACCCCTGAACAAAGGCACTGTCTTACTTCAAAATTTTAATCTATTCAAACCAAAGCTTTTCACACATGCCCACCTCCTTTGGAAAGACCACTGAAATATCATGTCCAAGAGCAGACTGTTTAAATGAGAGCTATAGGGGACTCCAGCGTTCAAAGCTGAGAGCCACCATTACTGGGTGACCTTGAACCAGGTCCTGAACCTTATTTACACCCTGGCTTCACAGTCTATAGAATGAGAAAATGATTAACAGCATCTACCTCAGAGAAAGTTTGTGAGGACCAAGTAAGGTAATTCACATAAGATTCTGAAAACAGTGCTTGACATAAAATAAGAGCAAAATAAATATTATCACTAGTTATCACTTGTTATCACTCGTATTACTATTATTAATTATATTCAACATCCCCAAATACATTACTTTTCATCTGGTAATTTACAAACAGTTAAAAACATAATTACAGTCCCTGACTCTTAAAAATGAACACACTTCTTAGATTCAAAAAGCTGTGTTAAATCACACTAGGAGTAAGAATAAGAATGCACTGCAACTGGGAACTGTTTTGGGGGAAACATTTTCCAATACTCTGGAGCTCTCCTGGCATAGGCTAGTATAATAGAATAGAACTAAAGACCAATAATGCCCTAACCAGCAAGGAAAACAGAGCATCATGAAAAGGAGAATCATTTCTAATTCTCTTCATTCATTCTACTGATTAAAATATACCAGTTGAAAACATTGGTATAGAAAAAAAATTTTAAATACAATGGCCTCAATAACTAGTTTCATTGCTTTAATAACCCTTTAAGATGTCAAATGTCAGAGAAGTTAATGACGATGGGATTATAAATTATACTGGTCAAAATATGCTAACTTGTTGTTCTTCTGCTCTCATTCCATCCAATAAATAGCGAAGCAGCTCCTGGCTGTCTTGCTGCTGATAGCCTTTAAACCGTACTGCTCTACAGAAAAAAAGAAGACAAGACACAAAGAAAAACAATGATGAGTCTACTAAAAAAATCTTTTTGTAAAAGATTTTTACAAAATCTTAGGATCATATCCCAAATCTCAGAGGGTTCTAGTTTCTCAAAATTTCCACTTAGTTCGACAACACCCTTAGCAGATTTAATTTTCACATTAAGTTCATGTTTTTTAATCCAAATGAAATAAACCATGCTGTAATATATATACTGGGCTGACTCTAACAAGTTTTTCATATTATATCTCAGCATCTTACTGATGCACTGAAAACAAAATCAAAGCAGATACTCACTTTTTACAGACCTGAGAAAAGAGTTCTTTAGGTGTCACGATTCCCTTTTTGGTCTCTTGCATCTCATTAAGAAACTGGCTCATGGCTAAAGTAAGAGGGCCTGGAGGCTCAAGGTTTATTTCTAAGGGTTCCTGAATATGGGAATAAAAATTACTTTCTTCAGTCAAAGTATGGAATCATTTATGTTACCAAATCGTAGCTAGTCAACTTGTTAATGCCAATGTTCCTGATAGAGCTGCCCCATTTAAAACTTCAAAATGTACATCAAAAGGGTGCCTGGGTGGCTCAGTTGGTTAAGCGACTGCCTTCGGCTCAGGTCATGATCCTGGAGTCCCGGGATCGAGTCCCACATCGGGCTCCCTGCTCAGCAGGGAGTCTGCTTCTCCCTCTGACCCTCTTTCCTCTCGTGCTCTCTCTCTCTCATTCTCTCTCTCTCAAATAAATAAATAAAATCTTTAAAAAAAAATGTAGGGGCGCCTGGGTGGCTCAGTCGTTAAGCGTCTGCCTTCAGCTCAGGTCACGATCCCAGGATCCTGGGATCGAGCCCCGCATCGGGCTCCCTGCTCAGCAGGAAGCCTGCTTCTCCCTCTTTCTCTGCCCCTGCTTGTGTTCCCTCTCTCGATGTCTCTCTCTCTCTCTGTCAAATAAATAAATAAAATATAAAAAAAATAAAATAAAAAATAAAACACATTTAAAAAAAGTACATCAAAAGATGTAGAAAGTTTCTGTTCATTGACTATGAAGAATTCAGTTCTACTGTTTTAGTTTTAGAATATCAAGAGCAGACCACCTAAGAACTGAAAGAGCCAGAGAAAAATGTGAATAATAAAAATGGATAGGATAAAATTCATTTTGCTACACACAATTTAAGCCACCTGCAAAGCTGTTGAAAATAATAATGCATGCCTAGGGCTTCATGCCTATCAACAGCTTTCCCAAAGACACCAAACACCAGGGCACAGCAGAACATGGCATACACATAGCAAATAAATCTAAAGGCTTAATCTATTAGCCTGAAAATGTTTAACTCAGTAGCCTAAAATAAAAGCAAACAAAACAAGTAAAAAAGGTGAAAATGAGCACTGATTCTTTAAAATAATTTTGAATGCGGATATTCAGAGAGGAAAATTACTGACTGTAAAAGAAAATCTTAAAGTACATACAGTTAGTGCCAAATCGGGTGGTTCAATTTTTACAATTGTTCCGGACATTTTTACTTCTTTTAGTAGTTCTCTCAGCACCGGTGTTTGTGACAAATTCTGGAGTAAAGGATGGAAAAGAAAAGGAAAATTATTTAAAAGCAAATCAAATATTTATGTCATCACTCAAATATTTAAATAACTCAAGTATTTCTTCAGTGTCTATTCTATCAAAACAGAACATCCCGATCAAAACGGCCATCTTCATTGTACCTATCTTAGGAAACAAGAAGGAACAGCATGCTCCTCTCCCACCTTATTTGGCTCCTAAGTTCTTCAGTTCAGAGCTTACTCATCACCTCAAAAGGGCACTGCCTACTACCCAACATGAAGTAGCTACCTTACCACCACCACCACTGGTGACTAGGTATTTGTTTCCATAACAGGCTATCCCGTACATCCCCGCCCCCCCCCAGTACAAAGTCCTTGAAGCCAGGGGCCATGTTTGTTTTGAACTCTAACGCACCCCAGGGCTTAGCACAGTGTTTTACTGTCATGCAAAGTCAACATTTCCTTAAATATTCTTCGAAAACTCAGAAATAAATTACTTGGGGAAAAAACTTAATACTATAAGTAACAAGTATGCAAAAACATCCTATAATGTGAGGGAAAAGAGTTTTAAAGAGGGAAAAAAATTAACATTGGCACCTGCATAACTGCATTGAAGAAACATGTATTTCCCAAATTACTGAGTCCTTTCACAGTTATTTGGGAAGCAGAATTCGTGGAAGGATTTTCTTTAGCCATGTTTTCCTTTTTATCTCGCTCTTGTTCATTTTTACTCTCCTTTTCTAATTTTTTATTTTCAAGTTCAATGTTACCATCTTTTGCTGCTTTAAGAAAAAAAAAAAGAAAAAAGATCCAGCAAAATGTGTAATACAACTATACCAAATGCAAAGTTATAGTTGGGACAGAGTACTAGAATTTGTGAATTTTTACCAAACATTATTCCCAGCTGTTTGATTTTAAATGTTTTCTAATAAATATAAGTAAATTACCATCACCAGAGAAAAACCAATAAAAAATATTCAAAAGTGATGGAAGCATTAGTTTGACAAATGAAACCAAACAGTGTATGTTTGGCATAAACCTTCCCCTTTTTACTGCACAGTTTTTTGTTTTGTTTTTTTTCCAAATGAGCACATCCTACCTTATGAAAATAGAGTATAAAGCAATCAAGTAAAGAATGTGGACATGAAATAAATTTTTAAATGAATGGGTCAAAAATGAATCCTGAAGCTAAGAACAAACAATTCTGGCTGTGCAAAGATACTCTGTGACCGTAAAAATCAAAACAAGCTTAAAGCAGATGATGTATGCCAACCCAATTAACTCAATTATGTATGAAAAAAAGCTGAAAAATATCTGACTTTCACTTGTATATCATCCAAACACAAATATAACAAAATAAATTCAGTATGAGGCAGGTCTCTCTCAAGCCCGCTACAGAAAGGGCATCACTGCTCATTACTTCAGACTCATCACAGACTCTTTATCACATCTGACTAGACTGTTCCTCAGATTCCCTTCTAACACATTATAATAATCTCTATTCCCGCTGTTTTATATTCTTAACCAAAAATAGTTTCACTGTTTGAAATCAACCATAATTCATTTTACTCAGGTATATGTAATGCTGAGCAGTACAGATACATTAAGTAAGATACATTAATAGATACACTAAGATACGTTAGTTAACATTAGTGTACATTAGATACATTAAGTTACATAGATACATTAAGTTCACATTAACTAGATACATTAAGTTAACATTACAGTATACATTTTTTTTAAAGATTTTATTTACTTATTTGAGAGAGAGAGAGAGAGCACGAGAGGGAAGAGGGTCAGAGGGAGAAGCAGACTCCCTGCTCAGCAGGGAGCCCGATGCGGGACTCGATCCCAGGACTCCAGGATCATGACCTGATCCGAAGGCAGTCGCTTAACCAACTGAGCCACCCAGACACCCAACATTACAGTATACATTAAGTAAGAAATTATTTTACCTGATTTTGGAGTTGTAATATCAGCTTGTTTTCTAACAAAATCAACCACCTGACCCAATCTGTTTGAACTACAATACTGGACTTCATCATCACATAGGTAACACCTGTGTCCCAAAAGACCACAGAGAAGAAAAGTGACAAACACAACCAAAAAAGGGGATGAATTAGAATTCCTGGAAACCAAAATGTGTAACCACCAAATTATTCTATTAAAGAAAATGAAAATAAAAACTTTGTGTTTTCGTGAAGAAGACTATCCATGTTACCTCTGGTTTACTTAGTAAGGCTAGCCAGAACTGTGGCTACATATAAATCCTGTGGAAAAACTCCAATCATTTTATTGAAATGGCTATTTACAATATTAAAGTCAAAAGTTTTTTCTACACGTATTTCAAAATACAGACCTACGTCATCAAAATTAACAAGTTTTACAACTGACAGATGATGTGCAGTTAACACTACTGTGTAAATGTTTTTTAAAGATGTGAAAATTTGTTTTGATGATGTTACAAGAAATATACATACCAGCTTGACATTTATTTTCATACAAATTCATTGCCAAAATTTTACTATATTCTCAGTTCATCTGAAATTTGTTCTGTGTCCCAAATTTTAAATAACCCACTACATGCCATTTATAATATCACAAGAAAAACAAAAGGGTAAAGATTCATATGTCTTCTACATGCTACAATTTCTATGTGCATACAATACTAAGCAAAAGGTTCTCAAATATCACATCCTCAAGCCTTCTGAAAGTTATGGTATTTAAACAAGTCCTACAAAAATTTAAACTTTCTTGCTCCTTAAATACCTCCGTTCTCCAATATTTCAAATAGTTACCAGTCAACTGACAGGCACAAGAGTTGAAACTTACCATACACTCCAGTTGTCCAAACTGAGAACCAGACAATGAGGTTCAGATCTTGGTGTCATATAGTGCTTCAAGGCATGTTGCTCCTGAGAATCTCTGCCACAGCCCTAGAGAATCATAATCATAAGCCTCAAAGCCACGAAAGTTCACAAAAAGAGAATTTATAATCCATGATGCACAAGAAAGTGGCCTGAGAAATTCTGTCATTCTTACAATTCTGAAAATAACAGATTAGACTCTAGAGAGAGTCCCGATTTTGTGAAAACCTAAATACGAATAGGCAACTGATCTCAACAAGAAGGTATTTAGGAACCGTGCATTCAAAGTAGTCTTCCTCTCCAACTTGTGCTTTCCAGTCCCAACTAAACCATGCCATTCACTAGGTCTAGTGTGAGCCACTTAACAGCTTCCTAAGTACTTTCCTGACTTCGACTTCTTTCTTCACATACGTATTTTTTCAGTTTAATGGTATCTAAAAAAATTTCTGTTCATATACTCAATTCAAAAATTATGAATTGCTTTCAAACTTCTAATTAACAAACCTGATACCATGTGACCTCACCCTACTTTCTAGGGTTAGCTCTCATATTGTCCTATATCAAATCCCACTCAGTCTTCAAGGTCTAGCTCAAAGGCCACCTCCTCTCAGAAGCCTATGATTATCCTTCCAGATGAGAAAACACTGTATTCTTGCTGTAAACAAACTCCTACAAAACATGGTATAAATTCCTAGTGGCATTCCTTATTTCTACTTCATATTAAAGTTGTTAATGTTTATATCCTTCCTCCCCTGGATTATAAATCCTGAAGATACAAAAACAGAACTAATCATCTATTACCAAAAAAAACATTTAGCAAATGGAAGGTCAATAAGCATTAATTGAACAAGCAAATGGGAGATTTTCACCTACAAGATGTATAGACTTATTCATAAAAGAACATGGCCAGGGCGCCTGGGTGGCTCAGTCAAGCGTCTGCCTTCGGCTCAGGTCATGATCCCAGGGTCCTGGGATCGAGTCCCACATCGGGCTCCCTGCTCTGCGGGAAGCCTGCTTCTCCCTCTCCCGCTCCCCCTGCTTGTGTTCCTGCTCTCGCTATGTCTCTCTCTGTCAAATAAATACACAAAATCTTTAAAAAAAAAAAAAAAGAACATGGCCAGATTTTCTGCCTTTTGCTGGTTAAATCACTGCTATGAAATATATCTTCACTGTGTATCCATCTGAAACCAAGCCACCCACTCCCTTGGATTGCACTACAGAAGAAGTCCTGTTTCTCTAAAGCCAAAAATACACCTCGAAGGGGAACTGTTTAACAATGGCTTCTAATCTTTTAATTATGATATCAACACTACTGATTTAATTTATCCCATTCAACATTCAATTCTAAAATAAATGAGCATTAATTTTGAAAAAAAGTTCTTTTAACACCATTTGAGATCATTTGAAACATAAGAATGAGATGACTTGTCTTAAGACAGCAGTTGAGAATCACTTTCTAACAGTGCAAAAGGTAACTATAGGACAAAAGTTAACAATAAATAGTGATATTGTCTTACCCTTAGGAACTAAATAGGTAGCAAAATAAAATTTATAATAGGAAATGTATTCTGGAAAATTTGAAGTAACAATATATTCATTCTCATCATATATATTTAAGAGCTTCAGTGAAAACCTTTCAAATACAAATGATAAATATGTTCTTTGCAGCCATTCAAATTTTTTTTTAAGTAGGCTCCGTGCCTAGTGTGGAGCCCAATGTGGGTCTTGAACTCATGACCCTGAGATTAAGACCTGAGCTGAGATCAAGAGTTGGATGCTTAACCAACTGAGCCACCCAGGAGCCCCAACATTCAAATACTTTTAAACTGTCTGACTGCAATGAGATAGCACTATTCACCTATCAGAATGGTTAAAATAATAAACTGTGACAATACTAAATGCTAGCAAGAATGCAGAGAAAGCTGATCACTCATACACTGCAGGTAGGAATATAAAACATTATGGACACTCTGGAAAACAGTTTGGCAGTTTCTTTTTTTTTTTAAGATTTTACTTATTTATTTGACAGAGAGAGACACAGAGGAAAGAGGGAACACGAGCAGGGGGAGTGGGAGAGGGAGAAGCAGGCTTCCCGCGGAGCAGGGAGCCCGATGCGGGGCTCGATCCCAGGACCCTGGGATCATGACCTGAGCGGAAGGCAGATGCCTAATGACTGAGTCACCCAGGTGCCCCCAGTTTGGCAGCTTCTTAAAAACTAAACATTCAACTAATATATGATGTAGTAATTGCACTCTTGGACATTTTTCCAGAAAAATGAAGTCATAAAAACTGGTATATAAATGTTCATAGCAGCTTTATTTGTAATCACCAAATGTGGACTGGGACAGCCCAGACATCCTTCAACAGAATAAACAAACTGTGGTACATCTACAGCATGGAATACTACTCAGTAATAAAAAAGAGCTATTGATATACACAATTTAGATGACTCTTCAGGCAATTATGCTAAGTGAAAAAAGCCAATCCAAAAATGTTGTATACTGTATGATTCCATTTATATAAAATTTTTGAAATGACAAAATTTGAGAAATAGGGAACAGACTAGTGGTTGCCAGGGGCTTGGGCGAGAGATGGCAGTAGGGATGTGGGTATAATTAAAAAAGGGCAATATGTGGGGCACCTGGGTGGCTCAGTTGGTTGAGCATCCAACTCTTCATCTCAGCTCAGGTCTTGGTCTCAGGGTCATGGGTTCAAGCCTCGCATTAGCCTACTTAAAAAAGGGGGGCAGGGGATGGGCAACACGAGAGCTCTGTGTAATTTGAAAGTACTCAGTATCTTGACTGTGGTAGTGGGTACATGAATCTAGACAGGTGACAAAACTACACAGAACTTAATATACACAATCACACATGCACAACATAACATACAAATGAAGAGAAGTAAAACTAGGAAGAACTGATTAAAATTGATGGATTGGGGGCGCCTGGGTGGCTCAGTCTGTGAAGTGTCTGCCGTCGGCTCAGGTCATGATCTCAAGGTCCTGGGATCCAGCCCCGTGTCGGGCTCCCTGCTCAGCAGGAAGCCTGCTTCTCCCTCTCCCACTCCCCCTCTGCTTGTGTTCCCTCTCTCGCTGTGTCTCTCTCTGTCAAATAAATAAAATCTTAAAAATAAATAAATAAATAAATAAAATTGATAGATTGGATCAGTATTATATCCTGGTTGTGATATTATACTATAGTTTCATAAAATGTTCCACTGGGGGGGGGGGCACCTGGGTGGCTCAGTCGGTTAAGCATCTGCCTTCGGCTCAGGGCATGATCCCAAGGTCCTGGGATTCAGCCCCCCATCGGGCGCCCTGCTCAGGAGAGTCTGTTTCTCCCTCTCCACTGCTCCTCCCCACCCCCATCAGCTTGTGCTCTTTCTCTCTCACTTGCTCTCTCTCAAATAAATAAAATCTTCAAAAAAAAAAAAAAGTTCCACTGGGGGAAATGGGGCAATGTATATAGGGATATCTCTGAATTATTTCTTATACTGCATATAAATCTATAATTACCTCAATAAAAATTTCAATTTAAAAGAAAAAAAAAAGTCCTCTGCCTCATCTTGAAGCTTCATGACAGGAATGCCTAGCAGCCCAGTTGCCTAACATATAAACTTAACTTGCCACCAATAACAGAGAAAGAGACCCTGACCGTCATTATCATGGCAATACCTGTGAGCTGTTCTGCCCCTAGATACCATCCATGCCCCAAAACCCAGGTACTCATTCCCACAGCTGTCACGAATGTGGCCTACTGACAGCTCACAGCTCAGTCTATCCACCCCCGGGGAATTATCCTCAAGGTAATGGAGCTGCCTTGCCCAAGGTTAGTCCCCCTCCCCAGCAGCATCCCACATCCAATGTTAGTCTATGCACAAGTACAAAGGCCCGGCCCCTTGTCTCAGTTCAGGACATCTCTGAAGGCCAGAATTCATTGTGGGATCAGCTGAGGCCCCACAGCACTGCCTCTTGCTTCAGCTTCTCCCTCTGCTTAATCTTGCCTCCCTAACTCTCTTCCTGATTGTGGTACCTGACAGCACTCCCCAATAAACCACCTATACCCAAACCTCAGTCCCCAAATCTGTTCCCCAGGGAATAGAGCCTAAGCCCCCTGGCAGCCTACTCACCCAAACTGTGGTTTTACGTAATACCTTCTAAAATAAATTCAAAGAGTTTTACAAAATCCCATATTGATCAAAACCTAAGCATACCTGATGGCCACATTTAAGACATAGCCAAACTGAAGGGTTTTCTTCCGTTTCTTCTTCAGATTTATCTTTTACTTTATTGTCCGTCTTACAATCTTGGCAAATATTCCATTCCACATTCAATAAAGCCCTTTTCAAATTACCTTGTTCCAATCCTTTTCTAATGTGTCTGCACATAGGTTCTATTAAAACAAATAATAAAGGAGTATATGAGGTAAAAATGGCTTTCTGCAGTTAAACTCAAAACTTACCCTTCATTTGAACTTCAAAAATGAATTTATAAACAAACTGTTAGATAATCTGAAAGCTTAAATTTCTCTTTCACATTTGAATATTATGATGATGGAAGAGATTTTATACAAATTTGAAATTTTGGCTTCTTGAAGTCCTAGGTATAAACATCACCACCCCAAATTCACTTCAATTTATCTATTTCCTTTAAATTAAGGCCTTTATCATATTAATTATTCTCTTTATCCTAAAAGGTTCATGAAGAAGGTCCTTCGTCAAGTCAACATTACAACTATTGCAGGCCCAGCACTATGGTAGGGGCCAGGGAACCTAAAAAAGACCAAGCCACAGCTCTTCTCTTTGAGTAGTATTCTGGCAGAAGCAGATAAATAAATGTGTAAGAATCTCCAAAATGTTAAAACAAACAAAAAAATTATCTCCAAAATGTGCTACAGCAGTACACAAAGGGCTAAAATCAATGAAGGTTACCAAGGGTAGGTAACATCTGTACAGTCTTATTAACAGTAAGAAAGTTTTCTGGTATTAAGCACTTACTATGAGCCTGACACTGTGCTAAATGTTTTTGCATACATGATCTCATCAGAAAGACACTACTATCCCCAATGACAGATGAGGAAACTAAGATTTAGTGCCCAAGATCACATAACTACAGAGTGGCTATGCCAGAATTTGGACTTAGGTCTTTCTGACCTCAAAGCTCACACTTTAAACTATGAACTCAGGGACTACAGAACAAATGAAAAGGCCATATCCCACGAACAAAGGTATGTAGGTACAAAATGTCAAAGTTCATACTGTCTCCTCAAACTGTGTCCTCACACATGTGTAAAAACAAGCAGCTAGACCTGAAACTGAAAACCCTGTTGGGACCAGATCAGTAAAGGGTTTTGCAAGTCACTCTAAAATGCTTCAGTTGTCTCAGGGACCCAAGAGGTTCAGAAACCAGTCAAGTGGCACATTTAGCTTATGTACAATGAACTTGCACCCAGAGAAAATAAATACAAATGAGATCATACAAAAAACTACTAAATCCCAGTAGGTGGTCAAAGAAATACAAACTAAAAAAAGAAAATACTCTTTTTCAACTAGACAATCAGCAGATGTTTATAAATGATACTGGCAAGTGTTGATATCATTAAGGGGAATGCGCACTTTATTTCACTGCTAGGGGGCCTATAAGTTAGTAAAAAAATTTTGAAGAGCATTTAGCTATGGAACCAAGAGAGTCTTGAAAATATTTATGCCATTTAATTCAGCAATTCTACTTTTAAAATCTGTACTAAAAAGACAGCTGGATGTGCAAAGAGATTTAGCTACAAAAATGTTTACTATTACTCCATTCAATATCACTGAGAAGTTAAAAATTACCTAAATTTTTAACAGTGGGGAATTACCTAAGTAAATTATGAAATATGCACCCATGGTCATTTACATCAATGGAGTATCATGCCATTAAGAATATTAAGACTATTAAATGACATGTAGATATAAACATTAAGTTAAAATGCAAATTACAGAACAATACTGTACACTTTGATCCCATTTGTACATATTAAAATATATGTCCATTTAGGGATATAAACATAACTTTAAGATTCAATTGGTGAAATATACCTAAAGATTCAGAAGAATCATCAATTGGAACAGTTTTTCCCTTTGTCCGTTTCTTTCCCATGTTGGCACTTTATGGATTACTTACTGACACAAAATAACAATCTAGAAAACAAGATAAAGTTAGCTTGACAAAAAAAAAAAGAGTATGTTTTATATTTCTCTAGGCAATAGTAACTAAGCCACATATTTTACATGTCTATCACACTTTATAATTTACAGAGACCATTCACATGTATCATCCAGTTTTCAGTAAGAACTCTGAAGTAGATAGGATAGTATTACCCCTGTTTTTCATAGCTTAGAAAATTGATTCTTAGTAAGATTAAGAGTTTTACAATGAGGGGCGCCTGGGTGGCTCAGTCATTGAGGTCTGCCTTCGGCTCAGGTCACGATCCCAGTGTCCTGGGATCGAGCCCCGCATCGGGCTCCCTGCTCCATGGGACGCCTGCTTCTCCCTCTCCCACTCCCCCCGCTTGTGTTCCCCCTCTTGCTGTGTCTCTCTCTGTCAAATAAATAAATAAAATCTTTAAAAAAAAAAAAGTTTTGCAATGAATGTAAGAGTCAGGAAAGAACCTGTGTCTTCTTACACAGATCCTAAAAAGTCTCAGCACTTTACACTATTAGGAATTTAACTTCTCACTAAATAAATGTGGAGTGGTGGTGGCATTTTGAAACAGAATAATGTCCCTTCCTTCTAAGCTACCTTTCTTAGCTCTGCAATCTATGCAAATTAAACTGATAATTTCTCCAAGAAAAATCTGAAATAATTCTGAAGATAATCTACTAAAGGGAGTTAGAAAATTTATAAATTTCAAAGCCAAATATAAAAAGTGATCCACTGTTCCACATTTTCCATACCAGGATTCCCTCTGGGTATTAGCTAACTGAGAATTTATTACAACTGCATTCTCAACTGTTTACGTTATTATATTACTGCCAAAATCAGTTTGGAAGACTATGCCAAATCTAGCTGCACATCACATCTTCACCTCCTTAGTCAACAATTCAAAATTAGAATACATGAAAAGTGCTGCAAGTACATACAGATCTACCTAACTTTAAATAATAATGATTTTGAAAACTTATACTTCACATCAAATAACTTAGTGTCAAAATCACCTAAATGACTATAATAATTATTTTACCTGGGATTCTTATTAAAATTCTTAGGAATTTTAGGAAATTAGGAATTTTAGGAATTTAGGAAAGTAGGACCTGGGAGACAGGTTTTGAAAACACTTCCCAATAATTCTGATACTTGGTGTCATCCTATCCTAAGGTCTTAGAAGTATTCCTCTTTCAGCTCTTACTTGGTTAGTGTAAATAAAGTTAATTCAAAAAGGTTTATATGAAGTGCCACATCAAGTAATTGTTAAACTTTCCAAGGATCATCTAAAATGTAACAAGTCTCCATGTTTACAAAATAAATGAATTAACAACAAACAAAAGAATACAAAGTATACGGGTATATATAAAACTAGGGTACTTTTTATGTACATTTTGTCACCCTAAAGTAACATATTACATAATTTATCTCCTCTATAATTATAGATTTTAAGGGAAAACAAATAGTACCCAGTACCCAAGTTCTTGCCTCCAATCCAACTACCTCTAATCTGTGCTGCATTCCAGTACCAGATAGATCTTCTTCTAGTAATACCATTTTCATCATATCCAGGATCCTGAGCTGTGCACTCACGGTCCCTTACAAATTGTCCTCAATGCTCTGGTAATCCTGATTCTCATTACTTCTCAGCAAAGAACCACTGAAGTTTAATTATACAGTGCGTTTGATCTTCAAAGCCATTTCATAAACATTATCTTATTTGATTTTCACAACCACCCTTTAAATGGAGCATTTTGCTAAAGGAAGAAACTCAGAAACAAAATGATGGAAGATCATAGGGTGGCAGAGATGGAATTAAAACACGGATCTTTCAGTTCCAAGACCACCACTCTTTGCATTCCGATCAGGCCAGTCTCTCCAAAACACTGTGGCCCCACCTCTATGACTTTGGTCTCTAGCTGGGACGTTCTCTCCACCTATCCAAATCTTACCAGTCCTCCAAGATGTCCATTTCAATGAAGACTTAGGCAACCATTCTACTCTAAATAAACCTCCCAAGTGAACTTCCCCAACCTTAATAATGTGCACTGTTCGTTTTGTCCCCGAATCCAACGGGCTGCTTCTTAAATCTTTGACCTGGACACGTGTTATTTATCTATATGGAATCTAAAGTTCTAGGAGAAAGAAATGGTTTTGGGCATCACCTCTGAATTGCCTAATGCATCTAATACAGTGTCAGTACATATAGAAATACTTCTCAAGAAATAGTGCTTGCTTTGAAACAGAAAAAGAGCATAGTATCTGAGACATAAAAGATTGATATAAGGTACAAAGGTAGGTACACCTAAGAATGAAGCAAAAAAGTTCCGCTGAAAAACAAAAAGGTAAAGAATGAAGAAGTATCCTGTAATGAAGCCAGCATAGCAAATCTGGTTTGAGGACTGCAGCAGCCCGGACTCCAAAGAAAAACTTGAAAGACTAATTGTTAACTACTTCAGGGAGAGGACAGTAGGGTTCACTTCAAAGCTGTGGAAGCGCTGCAAAAAATCTTTAGCAGCTATAAAGGGCATGAAATAAGTCTAGAGAAAAGAGTGGCGAGTACTCTCGCTAAAAAACCTCAATAAATCTATTAAGCTTTTCAGGTGAGTCTTGAGATGAGAGTCAGCTTCTCGGCCAAACTACTCTTTGCAGGACTCCACACAAAATTTAAATCAAGGCTGGGTCTTGCCGGTTCGCATACTAATCCAGTTCCCTTTCCTTCCCAGTCTTCCCATGCCTGCTCGATTCCATTAAAAATGGAAGCGTTTGGAAAACTTTGTCAGCAGATCCTAAATATGGCTTTCAAGTTCGGCGTAGATCTGACCTACCCTAGGTTCACTGAATCGGTGAGATGACAGATCTTGCTTTTCCTACTAACCACCACATGGACGCGGCAGCAAACCCAACCCCAACCTGTAGGGTGCTCCCGGCCGCGCGGCGCCCGCCACACCTCCCCTTCCAACTGCTCTGAACCCAAGGGGGAACGTTCGGGTCCAGGGTCGATCAGGGCGCCAGCACCGACAACTCATTGGCCAGCTCCTGGTACTGACAGGACATGAAGCCAATGAGAACGCGGTACCGGGCCGAGGCCGGGTAACGTGCGTAAGGAAGAGGAGCCTTCGAGAAGAGAACCAGGTCAAGGCAGGAAATTCGGGCTCTCGAAACGCAGGAAGTCATGCGAGCGGTGACTGCGAGTCAGTGGGAACAGAACTCACCCACGGCGACAGCGCCCATAACTGCATCCCCTAATGAGCCTGTGGGCTGGGCAGCCAGCTCCGTCTCCCTCCCGGTGACGGATAGAGAGCGACAGAGCCGAAGCCAGACTGACCCCTAGAAAGCAACAATTTCCGGTACTCGGCATTATGGGAGGTGGCTTAGCCCCAGGGGCCTGCGGCGCTGACGCTATTTCATTGGCGCTTGTGCGCGGTTCCCTCCGGAAGTTCAGATCCAGCCGCCTGGAAGAAATTGGCTGTCAGTTTTCCCCACTCTGGTGTAATTATGGGGTTGTTTAAATGTTTCGGAAGCATGAGTACCTGGTGGTGGTCAGAGTATTGGAATCTCCTGGATGGGTTACCTTACTCACATTACATCTAAAGGCTGGCTAGGAGGGTAAAATTTACATTTCACGCAGTTCTAATTCTGCCCAATAGCCTTCTAAATGTTGAGTACGTAAATTGTCTTGAACTAACCTTGCCCACGGAAGGTAAAATTTTCAAACATTTACTGTGTGTCCGTTAAAAATATGTAAGGGCCCAGTCCCCTGTGAAGTGAATTAAATGAACATAGGCTCGCTACCCTAGGGTTTAGTCTTCTACAGAAGACACAATAATAGCTTGGGAAAAAAAAGATGCAAGCGCCAGTAGAAACATAGGCAAGGAATATGAACAGGTAATTCACAACAAAAAGACAATTGGTCATAAGAGATAGGAAGAAATGTTCCTCATTAGTAATCAGATAAAGGTAGATTAAGTGGCATCCTAACCATTCAAACTGGCCAGAGTAGCAAGGATTACATTTAACTCTTTTGCTCTTTACTGCTGATAGAATTTTTTAAGCTTTCTTCACTCAGCACACACGCATTTTTTTTTTCTATTCTAAAACGCAGCCTTAGGGACATTGTACCACTTGCTTCCTCTGCCTAAAATGCTGCTCCCCATGATCTTCTGTGGTTGCTATTTTATTGTAATTCTGTTCACACCTTAAAAGTTACTTTCTCACAGAGAAATTGGGCAATCTAGGTTACATAGCCACCTGATCATTCACGTCACTTTATTTTTTGTCACTACGCAGCAAATTATCACTATCTAATATTTTCCCCTTATATTTACCTATATATTTCTTCCCCCCCAGCCCCCATACATACACAGAAACATGCAAATGTAAGCTCTTAGAGAGATGGGATATCTTTGTCTTGGTCGTGGCTATCTCTAGCATCCAGAGGTGTCTGGAACATAGTAAATGCTCAATAAATACTTATTGAAGGATAATCATTAGAAATGAAAAATTTTGCAAGAATGTTCATAGTAGCCTTACTCATTTTAGCCAGAAACTAGAAACAACCCATATTTTGAACAAAAGAATAGGAAAACTGTGGTATAGTCATAAAATGGGATTCTAAGCAATAAAAAGAAACTGTAAGGCACAAGCACATGGATCAATCTTAAAATATTATAGTGAAAGAAGACATACAAAAGTACCTACTATATAATTCCATGCATATGAACAGGCAAAACTAATTATGGCAGGAAAAAATCAGAACAGTGGTTGCCTCTTGGGGGTTCAGGTGGGGACTAACTGGGAAGGAGCATGAAGGAACTTTCTAGGATGCTAATAATGTTCTAATCTTAATAGGATTTGAGCTACACAGGTGTATGCATTTATCAAAACTCAGCAAATGTACATTTAAGATGTGCATTTCATTTTTACCTCAAAATAAAAAATCAAACATTTAATCTTAATGTTATGCATGCTGAAGTACTTAGGGAGAAGTATGCTAATGTCTGCAATTGCTTTGAAATGCATCAAAACAGATGGATTGATGAATAGATTAGACATATGACAAAGTTGGTAGAATAAAATGTTACGATAGTGTCTAGAATCATGATAGCACCAGTTTCTTAACCTCAGCACTATGGACAGTTTAAACCAGCAAATTCTTTGTTGTAGATGGATGTCTTCAGCATTGTAGAAAGTTGAGGAGCATCCCTAGACCCTATCCATTGGATGCCAGAAGCACCCTTCCAGTTGTGACAACTCAAAATGTCTTCAGTTATTACCAAATGTCCCCTGAGGAGCAAAATCGCCCCCTTTTTTTCTTCCCTGAGAGTCACTCCACTATTTCACTGTAAAATTCTCTCAACTTTACTGCATGCTTGAAATCTCTCATAAAAATTGGAAAAAGGGGGCACCTGCGTGGTTCAGTTGGTTAAGTGTCTGCCTTCAGTTAGGGTCATGATCCCAGGGTCGTGGGCTCCAGCTCCACATCGGGCTCCCTGCTCAGCGGGGAGCCTGCTTCTCCCTCTGCCTGCCGCTTCTCCCTCTGCCTGCCGCTTCCCCAGCTTGTGCTCTCTTTCTCTCTCAAATAAATAAATAAAATCTTAGAAAAAAGTTGGAGAAAAACATAGATTAAAAACATTAGATTGTGAAGGAAAAATCTAAATTACTCTCATGGTGGAGTCGCCTTCAAACTGTCCTTTTATTATCAGTGACAGATTTCTATTAAATAACAGTATTTCCTAAAGTCGCCACGACCACCATCCAGGCTCACCTCTCCCTAATGCCTTGCTATTTAGGGGCCAGAAGCATCCCTCTTGTGTGGGAAGATATCAGAAACCCAGAATAGGGAACCCCACTCCTACCTATTGAATCCCAAGCTACACATAACTGAACGATTCCTACGCATGTTTGAATTTGAGGAGCGTTACTTTAATGGACCATTCCTTGGCCCAGGAAACAGTGCCGTCTAAAACTTCTCCGTAACCCTGGCAGCAGCTGGGAAATGCCAATAGGGTGGAATTTGAACTTTGGGGCTGAGAAGCCCATAGCATTGCCAAGAATTCCAGCCGTTGAGCACCTGCCAGGACCAAACAGCCAGGACCAATGGGCTTCCGGGACCTCTGGCCCTGAGCGCGCGCATGCGCCAAGCGGAGAGGGCGTTGTCTCACTTCCCTATGCCGCCTCGCTGGAGTGGCTTGTAGGCTTCGGATTGCCTAGCACTGGACCGCTGAGGCTCCCTCCGGATGAGACCTGAGCTGTCCGCGCAGCCATAAAATCCAGGGTTTCAGCACCGAGGGGGTCCGTGGCTCCAGGTGAGTCTTCGGTCTACTGCTGCCCAAGTGAAACGGGAATTTCCTGTGTGGCAGAGGCCCGTTTCCGACTCCGGGAACTTGGCGACGCCGCGGCCCCGCCTCCCCGCGCGCTACACACTGCTCATTGGTTAGAGCCGGCTGTTCCTGACCCCGCCCGCAGTCGGGACCCTCCCTTCCCACACTCACCACCATCCCTAGGCCCAGGCAGTTGTTAGGGGCGATGGCGCCTGCGCACGAGGTATCGGTAGTGGCCTTCTGCAACTCGCCGGGGGTCAGGGCTTGTGCCTCCTGGACCCGCTCTCCTCTGTAAAATAAAAATCTGCGAGGAAAAAAAAAATGGTTCCACTTAGGAAACTCGGTTTTCATTCTACGTTCGTACAGAATTCACTGAAATCTTGAGTCCAAAAATTCTTTTCAAGGGTTTGGGTTTCTTTGCATTGAAATCTTATCTACGAAAATAATTGGACAAGTAAATAATATACCTGTAGCATCACTCCCATAGTTGTTCGCACACGGGTCGCTTGGCCCCAAACTTCTTTGCTGGCTCCATTTCATCTTCCAGACCTCCGAACTCAGTAGGACTTTCTCCCAATTTCACTCACTCAGTAAGTGACAAAACAAACATGCCTTTAAATATATGTTGGTTACTCCCAAAATACATCTCCAGCCGGATAGCTCATAAACTGCATAATTGTACATCCAGCTGTCTCCTAAACATCTCTATTGAGTAGATGTCTTAATAGGCACTTCATTACATAGTATTTCTAAAACTAGGCTTACAGTGTGCACCATCTTCCCTACCTAAATGCCAAATCCATCCTTCCAATCTCTTAATGCCTTGGATTCCTCTTACATATCACATATAATTTGTCAGTAAATCCTGTTGGTTCTACTCTCCATATGTCCAGAACTCGAAAGTTGCTCACCACCTGGACTACCACATCCTAATCCAAGCCACTGTCATCTCTCCCCGAGTCATTGTAGTACCTCCCTGGTCTTTCACGTTTCATCCTCATTCCCCTGCACATTTCACAGCATCAGATATGGGCCTCCCCATAAGTAAGTCAGACCCCTGCAATGGCCTTCCATATCAGACAGAATAAAATCTGAAGTCCTGGCCATGCCCTCTGAGTCCGAATATAAACTGCCCCACATTTCCTCTCTAATCTTGTCTCCAAAAATCTTGCTCCAGGCTTAGTCAGCTCCAGTACCTAGTCTAGCACTTCCCTTCCACAAGGCCTTTGAACTTGCTGTGTTCCTCTTGCCTAGGAAACACATTTTTTGTTGTGTTTTTTGAGATTTTTTGGTGATTTTTTTCATTGTTATAGTCGTAGTGCCAAGGACAATGCTTGACACACAATAGGTGCTCAAGACACATTTGTGGATGAATGATGAATAACAACAGCAACCACTTTTATAGTATTTACTCTGTTGCCAGGCACTGTTTGAAACACCTTCCACACATCATTTAATCCTCACAGCAACCTTATCATTCCCATTTTGGAGATGGGGAGACTGAGGCACAGAGAAAGTAAGCCACCTGCCTAAGGTCACACAGTTTTTAAGTGCATGTTGGCAGTCTAAGTAGCAGAGCACATATTTAAACCACTATGATGAAAATACAAAATAAATTCACTTCCTCTAATAACCATCTAATAATATCTAATAACTATCTAACCTCAACTTTAAAAAAAATACTAGAAAAGATATTAATGGAATTCCAGTGAGTTCAGGGATTTTGAATACTTACATGAATATTTTGTTTAATAACAGTAAATGCATAAGTTAGGATGTCAAATGAAAGTAGGATATAAAATTCTATGAAGTGACTGGTTAGTAAAGAAAACATAGATATACACTCAACTTTGAAATTTTAAAGAGACTGCTTAATGAAGGGACTGTTTACAGAGGTGTGGCCAGGCGTTACTGGCCCTAGGCCCGGACGATTTCCTGGAGCTGAGGAAGAAGGGCTGCCCACAAAAGCTGTGGTCTTAGGGCGTCATGGCCATTGTCAGAATGCCACCAAAACAGGAAAAGTGTGGTGAAGAAACACTCTGGCTTCTTTCTCCTCCCATCCTCCCCCTTCCTGCCAGAGCATTAGCTGAAACTAACCACAAGAAAGAAGAGTGGGGTGGTATAGGCTGCGGAGGTCAGTTTTTCAGCCTAGAGCGGGGAAAAGAAGGACCAAGAAGGTGTTTAGGGGACAAACAAGAAGTAACTAGCAGAAAATGGTCCAAATAATGAGCCCCTGAATTAGGCCTTTGTAGTCAAGGTTGTGAGGAAGGCACAGGCTCAGGTCTATACTGTTTTTCTTGTGCTTTCCTGCTTTACAGACCTTTCTTCTCTCCCCACGATGCTCCCTTCTCCACTTGTCTAAGTCTTAGCCTATCTTTAAGGCTCAAGTCAGGGTCACCTGACTGGCTCAGTTGGAAAAGCATGGAACTCTTGATCTCAGGGTCGTGAGTTCAAGCTCCACATTGGGTGTAGAGCTTACTTAAGTAAATAAAACTTAAAAAAAAATTGGAGAAAAGGTTCAACTCAGATCCTGTCTCCTTCCTTAAATCTTTCCTGATAGCCCATTTCATTGATCATGTACTCCTCTTAAACCCCACAATAATGCCTATACTAGTCATTTAACACTTAGCCTTTTTTATCTGCATTGTTCTGTATCTTACTAGATAATATGTACTGATCCTCAAACTAAATAGAAAGCTCCAGAAAGGAATGAAGGATGAAGCTCTAAATATAGTATTTATTAAATAAACAGTTACCCAAAGATGAGAAGGACTTCCATGAAGACGCCATTAACCAAGATAATGGTGTTTGATTTCACAGAGTAAATTCTCTTTGAGAAGGTAAGCCATATTTCCTTTGGAGCAATGGGACTGAGTTCTGTTTTTCTTTTCAGATGTGTAACTCCTTTTTTTCTGAATTCAGAAGCACTACATACGAATTCTAAAACTTCAAACAATATAGAAGCATACAAATTAGTCCTTCCCTTCTTCCTTCTACCCACATTTAACAAACTAATTTGGTGAATTCTCTTTCTGACTTTTTTCATGTATGTGTAATGATATAACAATGGATAATATCATACCTATTTATATTCTTCTACAATCTACTTTTTTTAGGTAATTGTATTATGAATATCAGTGTTAATATATATATTTTGATGGTCTCATAATATTCTGTTTAGATATATATTAACTAATCTATTGTTGAACATTTAGGTCATGTCTGATTTTTTTATTATAGATAATAAGCAGTGAACATCCTTATAAACACCTTTTTTATATACTGTCTGATTTTTTTCCTTAGATCGGCTTCATAGAATTAAATCAGCTTTCCTTATACTAACTTTTTCTTCTCTAACAATTACCAGATGTTAACCATCTTTGTGTGTGTGTGTGTGTGTGTGTGTGTGTGTGTGTGTGTGTGTTTGCACATGCATACTAATTCAATAAGTTAAAAATATTGTGTAGGGGGGACTTCCACTTTTGGAACAACAGAGTAGATGTGTCTTTCCTAATTTGTCCAGCTAAGTACAACTAAGGATCCCGGACACTATTTATAAAACAAACACAAAAGACTCTGAAAAGTGAAGGGGAATGCAGACCAACTAGGGACCTTGGGACCCAAGAAAGGACACAGTGGTGACTTTCTTGGTTATTCTTTTTTGCCTCAAATATCTGAGACTTGATTAAAGAAGCAGCAACCCAGAAATACCAAGGGTACAGACCAAACAAGTTGTAAAACCTCAAAAAACCCTGCTCTCTAGCTAAAGTACCAAGAAATGTGCAGCTGAGCAAGATGGAAAACATTTAGATAATAAATGCTCTATACCAGGCAAATACTAAAGAAAACACTGTGGCCTCTCCCTACCACACCAGCAAAGGGAGCCTAGATTCCAACTTCACTGAGCTGTAATAAGTACTTCAATGCCCACTCCTTGTCAGGATGTATCAAAAAAATCTGATTAGGGATCTAGGACTTTCCTCTCTGCCTGGTGATAATGAGGACCTTACCAGAGTTTAGTGTCAGACCCATGTCAGACCACATGGGGAGCCTGTACTTCCACTCTGATGCAGCAATAACAAGGCATCCCTCCTTCACCCTGCTGGAATGATGTCCAAGAAGTCTGGTGGGGAGTCCAACTTTCACCAACACCTAGCGTTAGCAAAGTGGCCCGTCAACATGGTGTTAGTGGAGGCCACATGGGTAACAGTAAGGAGGCTCTCCCACCCCTCCTGGGCATAAGCCCCCCTTTTTTTCTCCTTTCTGAAGCAGGATGTCAAAAAAAGTATCAGAAAAAGTATGCTAAAATGGAAGATTTGAGTAATATTCAGAGTCTTAGAATACCTAAAATGTCCAGATTTCAATAAAAAAAATCAATCATACCAAAAACAAGGAAAATCTCAAACTACATGAAAAAGATGATAAAATAGATGCCGATTCCAGGATGACAGAGTTATCTGACAAAGATTTTATTTTTTTAATTTTATTTTTAAGTAATCACTACACCCAGTGTGGGCCTTGAACTCATGACCCTGAGATCAGGAGTTGCATGCTTCCTACTGAGCCAGCCAGGTGCCCCTGACAAAGATTTTAAAACACATATCGTAGAGGCACCTGTCTGGCTCAGTCAGAGGAGCATGTGATTCTTGCTTACACATTGGGTGTAGAGATTACTTAAATAAATAAAACTTAAAAAAAAATACCTATCTTAAAAAATTTTCAGTGAGCAATTATAAACATACTTCAAGCAAATAAAAAATAACGGGTCCCAGTAAAGAAATAGAGGATGTGAAGAAGAATCAAATGGAAATGATAGAACTGAAAATGCAATAACCAAAATTAAAAACACAGAAGATAGACTCAACAACAGAAGAAAGGGGACAGAGGAAAGGATCGGTTAACTGGAAGATACAATAGAAATTATCCAGTCTGAACAGTGGAGAGAAATAGAGCAAAAATAAATGAACAGAGTTTTAAGAACGTATGGGACTATAACAAAAGATCTAACATGTCATTCCAGAAGGAGAAAGAGGGGGGGAGGGCAGAGCTGAAAAAAGTACTTGAAGAAATGATGGTTGAAATTTTCCCAAATTTGTCAAAAGGCATAAACAGATTCAAGAAATTAAATGAATGTCAAGCACAAAAAAACTCAAAGAAATTCATATAGAGACACATCATAGTCAACCCTATGAAAACTACAGAGAAAGAAAAGATCTTGAAGGCAAGCAAGAAATGAACCTTTGCTATAAGGTTCAAATAAGAGAGTATTTCTCATCAGAAACTATGGGGCCAAAATGAAGAGGAATGATATTTTTCAAGTGCTGAAAATAAAGAATTAACAACCCAGAATGTCATATCCAGTGAAAATATCGTTAGGAATGAAGGGGAAATCAAGACTTTCTAAACTTTATTTTATTTATTTATTTATTTTTGAGAGACAGAGCAAGCACAAGCAGGGGAGGGGCAGAGGGAAAAGCAGACTCCCCACTGAGCAGAAGCCCAATGCAGGACTCAGTCCAGGACCTTGGGATCATGACCTTATCCAAAGGCAGACGCTTAACTGACTGAGCCACCCAGGTGCCCCAAGAAATTCTAACATGAAGGAAGATTAAGAGAATTTGTCACCAGCAGACCTACCCTAAAAAAAAAAAAACGGCTCAAGGAAGTTCTTAAAATGGAAAAGAAACAATAAAGAAATTATCATGGAAGAAATACAGAGAAAGCAAAAGTATGGGCAAATAAAATGAACTTCCCTTCTCTTCTGTCTTAATTATATTTGATGGCTGAAGCAAAAATTATAACACTCTTGTGGTTCTAAATATATATAGAAGAAAATTTTAAGATCACTCTATTACAAATGCAGGAAGGTAAAGGTACATAAAGTTTCTATATGTCACTCAAACTGTTTAAATAAGACACTGGGAGACTGTGATGTTTTATATACGTGTGTGTAGAGTAACCACTAAAAGAGCTATAAAAAGAAATACGTGCAGAAACGTTACAGATTAACCAAAATGTGGAATTCCAAAATATTTTCTTTTTTTTTTTTTTAAAGATTTTATTTATTTATTAGAGAGAGAATGAGAGACAGCATGAGAGGGAGAAGAGTCAGAGGGAGAAGCAGACTCCCTGCTGAGCGGGGAGCCCGACGTGGGACTCGATCCCGGGACTCCAGGATCATGACCTGAGCCGAAGGCAGTCGCTTAACCAACTGAGCCACCCGGGCGCCCTCCAAAATATTTTCTACCTGCAAAAGGCAGGGAAAAGAAAACAAAGAAATGGAAAACATAGAAAAAAACAAAATGAAATAGGTACTTAAGACCAAACATATCAATAATCGTGTTAAATGTAAGTTTTCTAAATACAGTAATTAAAAGACAGAGATTGCCCCCCTACATACACAAACACAGAATTACCTGTTCTGAAATATCAATAGTGCCAAGATTGAGAAATCCTAAACTGGAGTCTAGTTAAGTCTAGACTCTAGACTTTAAACAAATTCATGTTTTCTACTGCACATTACACTGCTGCTTTCTAGGGTACCTGGTGCTATTTCCTGAGCCTGCCCGAAGTTCTGCAGCACCCCTACCCACCTGACCAAGCAGTTAATAGAGGGAAGGAAGCTGAAATATAAGTTAGTTATAATTCATTTACCCCTTTCACCTTCCAAACTTTTGTTGATAGCTTTTGTTATTTCCTTTCCCTTTGTCTTTGAGAATTTATCCTTTTATTCTCATTTTATTTTTTTTTTAAGATTTTATTTATTTATTTGACAGAGACACAGCGAGAGCAGGAACACAAGCAGGGGGAGTGGGAGAGAGAGAAGCAGGTCTCCTGCTGAGCAGGGAGCCTGATGTGGGACTCGATCCCAGGACCCTGGGATCATGACCTGAGCCGAAGGCAGACGCTTAACGACTGAGCCACCCAGGCGCCCCTTTTATTCTCATTTTAGTGGGGTCACAGAGAAAGGGAAATATTTATACAAGTGCTCAGCCTCCATGTTTTATCAGAAGTCCCTACACTTTTTCTTGCAAATGAAATTAATTTATCTAAAAAAAAATCCTATTTGATTAGCATCTTGGTGAACTTTATAACCCTGGAATGGTGAAGACTTTTCTAGCAAAGATTCAAAGTCCAGAAGCTTTGAAAGCAGAAATTGATGAATATGCCTACTTAAAAACTCATGAATGGTACACACAGACAAAAAAACACCATAAAAAGACTATGTATTAAGAATTTTTTTAAAGAGTTTGCAGGGGGCAGGGAACCTGGGTGGCTCCGTCCATTGGGTATCTGCCTTCAGCTCAGGTCATGGTCTCAGGGTCCTGGGATCAAGCTCCGAGTTGGGCTCCCTGCTCAGTGGGGAGTCTGCTTCTCCCTTTCCCTCTCCCTTTCCCCCCTCCCCCATCCGACTCATGTGCCCTCCCTCTCTCTCAAATAAATAAATAAATAAAATCTTTTGAAAAATTAATAAAAATAAAAGGTGAGGGGACTATGTAAAAACTTACATTTCAGTATGGCAACTTTTGGAAGGCAACCTGGCAATATCTACCAAAATCTAAAATGTTATACTTATTGACCCAACAAGCCACCTCTACAAACTTATCCTTGAGAATACAGTATTAACAGTTTGCCAAACTGTATCTATAAAAAGAACTTCTATTAAAGAAATGTTCATAATAGCAAAAGTATGGAAACAACCCAACTGCCCATCAATAGGCAAAGAATGCAATAAATTATGACATATCAACAAGATTCAGTATGACAGTCAACCACTAGAAAGAATGAGATAGATCACTATGTACTGACAGTGAATATGTCTTTGACATATATTTGGAGGGGAAGAAGTGGAGAAAAAAGATATGTTTATATGATCCCTATGGATACATTTTGATTATGTATCTCACTCTTTACATATCCTTAAACATTATACCACCATATATTTTCCATTTATGTATGTCTCTAATTCCTAAAATATTTTCTGTTTCTGTAACACCAAAACTCTTCACCTTGGATGGGAGATTTAGGCAGGTAGGGGAAGAAATCACCAGCTGAAGCTATATCTTCATTTTTTAACCTTCTACCACTTGAATTTTATAACCTAGTACTTTTTTTTTTTTTAATGTTAACAGAGGGTACTTGAGCTGTGACGTTGTTAGCTTATTTTCTCTTCTTCACATTCTGCTTTTTAAAAACTAATAAACACTAATATTAAGAGAAAAATATTAACCATCCACAAAACTAACTCTGTTACTTATTCTGTTCATTCTAGGTTTCCAAAGTAACCAGTCATATAGCCTCTCTCCTGGCTTTTATCATTGATAGGGCTTTTGACTATGTAATTAGTTTACTTAAGTGAAATTGTTCACTGTGGTAGCTCAAGATTCCAGGTCAACTATCCAGACACAGAGGAATTTGATGCCTGGTTATTATTAGAGTTTTATGGCTTTCACTGGGTTGGCCCATAGTTTGGATCCTTAGTATATTACATCTGTTTAAATTTCACATTTTATGAAGAAATCGAACACACTTTCAATAAGGACCTATATTGATCTATTGAATTCTCCCAAAATTGCATTTGTAAATTATTTCTCTTATCCTTACCTCCTTAGAAATTTACAGATATCCAAAAATGATTGAGATTGAACAGGCAGAGGCCCAGCTCTCTGAGTTAGACCTGCTAGCCAGTATGTTCCCTGGTGAGAACGAGCTCATTGTGAATGACCAGCTGGCTTTAGCAGAACTGAAAGATTGTATTGAAAAGAGGACGATGGAGGGACGATCTTCGAAAGTTTACTTTACTATCAATGTGAACCTGGATGTATCTGAGGAAGCAATGGTAATTCAGTTTGCTTTTTGAAGAACTGAAAGCCTGTCAAGAATTAAAACACCACTTAGGGCATTTTCTTCTTCTGTTTTTTTAATCAGGTGATGTTTTCTCTGGCTTGTATTCTTCCCTTTAAATACCCTGAAGTTCTGCCTGAAATTATTGTCAGGTATGTTACAGGAATTGGCCAACATCAAAGGTTAAAATTAACCTGAGAATAAAAGCAATGCTTAAGTTTTCTATTCCAAAAAATTGATTTAATTTTTATATTCCATATCTTTTCCATCAGATCAGTATCACTTAGTAGATCCCAGCAGACTCAGCTAAACACAGATCTGACCGAATACCTGCAAAAGAATTGTCTCGGAGATGTCTGTATATTGAATGCCACAGAATGGGTTAGAGAACATGCTTCTGGCTATATCAGCAGAGACACCACACCTTCCCCTGCTCCAGGAAGTACATTCCAGCCAGTTGATCTCATTCTCACAAGACTGTGGATCTACAGCCATCACATCTACAACAAGTGTAAAAGAAAGAATATTCTAGAGTGGGCAAAGGAGCTTTCCCTATCTGGATTTAGCATGCCAGGGAAACCTGGTGTTGTTTGTGTGGAAGGCCCACAAAGTGCCTGTGAAGAATTCTGGTCAAGGTTTGCTTTCACAAATGTTGTATGCTGTGTCAATAATTTTAGTAGTAAACAAGATACTAGAGATGTGGAAATTAGTATGTCCCTGGGGTTGTACCTTAGGGGATTCGGTCTCAAGTCAGTGGATAAACCAGAACTCACATATGATCAGCGTCACCCCCTTCCCTGACATGGTGCACATAGATGTTCTGTATATAGCTGTTTAATTGAGCCCTGTCCAAGATGTTATGATCCCCTCCATTTCCATGGATCGGATTCTTCTTAGTGATGTGATAAGCTGTGCGTACCCTGTGAAACAAACGGGTTTCTAATCTTCTCATTTCTGTACTGACATCCTGAATAAGTTTCTAAGAAGTCCCTTTGGGAGTTTGAGATACAGTAATTTCCACATTTCTAAAATGTTGATATGAGGCAGTAGCAATAAATGAGTTTGGAGATAGGATCATGACCAGCATCATATTGAATTAAAATAAATCCCTGTGAGATAAAAGTAAATTTCTTTACTTCTGGGAAAAGGCATTGAAAAGTCTGTTTTATAACTTCTATTTTCAATGCTCTAGAAGACAAAACACATTTTCAAAATGTCTACTTTGAAAATTTCTTTTCAGACTCAGAAAATTAAACTGGAAGAGAATTTTAATTCGCCATCGAGAAGACATTCCTTTTGATGGTACAAATGACAAAATAGAAAGACGAAGAAAATTTTCAGGTTTTGAAGAAAAAGTGTTCAATGTTAATGGAGCCAGAGGAAACCATATGGACTTTGGTCAGCTGTA
Source organism: Callorhinus ursinus (assembly GCF_003265705.2). Classification (NCBI taxonomy): domain Eukaryota; kingdom Metazoa; phylum Chordata; class Mammalia; order Carnivora; family Otariidae; genus Callorhinus; species Callorhinus ursinus. Next base: position 7,948,000 of record NW_027397063.1, read on the forward strand.
TCAGTTTTTAAATGCCAAAGGATGTGCGGATGTTTTCCAGATGTTCTTTGGTGTGGAAGGACAGTGACTGGGCAAAGGAGTATTGAAAGAGTTTTGTCACTGTTGGCCTTTTGATTTTTCCCCCAATCTTTCTTGAAAGATGAAGTAATTTGGGGCGCCTGGGTGGCTTAGTCGGTTAAGCATCTGACTTTGGCTCAGGTCATAATCTCCAGGTCCTGGGATGGCGCACTGCTGTCAGGCTTCTGCTCCCTCTGTCCCTCCCCCCACTCATGTGCTCTCTTTCAATCTCTCCCTCTCAAATGAATAAATAAAATCTTTTAAAAATAAATAAATTTAAAAAATAAAAATGTATTTAAGATATCAAAAGAGAGAAGAAGAAGTCAGATGGTCCTGCCTGCACTGTATACTGTAAAAGACACAATAAAAGCTATAAGAGGGGAGGGGTGCCTGGGTGGCTCAGTCATTAAGCGTCTGCCTTTGGCTCAGGTCACGATCCCAGGGTCCTGGGATCGAGCCCCGCATCAGGCTCTCTGCTCTTTGGGAAGCCTGCTTCTCCCTCTCCCACTGCCCCTGCTTGTGTTCCCTCTCTCACTATGTCTCTGTCAAATAAATAAAATCTTAAAAAAAAAAAAAAGCTATAAGAGGGGAGCCTGAGTGGCTCAGTCTGTTAAGCGTCCAACTCTTGATTGTGGCTCAGGTCATAGTCTCACAGTGGTGGGATCCCGTCTCAGCGGGCTCTGAGCTTGGCAACGAGTCTGCTTGGGATTCCCTCTCTCCCTCTCCATCTGTCCCTCCTCTCTCTCTCAAATAAATAAATCTAAAAAAAAACTATAAGCGGGCGCCTGGGTGGCTCAGTTGGTTAAGCGACTGCCTTCAGCTCAGGTCATGATCCTGGAGTCCCGGGATCGAGTGCCGCATCGGGCTCCCTGCTCAGCGGGGAGTCTGCTTCTCCCTCTGACCCTCTTCCCTCTCATTCTCTCTATCTCTCATTCTCCCTCTCGCAAATAAATAAATAAAATCTTTAAAAAAAATAAAAATAAATAAAAATAAAATAAAAATAAAAAAAACTATAAGAAACTGTAGTTAAGGACCCCTGGGTGGCTCAGTCTGTTAAGCATCTGCCTTCAGCTCAGGTCATGATCCCAAGGTCCCGGTATCAAGCCCCACATCTCTCTCTGCCCACACCCCCCCAGCTTGTGTTCTCTCTTGCTCACTCTCAAATAAATAAAATGTTTAAAAAAAGGAAAAGAAACCAGTTGAATGTTAGGAAACATAGCTTTCGGGCGCCTGGGTGGCTCAGTTGGTTAGGCAACTGCCTTCGGCTCAGGTCATGATCCCGGAGTCCCGGGATCCAGTCCCGCTTCGGGCTCCCTGCTCAGCAGCGAGTCTGCTTCTCCCTCTGACCTTCTCCCCTCTCATGCTGTTTCTCTCTCTCTCTCTCTCAAATAAATAAATAAAACCTTTAAAAAAAAAAAAGGAAACATAGCTTTCTGAGATTATTACCAATGATTACATATTTGATATATAAACATCCCTGTTAGGTAAAATTGACCAGTATGATTGCACATACATTTATTCCACAATGACAATCTGTCAATGTATTAATTTGATATATATCTTGAACTGTAATCATCTACAAAGAAATAATAATAAATTCTGAAAAGAAACTATTAGTCCCAAATCAAACTATGGTTAAAAATTAAAAGGATTATTAGAAAACAAAAGTATGGGCAGGAAACAGTGGTCATATGTCCACTTTTATTTGTAAAAGTAATTCCTGTATAAACTTTTTTTAAAGATTTTATTTATTTGAGAGAGAGAGAGAGCGCGCGTGCACCAGCAGGGGGGAGGGGCAGAGGGAGAGGCCGACTCCCTGCTGAGCAGGGAGCCCAATGTGGGACTCCAGGATCATGACCGGAGTCAAAGGCAGATGCTTAACCAACTGAGCCACCCAGGTGCCCCAAACACAACTTAAGTAAAATTTTTAAAAATATTGTAAATTGGGGGCGCCTGGGTGGCTCAGTCGTTGGGCGTCTGCCTTCCGCTCAGGTCATGATCCGGGGTCCTGGGATCGAGCCCCGCATTGGGCTCCCTGCTCAGCGGGAGGCCTGCTTCTCTCTCCTCCACTCTCCCTGTCTGTGTTCCCTCTTGCTGTGTCTCTCTGTGTCAAATAAATAAAATCTTTAAATAAGTATATATTGTAAATTGTAAAATTAATCCCATAAATCCAAACTAGTTGAACTTGGACTAACAAAGTCAAAAGCCACTGTTGTCATTTGCACGTTAATTTGATAAACTGAATTTTATTTTATTTTTTTTTAAATGCAACATACAAACTTTATTTAACAAAAGCAACAGGTAAAGTCAAACAGGCACTTATATTAAGAGAAAAACCAACTAGAAGAAATTTTATCTTAAACACCTTACAGTAACCTATTTGCAGTTGCATTTACTGAGCTCTGTTGCTGTGAAGAATACAGCTCATGCACAGGTATGGATCAACAATTTGTACATTTTTCAAGTATTCACTGAATACTACCTTATATACACATATACATTAAATTTGAAAAAGATTTAATTGACGATCCCCAGATAGACTTCATTTTTGTTGCTCTTTTGGAAGAGGTCGTCTAAAGAGAAGAATATGTGGTTCTGGCTCATGAATCATGTAATGAACCCAGCCTAGACTCTGTTGGACACCAAGTCTCCTCCACTCCTCTTCAGACATCAGATGGGTTTTCGGGACTTGTTTGGAAAGTTCTCTGGGTAACATGACATGCCGGTACTCGTAGTGCTCGTCGAAGTACTTGTCCGAGTAGTAGATCTGCTTGTGGGCCATCCTGCGGGCGGGCGGGAGCGACGGGGCGCAAGGAGCGGGCGCGGCGGGCCACACGTCCGGGCCTGGCCAGAGCAACGGCTCGACTCTTGATAAACTGAATTTTAAAACAAAATTGCATCTGCTGTGCAGAACTGATGATCACTTTGAGCACTAATATAAAAACTGTTACACAGGTTGTTTTTTTTTTAGAAAGCTATATAATAAGATATTAGAGAAACCCAACAGAATATATCGTTTGTGGACCTCCATAAAGACTGCAAGGCAGCTACGAGTTTATGGCATTTAAGGACTGATGCTCTTGGTACTTCCCTACCCCCTGCCACGATTACAACTATTTAGAACCATCTGAGCCCATAAAAATTCCGCAAAGGGGCACTGTGAGCCTTCTGGTTAAGCACAATTTAGCAATCTGCTCCCATCAGGACGGGGGAGGGATGTAGGCCTTAATATCTTTTGCCATCCCCCCGCCCCCATCAAAGGCAGAACCCTTCAAGGAGCAGAGCAGCGATAGGGAAGATTTCAGCTCAGCATGAAAGGGGAGTGACCGGCTACCTGCTGACACCAGCTCCCCAGAAGCTTTCAAGTGCTCCGGAGCTTTGACTGACGCTTTGGCCTTCCCCAGCCCCCGCAGCTTGAGCGCACGCTAGGGCTCCCACCGGGCGCAGCTGGGAGGGACCTAACGAGGCTTAGCGCAGGTAGCCACCGACTAGCCCTGGAACTACTAGCCCGGGTTGGGGGCGTTGTGAATATGGGAGCAGGTGGGCAGAGGCTTTTGACCCGGGGCTCTAGCCCTAGACTGCGGACTTGCCCTTCAAGTAGGGATCTCTCAGCTGGACGGGTGTGGCTGTGCTGCTGGATGGCCTTTTTCTTTTTTTTTTTTTTAACTGCTCATTATCTTCTGGGGAAAAGGCCTCGATGTGCATTCTTTTGGGATTTCCCAGATGCTGCTATAGCGGGAGAATTGGTGGAATTCTGCTCCCTGAAGTTCTGGTGGTGCAGTCCAGGACCGCGTGTCTCCAGATTTTAACCAGGGAGTTATCTAAATGGAGGCTTATTTTTTCCTTCCCGGGGCATTTGGCGTTTTGGATTTTGTGAATCTCTTCTTTCTCCACCCACCCCCATACGTATGTAATACATTTTTATTAGAAAAGATGATTATTATAGGAAATGTAGAACTAACTGGATTTAAAACCCACCCACAAATCCACCCCTAAGAAGATAATATTAAATTTTGGTTTTACGTTTTATTTTCTAGTATATTATTTTTACTTATGGGTATATGTGATATTAAGTGATATGTGATATTCAGTTGAACGAATGCAGCATTATAGTTAGTTCTGGAAATTCTTACTCATTTCAGTTTTGTTATTAAAGATATCAAGTACCTGTATTTGTCCTAAGAGTCCTTTTTATGAATCTCCTTGAAAATTAAACACTGTTCACAAGAGGAACAAAACTATAAATGACAAAAGACTCAAAAATAGACATGACATGATTAAAGATCTGATGAGAGTTCATTATAATGTAGCTGACAAGGAAATCTGGTTATTTCTCTGACACACAACACCTCAATAATCAGAATATTGAGTGATGACCTTATACCAGAAGGTAACATACCAAATAAACATGCCTAATTGGTCAAAGAGACTTCATTTATGATTTAAATCTTGGGGAAGTTTGTTAAAACCTTAGAAAGTTTTAAAGCACTGGCCTAAGTAGGATTATAGATCGTTAAAGACCTGATAAAGACAAAACATAGACACTGGTTTTCCAGGCAGACAAAAGAAAAAAACCCTTTGTTTACATTTTTCTTACCAAGAGCAGACCAACAATCTAAGAAAATTTAGTGTTTTTAAGAGAAAGAAAGCACGATTTCAATCTTATACAAGTGTACTTCTAAAATCCACTCATTTTGGGGCACCTGGGTGGCTCAGTTGGTTAAGCGACTGCCTTCGGCTCAGGTCGTGATCCCAGGGTCCTGGAATCGAGCCCTGCATCTGGCCCCTTGCTCAGCAGAGAGCCTGCTTCTCTCTTTCCCTCTGCCTGCCTGCCACTCCCCCTGCTTGTGCTCTCTCTCCCTCTTTCTCTCTGTGTCAAATAAATAAATAAAATCTTTTAAATAAATAAATACATAATACATACATACATACATAAAATCCATTCATTTCAGCTTTAGTCCACCCTGATGGCATATAAAATTCCTTTACAAAGATTTCCTTTCACAAACCTTCTACAGCTTTCTTTTGCATTCAGATTTTGTCTCAAGCCATTTTTCACCAAACAACTGGTATCATTTTAAGACAAAATTTCTTTCTTTTACCTTCAACAAAAATGTATTTCCATTCATTATATCTTTTATTAAGATTGATTTTATTTATTTATTTACTAGAGAGAGAGAGAAAGAGAGAGCATGACTGGGGAGAGAGGTAGAGGGATAGGGAGAAGCAGACTCCCTGCTGATCAGGGAGCCTGATGTGGAGTTCAATCCCAAGACCCTGAGATCATGACCTAAGCTGAAAGCAGACACCTGACTGACCGAGCCACCCAGGCACCCCCTTATATCTTTCTTATATATCTCCTACTTCCCACACGTAGAGTTGCTTCCCTTATTTTCATCAGTTTTAATTACATTTAGCAGAATTTTAACTCTTAGAAAACTAAGCCTCCAGTGAAAACTAAGTAGTAACCAATTGTGAACCGTTACACCAGAATTCTTTCAATGGCAAATTTATGAATCAATTAAGCACAAAGCATGCTTACCAACAAACTCAAATATCCTCAATTTCTCTGCAATAAGAAGCCAACAAACCTACATTCACTAATCAATGCTTTAGCACTCCTTTCTATTTAGAAAAGACCTAGATACCCAATGAGTTCAATCCCAAACATCATCCAAGCAAAACTTTAGTTTTAGGCTACCAAAGACTATCTTAGCAATTACCCATGAAAACCTTGAGACGAACAAAATTAACCATTATTTTAAGTCATCTTTTTGCTGACAAATTGCAACAGAGATAACACAAGCTTATTTGACCTTGAGTAAACCTTGGTAGAATAAAAAGTTTCATATTTAATGCTGAGAACTCACATGTCTATCTTAATTAAACCAACAAACTTAAATTAGTTTAAATACCAAATTATGTTCCATGTGGGTCCACTTAAGAGTCAATTTGTTTCCCATCGTTAATTTTTATCTGGGGCACCAGTGTGGAAATCTGAAGTGGGCAGGGTTAGGTCTAACACGGTGCTCTTTGCTCCTTGACAGCGAGGATAGGAGGAGTCAATGGTGCCAGAGGCACCGAGGATGGTATAGGAGACAGTGATGCAGGCTGCATCGAAGGTGGTGCAGAAACGGGGAGGGGGAGGGGAAGGCAGAAGAGTTGAGGTGCTACCAGGAAGGCTGGAGGCAGATGAGAGTCCAGAGGGCAAAGAAAGAGGTCTCTTGGTCTTAAAGCTCATCCACTTGGACAGATGAAAAGACAGGTTGAAATGATGGCTGAAACCAAGTTTGCACTGCAGTTCAGACTCTAGATGAGAAGATTCAGCCCCACACTAGGCACCAAAATGATGTGGTTCGGAGTGGTGGGGTTCAGAGCCCATGGTCAAGAAAGAATTCTTGAGACACCTTTGGTGCAAAATGGTGGCTTAAAGCACAGGGACAGGACCCGTGGGCAGAAAGAGCTGCTGCCTGGGGTTGTGAGGGGTGACGGATTATATAAGATTTTCTATCCTATGGAAGGTGAGGGTGATGTTAGGGCTCCAGGCAATTGGGTCTATAGGTTCCTGGAGATTGCTTTTCTTCTTGTAAATCATTAAGACAGTTGCAAACTAATGGAGACTCATGTCCTACATGACTGTGATCTCTATCAGTTAACCACTTGTTTTTTCCTTTCCTTTGTTCTTAGGCAGCCAGTAGTGCCTGAGGAATGTCACACATATGCCCCGGGGTGTGGGAAGGGGGGGTTGCAATTTTTGTGCTTCAGTCTTATGCTTTGCCCTCAACTTGCCTTTTGCTCCCTAATCAAAGAGATCGTAACCTTTTTTGGTTTTTGTTCTGTTCTGTTTTCGGTTTTGTTTTCCAATCATCAAAGCTACTATGAGCATCCATTATGTCCTCATGTTAGATTTCCAAAAGTGGAAAGTCACTCTTAACCCCTGGATTTCTCTTGTCAAATTGCACTTATGAAGGGTTAAGAAATGAATATTGCAATTCTGAAAATTCCTTTTCTCTGGATTTTAATCATTATTATTATTTTGTCTTTTTTTTAGATGAAAAATCTACATTTTATGTTATCTTCATTTGACTTTTAGAGTGGGTCAATTATATTTCCTTTGTGGTAAATGCCTATTTATGCTTTACTTATTTTTACTTAAATGGGCAGCCTTAAAATATTTATTTGTAAGCATTTTTTTAACAACAAGCACATTAACCCCTAGGTAATGTTGCAGATTTTCCTGTTTGTCTATTTGTTTTTTCTGACATAGGGAAAAAAACATTTTAATTTAATGTATTTAAATCCATCAATAGTTTTCTTTTTTTTTTTTTTTTGGAGTATCAACTGGGAAGGCTTTCTGTTGGTTCGAAACCTTGGAAGCTTTCCAGGTATAATCTGAGAGGCCACACCTCCCCCCTCTACTGGGAGGGCAAGGAGGGAAGGAAGAGGCATGCCACTCCGGAGTACTAGGTGGCATGTGGTTTTTGTTTGTTTTCTTTTGTTTTCTTTTACAGGAGACTCATAGGGGAAAATAAAGATGATTTTGAAACAAGGTGTTTTTTGCCTTAGCCTTAAGCTGTTTCCCCTTACAGTTGAAATATGCCAGGAGTCTGTTATTCTGAAGTAAGAAAAGAAGAAATCCTTTCCTCCTAAAATCTTATAAAGGTCCTTCTGTTCAGTCCAATTTGCCAACCTAGGTCACTTACCCATCCATGGACCAAGTTGACTTCCAACTTCTGTGTTTTGGACTGATTGGATGCTTTGTCCTGAAACTAAAAATGAGTTTCTCTCTTCTAGAATCATGAGTATAGGTGTATACCTGAACAAAATTTGCCCATTGAGTGGCAAAACTAGAGGGAGTCATCTTTGGTGGAAATTTGTTTATTGTGAAACTTAAGAATACGCTAATATTTTGACTATTTGCCTTTTGATCTCAAAACTTGAATTTTTGTTGCTTCAGGGAGGTAGTCATATTTCTTTGTTGCCTTTTTAAACTATATTATGGTAATTTGGAATACATTTTCAACAACTTTCTATTAAAGATGATAATATATTTTAAGCAGAATAACAGAAAAAATAAGCTTTATTTTTTAAAGGAACAATCAAGTGAGTACAAAAAGAAGATGCCGGGGCACCTGGGTGGATCAGTCGGTTAGGCATCTGCCTTCAGCTTGAGTCATGATCTCAGGGTCCTGGGGTCGAGCCCTGAATCAGGCTCCTTGCTCAGCGGGGAACCTGCTTCTCCCTCTCCCTCTGGCTGCCACTCCCCCTGATTGTGCTCTCTCTCTCTCTCTCTGTCAAATAAATAAACATTTTTTAAAAATTGATTTAGTATGATTTTTATTCTGTGTGTGTTGACCATGAAGATAATGCAAGCAGAATAAATCCACTATTTCAGTGTTACAAAACGTAAGATCAAAGACCAATAATCAAGAAAGTCTACTATCTAAAATTCATTAATTGTATGATCAGAATGTTTAATAAATCTGACCTAGATAAACAAATAATTGGGATATACAATACCAAAATATCATATTCTTAACTTTTTAATGCATTTACTTAGGCTTAGTAGAAATACACCCAGGGTTTTATCTTCTTTCTAGATTTTAGCAATTTTTTTCAAATATTCATCCAGTGTTAGGCCTTTTAGTATTATAAACAGTCTTAGAAGACATGCAGCTTTCTCCTATTAGCCCTATCTTACTTCCATACCAGGTATTGTGACATACTAATTACCTTATAGCTTGAGATGTTGACCCCTGGTAGGTGGCAGTTTTGATAAACAAAGGGAACTTACATAGGAGGCTTTCTTGGGTGGCAGCAAGATGAATGAATCCCCACACCGGCCCACCAAATCTTAAAAGTTTATATAAAGAGGTTTTAACTAGGTTCAGTCACATATACTGTTCAGGTGTTCTTTTTTTTTTTTTTTTTTTTAAAGATTTTATTTATTTGAGAGAGCGAGAATGAGAGAGAGAGAGAGCACATGAGAGGGGGGAGGGTCAGAGGGAGAAGCAGACTCCCCGCTTAGCAGGGAGCCCGATGTGGGACTCGATCCCGGGACTCCAGGATCATGACCTGAGCTGAAGGCAGTCGCTTAACCAACTGAGCCACCCAGGCACCCTGTTCAGGTGTTCTTAACACCACATCATTACCTCAAGGCTGAATCAGTCTCTGGAGGAGCAAGAAAGGCAAATGGAACCCACATTTCAAGGGAGGGGGGCAGAGGGGTGGTGAGGAGCCCCCCCACTACCTGGGTCCAGCTCATGGGTCAACCAGCAGTTCTTTTCCATGACCTTCCCCAACACTTTCCAAACTCCAGGATAATTGTAAAATATATCTATTTATATAACCTTGTAATTTCGTTTGTTTTAAAAATCTTGTGAAAGGAGTGCCTGGCTGGCTCAGTCAGTAGAACATCTGGCTTGATCTTGGGGTTGTGAGTTCAAGCCGCATGTTGGGTGTAGAGATTACTTTTAAAAAATCTTGTGAAAATGATATGCAACATTCATCCTATTTATCTATGAATATTTACCTTGTACAAAAAGGTAAAAAGAATAAAACAATTAACAGTCATAATCTTGCAACCCTGTTAGAGAAATAAAACTTTACCAGTATAGTTGAACTCTGCTTGAGTACTTTTGTTTATTACAACAATCCTTGGCAGATTAACCCCTACCCTGAAAGTATTTATCATTCCTATAAATTTCTTTGTACTTTTATGACATATGTGTCTATCTCTATGCAACATCTTATGGCTTCATTTTTAATGTTCAGTCATCAGCAATTCATTTGAGTGCTGCATGAAATAGGCATTTAAATTATTTTCTCAAAAAGTAACCAGTTGTTCCAATGATATTTGTTGGACAATCCATGTTCTTCAGACGTTTGAGATGCTACTCTTATCAGAGCCTGAAGGCGGGCTTCTGGATGTGCCTTTCTATTTCACTATTTATTCCTAAACAACGCTGTTTGGATTGTTATGGCAATATCTCACACTTTAAAGTTTGTTAGATGAATCATTTTTTTCTGTTTGCTTTTCAAAATATTTGTAGGTATTCTTCATGTGTATCCTTTCAAATGAGTTTTTGAGATAGTTTTGTGATACTTAAAAACAAAATCTTGGGGCACCTGGGTGGCTCAGTCAGTTAAGCCTCTGCCTTTGGCTCAGGGCATGGTCCTGGAGTCCTGGGACCACGCCCTGCGTTTGGAGTCAGCCTGCTTCTCCCTCTCCCTCTGCCCCTCCCCACTCATGCTCTCTCATTCTTTCTCAAATAAATAAAAGCTTTAAAACATCTTACCAGGAATTTGATTGGGAATACATTAGATTTACATGCATAGTTTTTGAGGTTGACACCTTTTAACTTTTGTGATTTTTTTCATCATCTATTTATGACTCTGATTACATTTTTGTAGCCTTTTTCCTCTTGGTACTGCTCTTATATACTATTCTTAAATTTTTAAAGTATTTTGGATTTATTTATTTATTTTTCATTTTTTTAAATATTTTATTTATTTATTTGACAGAGAGAGACACAGCGAGAGAGGGAACACAAAGCAGGGGGAGTGGGAGAGGGAGAAGCAGGCTTCCCACTGAGCAGGGAGCCCGATGAGGGGCTCGATCCCAGAAGCCTGGGATCATGACCTGAGCCGAAGGAAGACGTTTAACGACTGAGCCACCCAGGCGCCCCTAAAGTATTTTGGATTTAATAATTATCTTCAGTTAGGTCTTTTATTTTAGAACTCATTTCTTATAACTTCAAAATTGATATTACTGCCTGATTGAACAAATTCCTCTCAGCATTATTTACTAAAAACATCGTTTGATTCTTCCTTTACTCTCTCAGACATACTTTTATTTTTTTTTTTTTTAATTTTTTTATTGTTATGTTAATCACCATATATTACATCATTAGTTTTTGATGCAGTGTTCCATGATTCATTGTCAGACATACTTTTAAATCATATTTTTGAAGTTCATTAAGACTTTTGGTTGCATTAAAATTATATGTATTTTGATTAGAATGGACATAATACTAATAGCTAATATGTATTAAATGCTTATCAGGCTTTGTGCAAAATCCTTTCCAAGGACAATCTCTTTACAGCAATCCTTTTGATAAATATACTTTACACACAATAAAACTGAGGATCAGAGTGGTTAAGTAAAATTTACAAATTTGCAGTTAGTAAGTAGAGGAGCTAGACTAGAAAGTCAGCATGAACCCAGAACGTGTCTTCTGAACAGCTAACATATAGTCCCTTGTCATTTTCCCATTATTTCACTTTTCTGTCCAGAAACAAAAGATATCTTTCCATATATCTCTTATGCTCCTCAGTACATTTTTTTGTGTTTTTTTCATATAGGATATAAATTTTATTATTTTATTCTTGTTGATATATATTTTATTGCTACTTAGAATATCATCTTTTTTCATTATATTTTCTGTTATTGTTAGTCAAATCAATACCTTTATATTTGATATTTATTTAATATCTGACTACCTTTGTAAAGTATTTTACTCTTTTAAATATTTCTTTTATTAATACTCTTGTGTTTTTCAAGTAGACAATCACAGTATGCCAATAATACTCCAGTGGCCTACTTTCCAATATTTGCATTACTTATTTGTTTTTGATATATTTTTGTAGTAGTTGGAACTACAGAACAAGATCAAGAATGCCGGTAATTGAATGCTGTTTTTTCCCCTAAATTTATTGCTAATACTCATTATTTATTCAATAACTGTTTACCCACTCTGGAATGGATAAAAATGGATGCAGTCCTCATCAAATTTTGATTCTGGTTGGAAAGAAAGACATTTGACAACCATTGAGACTGCTATTTATTTTCAATTTTTGTAAGTAGAACAATCCATGAGAATGCATACAGCAGAATCTGACCCAGCTGAACTTGGGAAGAGCAGGGGGTTTGGAGAGAGGGAGTGGCAAAGAAATTTTCACCCCAAAAGAATAGCCTTAGTGCAGATCCTGAAGCTGGAGAGCCTGTGACACATTTGGGGTGCCTGGGTGGCTCAGTCAGTGGTTAAACTTATCTGCATTCAGCTCAGGTCATGATCCCAGGGTCCTGGGATCGAGCCCCACATTGAGCCCTGCATCGGGCTCCCTGCTCAGTGGGGAGCCTGCTTCTTCCTCTCCCTCTGCTGTTGCCCCTGCTTATGCTCTCTGTCTCTCTTTCAAATAAATAAATAAATAAATAAATAAATAAATAAATAAATAAATAAATAAAAAGAAATCTTTTTTTTTTTAAGTGGCTCATGTTTGGCAAGTAATGAACAGAATGGCGTGACAACTTGGAGGGGTGGACTGGGGCCATGTAATATATGACCTTATAGGCCATTTTTAAATGAAATACTCCTCTGGCTGCAGCATGTATCCTAGATTAAAGCTGGAATGCCTATTTGCAAATCAGTGAGGAGGTTATTGCCAAGGAATGATTCTTGGCTTAGACGGTGGAGATGGAGATGGAGACAGAGACTGAAATGTGGATACATTTGGTGGCGCCTGGGTGGCTCAGTTGATTGGGCGTCCCACTTTTGGTTTCTACTCAGGTCATGATCTCATGGGTCGTGACCTCATGGATCTCATGATCTCTGGGCGTCGGGTTCCGTGCTCAGTGGGGAGTCTGCCTGAGGATTCTCTCCTTCTGCCCTTCCCCTACTCTCTCTCTCTCTCAGAAATGAATAAATAAATCTTTTTTTAAGAAAGAAATGTGGATACATTTGGAAGATATTTAGGAGGTTAAGTTGTTAGGATTTGAGAATTTATTGAATAGAGGTACAAAGGAGAGAGTGATAGGAAGGTTTTGTCTCAGAAGTGTGGCTTGTGGAGGTGAATTTATTGTGGTGCATTTTACCAAGATAGACAAGACAACCAAGTTTGGGGGTAAAATAATTCCATTTTGATGAATTTGAATTTGAGTGCCCAAAATGCATTCAAATTAACTTTCTAATAGAAATTGTCTACATAGGTCTTTATTGTAAAAAGGTGTGGACTGCATATAAATTTAGGCAAAAAGCTATGAATATGAATGAAATTGCATAGGCAGAAACTATGGTTGAAGAGATCAAATGGCCTGAACTTCGAATCCTGCCGAATAATGGACTCCAATATTCAATATTTGAAAACTCCAGAGAAGCAAATGAGTCACCAAAGAAAACCAAAGAAAGGAAAATTAGGAGGAACAGTCTGAAAGTATGGTATCAGAGTAGCGTAGAGAGTATTTTATAGGTACATTCAAATTTCTGCCCCTACCCCTTACTCCACTGGATTTTTTGAAGCAAATCTCAGACATTGTTATCTTTTTGTGTACAAGGTTCAATGTGTATCTTTAAAAGACAAAGACTCTTTTTTTAACATAGCCAAAATACCTTTGTCACACCCCCAAAAGTATTAACAACCATTCTTTAATGTCACATTTCCCCAATTATCTCAGAATTTTTTTTAACAGTTTGTTTGAATCATGATAAAAGCAAGAGCCACACTTGCATTTGGTTGATATGTCTCTTTAGTCTCTTTCAATCAGTCCCCTTTCTCTTCCTTCTCTTCCCTCTCCTCCTGCTTGTCCTTCAACATATTTATAAAACTGATTGCTTGTCTTGTAGACTTTCCCAAATTCTAGATTTTGTTGATTGTCACTGTTCTTTAATAGAACTCATTACTACTAGGTTTGCCATTGTTTCTAGACCTTTTCAGGAGACAAAGATGGAAAATACTATTAAAAAACATATGTATACACATGCATATATGAGTTCATACTATTTTTTTATTTCAAATTTATAAATTTTATTTTAAACCTTTTTTTTTTAAAGTGAGCTCTACACCTAACATGGGGCTTGAGCTCACAACCCTAAGATCAAGAGTGTCATGCTCTACCAACTGAGCAAGCCAGGCACCCCTATCTTAAACCTTTTTGATTTTATATCTCTTTTCTTAGTCTTTAATGGCATTAACATAATTACATATTTGCTTTTTAAATCAAATATGAATTTAGGTAAAAACTCATCTTTTTTCATGTAGACTTCTATGAGTTTTGACAAATGCTTATAGTTGTAACCATTACCTCAATCAAGATACAGAATATTTTCATCACCACCCCCAAAATTCTGTGTACCTTTATAATAATTACATATTTGATTTGATTTCAGAATAATAGTACTGGTATTATTATGCTATTATAATTATTGAAAATAGCTTAAGAATTTTTTGCAGTTCATTTGTAAGGTATATTCCACACAGATATACAGTCCAAATGAATGTGCCCTAGAGTTCACTGAAATAATTCCTCTTTGTGTTACAAAGCCATCAGCTTTACTGATGTATAGGTGTATTTGTTCATTTTGCTTTTCTTTCTTTTTTAAAAATTTTTTATTGTTATGTTAATCACCATACATTACATCATTAGTTCTTGATGTAGTGTTCCATGATTCATTGTTTGCGTATAACACCCAGTGCTCCACGCAGAACGTGCCCTCTTTAATACCCATCATCAGGCTAACCCATCCTCCCACCCCCCTCCCCTCCAGAACCCTCAGTTTGTTTTTCAGAGTCCATCCTCTCTCCTGGTTCGTCTCCCACTCCGATTCCCCCCTTTCATTCTACCCCTCCTGCTAGCTGCTGCTGCTGCTTTTTTTTTTTTTTTTAACATATAATGTATTATTTGTTTCAGAGGTACAGGTCTGTGATTCAACAGTCTTGCACAATTCACAGCGCTCACCATAGCACATACCCTCCCCAATGTCATTTTGCTTTTCTTTTTTAGGGAGAGTTTTAGGGAGAGAATTTATTTTTATTGCTAAAATCATGTGAAATATTTACTTGATTCTGAATTCCAGTCTCCAGTATAAGCTATATTCAGAGAAGTCTACAGCTCAGAGGAAGTGTCCCATGGGGCTAGGAATCAGCCCTCCGAGGGGGATGTTCCTGCCTGGCTGCTCAGTTACTGGTACCCCTGAGGTGCACAATAAGGGTGACTGATTGTTGAAAAAAAGATGCAGAGTGAAACCGACTGCCACCTAAACGAATTGATGCTGCCAGGGCAAAGCACCACTGCTGGGATGGTGCTAAGGGAATGGAGCAAGTCACTTCTCCTTCTTGTCTCACTCTCATTCTAGTCCCCACTGTGGATGGAACCTAACACGGAGCCAGTTGAATAAAGGAGAAATAGTCTGCAGAGTCTCAGTATCATGGAATTGAGTATAAAGTGGTATGTGGACATGAGAGACAGTAAGTAGCAATGTGTGCTTATGTTTCCCTAGTGTCATTGAGAATCAAAATCACTTAGTACAAGATCTGTACACTTCAAATTTTATTAGACTTTTCTAAAAATCACACTTAACAATTTTGATACGAAAAAGGGGGGGATTTAGAGACTATTGCCTAGAGCACTACTTCAAATTTTAACAACACCGAGGAATCTTGCTAAAAATGCAGAATCTGGGGTGCCTGGGTGGCTCAGTTGGTTAAGCTTCTGACTCTTGATCTCAGCTCAGGTCTTGCTCTCCCCTCCCCCTTGGGCTCCACGCTGGGCATGGAGCCTACTTTTTAGAACATGCAGAATCTGATTCAATAGTCCTAAGGTGGTCCCGACAGTCTGCATTTTTTTTTTTTAAAGATTTATTTATCTATTTGAGAGAGAGACACAAGCAGGAGGGGTTGAGGGAGAGAGTGAGAGAATATGAAGTCCACTCGAGCTGAGCACAGAGCCAGAGGCGGGGCTCAATTCCATGACGCCCAGATCAGGACCCCAGCTGAAATCAAGAGCGGGTGGCTTAACCAACTGCGCCACCCAGGGGCCCCTCTGCATTTCTAATAAACGCCCAGGTGATGTGAATGATTGCATTTTAGGTCAACCATTTCCCTGTTTTCACAGCCACTACCATGTCATTCTTCTGCTACCTTTATGTGAAAATGCCCTTATTACGGATCATCCCAATTGCCTACCCGCTAAGAGGGGAACAAATCCCGCTCCCAGAAAGCGGGAAAAAAGACAAGATTTGAAGCCTCGGGGCTCAAGCTTGGCCTCTTATGAGACATGGATGACGTCACTCAGACAGGCGTGGCTCTAGTTGTGACGTTTCCGGCGGCGGATGGTGAAGGACGCGGCGGGAGGCGGGGGCGGAAGTGGGGGGGGCAGGAGGGCGGGGTAGGTGGCGGAAGGGGAGGGCCGGGAAAGTCGCACTAGTCCGCCCTTTTCCGGCGTGAGGGGCCGGAAGTTGTGGCCTGGCCGTGTCAACTAGGGGGCTGCTGGCTGAGAGTGCGGCTGAGACCGCGACCATGGGCGGGAAGAACAAGCAGCGGACCAAGGGGAACCTGAGGGTGAGTGTGGAGGGACTCGGCCGGCCGGGGAGTCCTCATCTCGCAGCAGCTGGTTCTACCACGCGCGCGTCCGGAGGGCGTGTGGAGCGCGGCTGTAGGGAGGCGTGTGTTTGCGTGTCGAGTGTGACCTCTCTGATGTGTGTGCGTCCCCCCGAACGGGGTGCGTTGTCTCTGAGCAGATTGGGGATTTGTGAGAGAAAAGATGTTCCATGCCAGAGCGGTCTCCACCCGAGCACACATCCTACAGTTTCCATTAAGGAATGGTTCAGTATCCGTTTCAACTGGAAGGTTACCTGGCCGGGCTAGCGGGGGTGGGGGCGGGTGGCACTAGGAACAAGGGAATTGGGTAGAAAGCATTTAAAGTGAGCCTGGTGTGCAGGGCATCTCGGATCATGTCGCTCTTTTGCTCAAAAACCTGCTGGGGCTCCCCAGATTCCTCGGGGTAAAGGCCAAATTCCTTACGATGGTGTACAGGGTGTGTGGTCAGCGTCTGGCCCCTTTCTTTCTCTGGCACCATCTTCAGCTTCCTCCTTTCTCGCTCCATCCCCACACTGTCCTCCTCACCGAGCCTTGACCTTGCCTGGCAGGCTCCCTAAGGCTCTTTTTTTTAGGCGGCAACAAATTTCGTTGAGACACCCCAGTGAGGTCTGTCATGATCGCCCTATTTTAAATTGTAGCCTCCCTCTCCGTGTGCTCCTTTCCTGCTTTATTTTACTCCTCTGCACTTAGGACTTCTCACATACTATATGATTTACTTTCTTCATTTACTGTCTTGCTTCATTGGGATGTATTATGAAGGCAGGTGTTTTTATGAAGGCTGTTGTCCTAGGAGCCTAGAACAAGGACTAGCATATAGTAGAAGCTCACTAAATATATTTTTTAAAGATTTTATTTATTTATTTGCGAGAGAGAGAGAGGCCACAAGCAGAGGGAGACGGAGAGGCAGGCTCCCGCTGAGCAGGGAGCCCACCACTGGGGCCTCCATCCGTGACCCTGGGATCATGACCTGAGCGGGAGGCAGATGCTTAACGACTGAGCCACCCAGGTGCCCCTAAATACTTGTTTAAAGAAGTGAATTAAACTTATTAGGGATGTTATTATATTTTTATGGTATTAGGCTTGTTATGGCACAGTCCAATATTATGAGAGTGTATTTTTCCTGCTTCTGATCAAATTCTAGTGATATCCATACATTTTCTTAGATCTGTCACTTGATCTGTTTTTGGCAGATAGTACCAACTGTAATAATAGTAACTTGCCTTGTGTTGGTACTGTGTTAAGCACTTTACTTGCATTCTCATTTAATTTTAATTTTTTATTTGGACAATTTTTTTATTTTTTAAAATATTCCAAACATGAGGATAAGTTGCAAAAATATTAGACTGACAAGCCATATGTTTTTTACCTAGATTCATCAATTGTTAATATTTGGTCACATTTGTTTTCTTTCTCTAAATATATGTATTTCGCTGAACCATATGAGAACTAGTTGCACATATCATGACACTTAACTCCTAAGTACTTCAGCATGTATATTCGAAACAAATGCCATTCTTCTTCATAACCATGAACAGTTACAACATGCAGAAAATTTAACTTCAGTATACTACTACTATCTAATAATAGATAACATTGTATTCAGATTTCTGTATAGATCTCAATAATGTTCTCTATAACTTGTTTTTAGATACAGCATTTTTAAAAACATCTAAGATACAATCAAGGAGTGATTCCATTCATTTAACCCTTTAGCTCTATGTAGTTTTCCTTTGGAGTTTTTTTCTTTTCTTTTTCTTTTGAGGGCAGTTCTTTTACAACAGGGACAATTTAGAAAAGTCTAGGGCAGTTGTTTTGCTTAATTTAGAATTGTCTGTTCCTTATGGTGAGATTCAGGTTAAACAGTTTTTGATAGGAATGCTTCATAGATGATGTGCCATCATCAGTGCATCAAGAGTGTACGTGTTTGTCCCATTATTGGTGTTATTTAATCACTTGGTTAAGGTGATGTCCATTGTAAAGGTATCTTTCTGTTGGCTATTAACAAATAATATGGGGAGTGGTATTTTGAGACTGGGAATAATCTGTTTTCTCACAAACTTTCACCTAATGATTTTAGCATCCTTTGATGATCTTGCTGGAATCAATTTAAATGGTTTAAAATTTACATTTAATTTTGACAACCCAAGTAATGGCTTAGTAACTTACTATTTTCTCATTTTAAAGATGATGGTACTGAGGCTTAGAGAAAGGGGAAGTTGCATAGTTGAGATTTGAACTTAAGAATGGCATTCTAGGGGCGCCTGGGTGGCTCAGTCGTTAAGCATCTGCCTTCGGCTCAGGTCATGATCTCAGGGTCCTGGGATCGAGTCCCATATTGGGCTCCCTGCTCAGCGGGAAGCCTGCTTCTCCCTCTCCCACTCCCCTTGCTTGTGTTCCTGCTCTCCCTATCTCTGTCTCTGTCAAATAAATAAATAAAATCTTAAAAAAAAACCCTATTAAAAGAAAAAAGAATGGCATTCTTTCGTCCAACAGAAGACTTTGAGTACTGAATGCCATGTACTCAAAGATCATAGACATGTTTCTTGTTCTTGAACTATTAATTTAATGATAAACATATAAGTAAGCAAATGATTATAATATATTAGAGAATTATGATATGGGTATGAGTAGAAAGAAAATGGGAGAACGGAAAAAGAATGATAATTGACCTGAGGGAGGCAAGCATTGAAAACAAGAGTGTGTTTTGAAGGTTGAGTAGGAGTTTGTCAGGCAATGAAAAGGAAGAAGAGGTTTTCAGGTGGAGAGAAAAGATTACACAAAGATCAGATTGTGAAAGGCATAGCATATTCAGAGAACTGTGAATTCACTTTGGGACTGGAACATAAGTGGTGGTAGCAAAATTGGGAGAGGAGAGGAGGAACTGTGACAGGGGAAGAAAAGAGTGTAAGGAGATAAGCCTGGGAAAAGCTAAGGCCAGATGGGGAAAGACCTTGTAAGTCTTCCTGAGTTTGGCCTTTAAACTGTAGACTCAGGATTGCCACCTCTACTACTTCTAGAAGACAGGCACAAAAGAATGAAGTAGGTGTAGTGTAAGAAAATTAACTTTCAGAAATAGAATCAAGGTTCTTATTTTTGAACTGTGGGTATAAGCATTTAACATGCAGTAGAGGAAGTAACAAGAAGAAGTAACTATATTTTAAACTCAAGGTAGACATTGAATAAAAGATACAATTAGTATATTTTTGAAGTAATTTGTTACTTTAAAACTGGAAGTTGGAAATCTGGTACCTTTTATTCTGTAGGTAGTTATCACTGTCAGCTTGGATATTTCAGGTCAATTCAGAATTCAGCCTTGAATGCTTTGGCTTTTTTAAGATGTTTTTATTTATTTATTTGACAGAGAGACCACAAGCAGGTGGAGTACCAGGTAGAGGGAGAAGCAGGCTCCCTGATGAGCAAGGAGCCTGATGCGAGGCTCCATCCAGGCCCCTGGGATCATGACTGAGCCGAAGGCAGTTGCTTAACTGACTGAGCCACCCAGGCACCCCCTTTTATTTTTTTAAATTACACTCCACGCCCAGCACGGAGCACAATGTGGGGCTTGAACTCACAACCCTGAGATCAAGACCTGAGCTGAGATCAAGAGCGGGATGCTTGACCTACTGAGCCATCCAGGCACCCCTTGACTCCTTTAGCTTTTAGCATTAATTTTTATACGATTTCATTATTCTATTTTATAATAAAACTGTTTATAAGTGATGTTATAGATAAAATTCTGATGTCCTAATGTTATCATAGTTTTCAGAATTGTATTATAATTCACTAATTTCCATTGTAGCTGTTTATCCATGTACCAGTATTGAGAAAGATGAACTGAATAATGTTAGTTCATTTTAAGAAAGTTCTAAAATAGAGAACCGTTTTTGAAATTAGTCTTAAATGCTACTGTTTTGAGAAACAAAAAGTAATTCAGGTTACCGTTATCATTTTCATTTCTGGTCACTCATTTCAGTTTACAAAGTAGTCCAGATTATTTCTTGACAAATGAGTTTCCCAAACACAATTTTGCTAGGTATGAGCAAATAAAATCATACATTTGGGTAGCTCTTTCAACCATTCTTAGAAAGAAATCAGAAACAGATGAATTTATTTATTTATTTGTTTGTTTGTTTATTTTTTTTTTTTAAGGAACAGGTGAATTTAAATGGATTCTAATGTCATCCTGGACATTGAACTGAGGCATTTTCTTTCTTTCTTTTTTTTAAGATTTACTTAAAATCTTAAATAGAGTGCGCGTGAGCAGGGGGAGGGATAGAGGGAGAGGGAAAGAGAATCTCAAGCCGACTCAGCGCTGAGCATGGAGTCCAGCACAGGGCCCGGTTTCACAACCCTGAGATCATGACCTGAGCCGAAACCAACAGTCGGAGGCTTAACGGACTGAGCCACCCAGGCATCCCAGAGGTATTTTTCTATTAGATGACAATGAATGCGTTACGTTCTTTGAACAGCTTAAATATATTTTTTTTTTTTTTGGTCACAACCAGCCCCCTTAGCTTTTTGCATTAAGTAGCTACTATATTGAGTATCCATTTAACAAACTACTGACTATGGTTCAAAGGAGTGTATCTTAAATCCTGACCATTGTATTGATTTTATGTCTATAGTAATATAATTTGTATCCATTATAGCTCAAAGAAGTTAGGGTAACTTTGAGTATGTAGAAATGAGTGTGTCTGCCCTCAAGGAACTCCTAATCTTAGAAAGAGCTATTGTTAGACTTGTCCCATGGTGGTTGTTGAGTGGATGAATGAAAAGATGTAACTCATGTGTGAATTAATTTTATATCATTACATAGTACACATATGTGTGTATATATACTCTTTATACTAATTTGGAAATTAAAATTTTTATAAAATAGTACTTATTCTTACCATATGTGATGCATTCTGAGTTTTAAAGTTTTATTCTATTGTTTGAAATGCTGTCATTACCCATTAAGTTGATCATCATGAGCCACTAATGGATTGTATCCAATTTAACCAACATTGTTCTGATGTTTAGCAGACCAGGAAATAGCACTAGGATCACTATTGATAGGTTCTTGGTGATGGGAACATTACAGGAGATGAAATCTTAGGCTAGGAAATAAAAAGTTCTCAAATAAGGGTGCCTGGGTGCCTCAGTCGGTTAAGCATCTTGCCTTTGGCTGGGGTCATGATCCCGGGGTCCTGGGATCGAGTCCTGTGTCAGGCTCCCTGCTCAGCGGGGAGTCTGCTTCTCCCCCTCCCTCTGCCTCTCCTCCTGCTTGTGCTCTCACTGTCTCACTCTCTGAAATAAATAAAATCGTTAAAAAAAAAAAGTTATCAAATAAAAAGCCTGTTCCTCTCTGAGAATTGTCAAGGACAAGAACTCAAAGTTAAATTTTGAACACTTCCTGGACTCTGACTTTTTTTCTCTCAACTTTCTTATCAGCCTTCAAACAGTGGCCGAGCTGCAGAACTGCTTGCCAAAGAACAGGGAACGGTGCCTGGATTTATTGGTTTTGGAACATCTCAGAGTGACCTAGGCTATGTTCCTGCTATTCAAGGAGCTGAAGAGATTGACAGTCTTGTAGATTCTGATTTCCGAATGGTGCTGCGGAAACTTTCTAAGAAAGATGTCACGACAAAATTAAAAGCAAGTTTTATGTTTTTCATAAAAATGATCAAGAAAATCCTTTTGTTAGAATAAAATGTCATTGGTATATTTTATGTAAAGAAAAATGAGCAATCGTTTATCACTAATAAGTTCTTTTACAATTGTACTTTTTTCTGACACATAGACTTAAGCTTAGTTTTTACCTTTTATTTTCTGGGCTATAAATTAGTTTGTTGTTCTACACTTATTTGAACCACTTTGGAATTCTGGGTGTATGGTTTTTCCCATTAGAGAATGTGATTTTGACCCTATAGCATTAAATGGAGTTTTTGTTTGTATATATTTTATTTAAAAAAATGAAAAGTTTCTATTATAGTATGTTGTGAAGGAACTCTTCAGATTAGTCCCATACGGCATAAACAGAAGCAGTGTATTCTCCCGTTATATAAAATAGACCAAGCTTCTATAACAGAATAAATATAATCAATAGACAATGTTGTGGCTGTTGATCCTTAGTAATGTTGCTAATTTATTTTTAGGCTATGCAGGAATTTGGAACCATGTGTACAGAGAGAGACACAGAAATTGTAAAAGGAGTCCTTCCATACTGGCCAAGAATTTTCTGCAAAATTTCACTTGTAAGTATTAAAAAACTTACACTAGTTTTTTGTTGTTGTTGTTATACAGTTTTTGATTGAAGTCATGGGGACTGTTACATTTATATGATTCATTTTTGGTGAGGATTATAAAATGTTATGTCAGTATTATGCAGATTGGATCATGTTAGTTGTATAAAGTGTATTGGGAGTCTGTTTTCAGAAATTAGGTAATTACTAGAGAATTACCTAGATACTTTCTAGTCATAGTAAAATTTGACAGTTTAATTTCTTTGCATGTTTGCTGCAAAAGAGTGAGTGTGAATTTGAGGCTATCTTGAATAGTTTTTATCTCATTGCAAGAAGGGGAAAAGGAAAAATTAATCAAATTTCTCACAATTTTTAAACTTAATAATTTTAGTTGAGCTCTGCCCATAGGTGAATTCTTATTAATGGGTCATCATAGCATATCCAGAAATGTCTGTATTTGTATTTTTATGGGCTATAGCTATTTTAAACCATGTTATATTTTTATTAGGATCATGATCGCCGGGTTCGAGAAGCCACACAGCAGGCTTTTGAAAAACTTATCCTTAAAGTGAAGAAACACTTGGCTCCTTATTTAAAAAGTTTAATGGGCTATTGGCTAATGGCTCAGTGTGATACTTACACACCAGCTGCATGTGCAGCAAAAGATGCCTTTGAAGCAGCTTTCCCTCCAAGCAAGCAACCTGAAGCCATAGCATTTTGTAAGGATGAAATTACAAGTGTAAGTTCTTGGAACTGTTCTCTATTTTTTTCCTCAAGTATTTAAGGGATATAAGGCATGTTATAATGATAGCTCTTTTACCTGGCCTTGTGAAGGAATAAGAAAGTGGTGTTTAACAAAATTGACCATTTTTGATTTTTAACATAAGTAACATTTTGGATTGAATCTAAGTTATTTAAATTTTTCATCTTTAATTTATAAATATTAGTGATAGTACCTAAAAGATTTGGGTTTATGCTTTATGTTACAAAATCTGAAGAAAGAATACATCTAAAAAATAAATCTAAGTTTATTTTCCCCATATTTCCAAATCAGTACATGTATACAGATCTACTTCATTCTTTTTGTTGACTTTCTGATATGGATGCACAACAGTTTATTTAACTCCTTTTATATTAATAAACATTTGGGGTTTTCCCTCAGTTTTTTATTATAACAAACACTGCTTCAGTGAACATTCTTGAATAGATCCCTTTATACCCTGTGGAGTGATAGTAGAATTTATAGTAACCATATGTTGGGTCAAAGGATAAGAACATTTGTAAAATTTTTATAGATGGTGATAAATTGCCCTTCAGAAGTCTGTATAAATAGGCTTACCTATTTGATCTTTCCACCTAACACCTCTCCTACACACACACACACACACACACACACACACACACACACATACACACATGCATTCTAGTTCCCCATTTAAGTTCTTGGTTCTTCTATTCTTTATTTTTCAGGTTTACCAAGTTTGTTTTTCTAGGGATGGGGTTTGTAGCTTTAATCATATTCTCAAAGGGAGTTGTCTAACCCAAGAATCATTGGTTTATTTAAAATATCAAGTATTAAGTGTTGTGAGAGTGAAGTGTGATGAGTTGGAACACTAGGAGTTTTAGAAAATAGATTTTGAGACAACTAATTTGGCTATTCAGGTTTTCATTTGGTTGGTTTTTTGTTCTTGGCTTTGTTATGGATGGATAACTGATCATTGAATATGTGGATTATTTCCTCCATTATTCTTCCTTTACTTGGTTATGTCACAGTTCTTACAGGTACTGAGTTTGAACTTTCCCAAGTTCAAAACCAATTTTGTAGAGAGGAGTTAGGCAAATGAAGACCAAAATGTCAGATTTATAGTTATTACATTATACTGTCTATAAGAACATAGGCTCCAGGTCATACACACAGTGGGTTCTAGTCCCACTGTGCCATTAGTTTTGCATGTGACCTTGGGCAAGTTCCTGTGCATCCATTTCTTCATCTATTAAAGTGGAAATTGTACTTTATTGAGTAGTTGTGAGGATTAATTTAGTTAATGGATGAAATGTATTCAAAGCAATACCTAGCATGTGGAAAAGCTAAGTAAATGTTACCTGTTGCTATTGCTGATAAAAGGGGTCCTAGAACAGTGGGTTCCCTAGTCTGCACCTTGGAAGTAGGCAGACTTACCCACTTTGAATGGAACCTTAGACATTTCTCCATGATGAAGCAGAGCACAATGTGTGGTCTCCTCTATGAGCTGGGAGGCACTCAAAAAGAGGGGAGAGGAAAACAACCTAATTTCTCTTCCAAATTTACTCATCGGGAATTCTACTTCACTGCTGTGTACAAGAGGAATGGAGGAGCAAGAGACCAGGAGTATTTAAGGGAAAATTCCTCTTGACAGGTATTGGAGATGTTCAGAAGAAGTACCCTCTCCTTTTTACCCCAAAAGCAGTCAACCTTGGGGATTGATAGGGAAAGAAAAATAGGTAAAATTCAGACCTTTTAGTTTTGCTGCTTAATTTGCTACTTTTTTGGGGAAAGGGTGAAAACTTTTAGGTCAGATAAGGTTTATGTTCTAACTGTTCACCATTGACAGTCCAATAAAATCTCAAGGTTATGGAATTCCCCCCTCCTCCATAGGTGCTGCAGGATCATCTTATAAAAGAAACACCTGATACACTCAGTGACCCACAGTAAGTGATGCTCTATCTATGTAACTCATGTTAAGAATTTGTTTCACTCATAGGTAATAAGACAATCACTTCAAGGTCACATTTTTTAAAAAGGGATTGTAAAAGTAGAAATGAAAATACTTAATATAATGCTATATGCCAGGTGCTGTTTTAAGTGTTTTTACTTGCAAGTTGTCCTATTTAATTTGAATTATCCGGGAGTTACGTGTTTTGTTCTTTTACAAAGAAATATTTTTATGTTTTTCCCACATTTACCTTTTGATAGTCCTAGCAGAAATCATTTTAGGGTCTGGTTGAAATAGTGAAGAACTATGAATAGTTCTGTTGAAAGAGTAGTAAAATGTCCCATTTTATGTACAAATAAAACTATGAGAAGTTCATAATGGAAAGTAATCTTAGATGCACTGATACCCATTTCCTAGAATCATCTTGCTGCTGAGAGCAATATATTTGCACACTTTTTTCAAGTCACAGCTTTTCATCTACTTTCACCTTGTAGTAGTTGAAAAATATGTGATTAAAATTTTGTGTGTTTGTATTTTAAGGGAGGAGGGTTGGCACACGGAGGTAGATTGTAGAAATAAAGCAACTTTAGTAGATACTTAATGATAAAACATTTAAAATAGAAGTGCCAAATATGTAATTTGGCTTATTTTCAATCCTTACATTATTTATTTTCTTTTCACATCAAGAACGGTTGCAGAGGAAGAAAGAGAAGCTAAATTCTATCGGGTTGTAACTTGTTCCTTATTGGCCTTAAAAAAATTGCTTTGCCTCTTACCTGATAATGAGCTTGATTCTCTGGAAGAGAAATTTAAGTCTCTTTTATCACAGAATAAGTTTTGGAAGTATGGAAAACACAGTATACCTCAGGTATCTTAATCTTTTATTGTAAACATTTCTGTGATTCCTTTTTTCCACTCTGATATTGTTAGTTTTATATTTTTGCTTTATGCTTATTATTTATGTTTAAAACTTTGTGAACACATCTTTGTGGTTGGGCTGAATTCCTCTTTTACTGCAGTGTTACTGTATTTTCACTTTTTTATTTAGTTATTTAGACCTCAAATTCAGAGTTACGTTATCACACTCCTCTGTTCATGGTGCTTTAAAATTGTTGCTTTGTGTGAGGCTCTTCTAACTTAATGCATTTTTTTCTCTTTTGTCTCTGCTTCCCTTTTCATCCTCCACTTCTACCAGCTAACCATTCTAAATGTGCTTAGTGTATGTCGTTTTGTATGTAAAGTTGATGCTTGTTATTCATGGTAATTAGGTTATATGAAAAACCCGTAAACATTGAATTAGTGAATACTGAAGCATTGCTCTTAGCGGAAATACAAGATTAGGTGTCTGCGAGTCTTTGGTCACATTTTTCTCAGTTGGTCAATGTATAACCTTGTTTTATGTATGTTTGTTTAAAGACATCTTAATATATGTTGCTGATTCATTAACATTGAACTCCTGGACAATAGCACTAGAAGTCATGCCTGAATGAAGCTTATCTAATATGCATTTTCTCTGTTAGGCACATCATTGCCCTTTTGCATGTATTTTTAATTCACATAAATGGTATTATATTTTGTTCTATTTATTTTTTACTTAGACTTTTTAAAAATTTTTTATTGTTATGTTAATCACCATATATTACATCATTTGTTTTGGTGTAGTGTTCCATGATTCATTGTTTGTTCATAACACCCAGTGCTCCATGCAGAATGTGCCCCCTTTAATACCCATCACCAGGCTAACCCATCCCCCAACCCTCCTCCCCTCTAGAAACCTCAGTTTGTTTTTCAGAGTCCATCATCTCTCCTGGTTCCTCTCCCCCTCTTACTTACTCCCCTTCATTCTTCCTACTTAGACTTTTTAAGTACTGGGTGGCTCAGTTGGTTAAGCGTCTTAACTCTTGATTTTGGCTCAGGTCATGATCTCAGGGTTGTGAGATTGAGCCTTCATTGGGCTCCACTCTAAGCATGGAGCCTGCTTAAGATTCTCTCTTTGAAAAGAAAGAAATCAAAAGTACTAAAATACTTTAAATCTATCATGTTCTTATATGTATATTTGGTCCGTGCCTTCTAACTGCTGTGTAGTACTCAGAATTGCATGCCTTCCATTTTACCCCCCCCCCCCCCCATTCT
>NW_027397063.1:7975580-8077112 GCF_003265705.2 Callorhinus ursinus
GCAGGGAGCCCAATGTGGGGCCCAATCCCAGGACGCTGGGATCATGATCCGAGCCGAAGACAGACGCTCAATGACTGAGCCACCGAGGTGCCCCTGCAAAGATTTCTTTTTATTTATTTGAGAGAGAGAGAGAGCATGGGTGGGGGAAGAGAGGGAGAGGGAGAAACAAAGTCCCTGCTGAGTAGGGAGCCTGACATAGGGCTCAATCCCATGACCCCAGGATCATGACCTGAGCCGAAGGCAGAGTTGCCAACTGAGCCACCCAGAGGTGCCCCAAATTAGTTTTTTTCATAGAAGTATCCTGAAAGTTGAAAGACTGTCTTATCCTTACTCTGGCACCTTTGTCAAAATTCAGTTGACCATATATCTTGGATTTTAATTTTAGACTCATTATTCTTTTCCATTTATTTATATGTTTATCCTTACACCAATACCACACTCCTTGATTATTATTGTTTTGTAATAAACTTGGAAACCCTCCAGCTTTGTTCTTTTTAAAAAATTTTTAGGCTATGTTAGGCCCCTTTCATCCTAAAATAGTATTTTATAGTGTGTTTCATCCTGAACATGTTTATAATTTTTGGTGCTGTTGTGAAATGGGTTTTGTTTTTTGTTACATTTTTTATTACATTTTTTATTTTGTTTGTACTGATAATAGGTATCCTATACTTTTGTATGTTAATTTTATATTCAGCAACTCTCTCAAACTCTTGTTAATTTTAATAGCCAGTGTTTAGATCTTTTTGAATATTTTTTATAGCCTGTTATTTTGTTATGATTATAGTTACTTATTTGGGTTACTTTCCAATTCTTTTTTTTCCTTGTCTCTTAGTATTAATTAGGTCCTCCAGTTGAGTGAAGTGATGAGAGCTGGCATCCTTTTCTTGTTCCTGACTTTAATGAAATAGTTTTAGACTCTTAATATTTTGAGTATGGGGGTGCCTCGGTGGCTCAGTCATTAAGCGTCTGCCTTTGGCACAGGTGATGATCCCAGGGTCCTGGGATCGAGCCCCACATGGGGCTGCCTGCTCGGTGGAAAGCCTGCTTCTCCCTCTCCCACTCCCTCTGCTTGTGTTCCCTCTCTCGCTGTCTCTTTCTCTGCCAAATAAATAAAATCTTAAAAAAAAAATCCTTATTTAAAAAAAATATTTTGAGTATGATGCTTTCTCTAGATTTTACAAGGTTTAAAGTTTCCTTTTTATTCTTAATTTGCTGAGTATTTGTCATAAATTAATGATAAAATTTTCTTGATTACTTTTTCTGATATGTTTAAATGATCATATAATTTTCCAGCCTAGCATTTAAGAGATAACCTTAGTCATGCTGTGTATTTATCTTTTTAAATACACTGCTAAAATCGATTTGGTAATATTTTATATAAAATATGCAGAAATAAAGTACTTTGTGAAGTTTAATATATGTGTATGTGTATTTTTTATCCCAGAAAATATTACTGTGATACTCTTTGAATCTTCATTTAGATTTACCTGCATATTTGGTGCTTTGTTTGCTCTTTATTCCTTTTTTCATCTACCTTCCATCTGGGATCATCTGCCTTGTATGTAGAACATGTCCTTTGGATTTCTTTTTGTGTTGGTCTGCCAAAGATGAAGTCTTTTTCTTTCTTCTATCAGAAGGTGTTTTTATTTCACTTTGATTCTTTTTTTTTTTTTAAGGTTTTATTTTTTCAAGTAATCTCTACACCCAATGTGGGGCTCAAAGCTACAATCCCGAGATCAAGAGTCTCATGCTCTACCAACTGAACTAGCTAGGCACCCCTTCATTCTCATTGACATAGATTTTAACTGGGTACAGGATTAAATATTGGCAGTTGTTTTCTTGTTGATTATATTGTTGATATTGAAGTTAGATGTCAGTCTTACTGTCCTTCCTTTGAAGGTAGTTTGTCTTTTTCCTCTGACCACTTTGAAGATTTACTCTTTGTTTTGGTTTATTTTTGCTTTTGTTTTTTTTGTAGTTGCACCGTTTTGTGTCTTGGTGTAGATTCCTTTTTATGTATCCTGCTTGGGATTTGTTGGATTTCTTGAGTTTGTAGATTGGTGTATTTCATTGGCTGTACAGAATGCTTAGCTATTAACCTCTTCAGATAGTTCCATTACTTCATTCTTTCCTCTTCCTTTGGGATTCTGATTAAATAGATATTAAACCTTCTTTCTCCTCTGTGTTTTATGTTGTCCTTGGTGTTTTTCATCTTTTTTGTCTTTCCATGCTACTTGGTGGATAATTTCTTTTACTCTTTATTTCTCATGATCTGTTCTTAAACTGTGAATTGAGTTCTAATCTATCATGTATCTGTCTTTCTTTCTGACTGTTTATTTTTAGTTTAGGAATTGTGCTTTATTCTTTTTCACATCTGCTGTGCTTTTTCTGAGATCCTTTTCCTTTCAGATTTCTTTAAACCTTTGCTTCTTTAAATATAATAAGAATTGTTGATAAGGAATTTGTAACTGATAATTCTAAGATTTAAAGTCTCAGATCTCTGTGTCATCTTTTGTTTCTGTTGATCGTGGCTGATGGTTTCTTAGTTTTGGTTTGCTTGGTTGTATTTAACTTTGTGCAACCTAGTAGCCTAGTGCATCAATAGGAATAATTTGAGGCCCCAGCTGAAGGCCTCAGCCATTAGAGAGGATCTGGCTTCAGCCAAAGAAATAGAAAGTTGAATTCTTTCTGCCTTCACTTTTATGTGGTAATTCCTAATGTCCTTACAGCCCACATACTCTAGGGAAGATTTTAAAATGTTTTTTCTAGCCTTTTTAGTTTTATTAATGGGAGGGTTAGTATGAATAAACTATCAAGCTATTAAATAAAAATTTCATCGTAGCTCTACTAGGCTTTAATTTAATCCAGCTTTTCCTTTTTTGTTTTAGATCCGCTCAGCTTATTTTGAGTTAGTTTCTGCTTTGTGCGAGCGTATTCCACAGTTGATGAAAGAGGAAGCATCCAAAGTGAGCCCATCTGTTCTACTTAGCATTGATGACAGTGACCCCATTGTGTGCCCAGCTCTCTGGGAAGCTGTACTTTATACACTTACAACTATTGAGGTGTGTAAGAGAGGTACATTCAGTACATCAGGGAATATTTGTCTTCTTAGTTTGTTTTTTAGAAGCCTTAGATATGATGTGAGAGAGAGCCTATCAGATTATACTATCTAAAACTTACTGGAAAAAAATATTTTCTTAGAAATAAAATACTTAATCCAAAACTTGGTATAAATCTTAAACTGACTATAAAATGGCATAGAGTTTTTATTGTACTTTTAGTTTAGCCATATCAATTATTCTTTAAACCGTATGTGATCCAGTGAAGTCAGTATATCTGAATCTTTTATTTAAGATTGAATATTGCTGTCCGTTTTACAAAGCAGCTTTTATAGAAGTCTTTTAAGTTAATTATTTCTGATCAATTATGTGTGAGGCACGTGGGGTGTATGATTACTATATGTAATAAATTTATTAAAATTTCTGAGTTTTAGTTTAAATTTAGTTTTAGTTTTAGTGATGAGAGATTTTAATCTCTCTAGGTAGAATGCCTGATTACTACTTTTGAGAGCTTATATGTCTCTTAATTGGGAAAAGTATTTTATGATCTCTAATTGTTATTATAATCTTTCCTTTGTTAGGACTGTTGGCTTCATGTAAATGCAAAAAAAAGTGTGTTTCCGAAGCTGTCAGCTGTGATCCGTGAAGGTGGTCGGGGTCTGGCTACTGTCATATATCCTTATCTTTTGCCCTTTATCAGCAAACTCCCTCAGACCATTACAGATCCAAAGTTGGATTTCTTCAAAAATTTCCTCACCTCTGTAGTTGCAGGGTAAGGAGTTTAAATTTCTTGATCGCAAGAGATTTTTCTTGTTTGCATATATGGGTAGGATGACATACTCGTTATTGTCTTATTTAAATTTCTCCAAATTGTTTTGCTGTTCATTAAGCACTTTTAAAGTTTTCAGAGAATTACAATTGGAATCCTTTTCTTGGGTACTTTCAAGGCTTCAGTTGTAATACACAATAGAAAGTGCAATGAATATTGTAAGGCCTTAGATGGAAATAGACCATTTTTCAAATGTTATTTTTTGGAATGCTGATAAATACAAATGCCCAAATGGAAAAAATGAACCACTGAAGAGTTTGTAACTTCCATAAACTTAAATATGATAGCTGTTTTTAAAGTCATAATTAAAAAAAATTTCTTAGTGTAATTGTTGAACTTAGTAAAAGATACTGTTTTATTAATGATTACAAAATTATTTTTTACTACATTATTATCTTTATTTAAGTCCTCTCTTTAAAATTTCAGATGGATTTGTTCCTGAATAGAAAATAGATTTGTATTCTCTTTTGTTGACATATTTGAAAATATGCTTTTTTCACACTTCTTCAGGTTCCTATTGTTCTTAGTTTTTAGTTTAAGAATTTTACTGTAAAAAATTCTTTTCTTTTGGTATGATGCCTTATCC
This sequence comes from Callorhinus ursinus, assembly GCF_003265705.2. NCBI lineage: Eukaryota > Metazoa > Chordata > Mammalia > Carnivora > Otariidae > Callorhinus > Callorhinus ursinus. The sequence continues at coordinate 7,980,055 of NW_027397063.1, forward strand.
ATGTCTTTATTTAGGTGTTTCTGAGTTGCTTATTTTCTTTTTTGTGAAAGAGTAAGCCATAGTTATTTATTATTTCTTAGGCTATCAACAGAAAGAATAAAAACCAGCTTTTCAGAGTGCTCAGCAGTAATATCAGCTTTTTTTGAATGCTTACGTTTTATAATGCAACAAAACTTAGGTGAGGAAGAAATTGAAGAGATGCTCGTCAATGACCAGGTACTTATAATGTAAAAATCATCAGTGCCTTTGCACATTGACTATAAAGAATCAAGCCCATTGCATCTTGTTGACATTTTTATTAATTAACCTTCATATAGATTTCATTTTTTATTATTTACAAATTGAGTAATGTGTATTGCTGACCAACTAAATAAAAATTCTGTATTTGTTGCCGGAATAATACCATAATTCTTGAGTACTAATTAGTCTCTGGATGTGCAAACCCTGTTTATTGTAGAGTTGTAACACAAAACATAATTTCAAAGTTGCTATTTGTGGTCTTTTATATTAAGTGTAAATTATGCAATAATTTGTTACTTCTAAAATATTTAACAACATTTATCCTTTTGTGAACAATTGTGCTTGGCTTTTAGAACCAGTGATAAGAGCAAGTTCTGGAATATGGTTCCTTATGTTAGGAAATTAAAGAAATTATATAAGTGTAGATCCTGGTTGATGTCTCAGTTAACTTCTCTTTGTAATTTAAGAAAAAGTTCTGAACTCTGTGGGTCCATATATCTTTCATATTGATTTAGAAAAAAGTAAAAACCTTGAGTAAGTTCAGAAAATGCAAAGAAAACTATATTATTTGTTAATGACCAATAATCTTGATTAATTATATCATAAAAAGTAATTGAGGGGGAATGCAGCGAAATCGTTAACCTCTTTGTATGATATGAAAATGATCTTCAAGTTAACTCTTCAGAGTTTTGAGGGGAAAAAAAATCAATGTTTTTCAGTTATTAAATATGGGATTTTATAATGTTTTACAAATACCTTGTTTCTTTCTTTTTTTTTTTTTTTAATTTTGAGAGAGAGCAAGCAAGCAAGTGGGAAGAGGGGCAGAGGGAGAGGTATAGAGAGAATCTTAAGCTGGCTCCATCCCCAGCTCGGAGCCTGACTCAGGGCTTGATCTCAAGACCTTGAGATCATGACCTGTGCCGAAATCAAGAGTCAGGGACTGCTTAAGGACTGAGCCACCCAGGCGCCCCCCCCGGCCCTTGTTTATTTCATTTTACTTATTTTTTTTTTTTTTACAAATATCTTGTTTAAATTTTATTGCTCCTGAAAACTGAACTTTTCTATTTCTACCTTCTCTTTTAGTTGATTCCTTTTATTGATGCAGTTCTCAAAGACCCAAGATTGCAAGATGGGCAGCTGTTTAACCATTTAGCAGAAACTTTAAGTTCCTGGGAAACCAAAGCAAATGTGGAGAAAGATGATAAAACAGCTCACAGTTTGGACAAAGTGCTGCTGAATTTTTGGGAAAGACTCTCAGAGATCTGTGTGGAGAAAATCAATGAGCCAGAAGCTGATGTGAAATCCGTGTCAGGTGTATCTAACCTGCTACAGGTCCTTCAGAAGCCAAAGAGCTCGCTGAAGTCAAATAAAAAAAAAGTTGGTAAGGTTAGATTTACTGATGAGCTACCAGAAAGTAATAAAGAGAATGAAAAATGTGTCTCCTCAGAAGGCGAGAACAGTGAAGGCTCTGAATTAATGACTGAACCTTCTCTCACTCATAATTGTTCAGACCTTATATCGCCGCTAAGGAAGAAACCTTTGGAAGACTTGGTCTGTAAACTAGCAATGATGAGTTTTAATTATGTCAATGAGCAAAAGTCGGAGCAACATCTAAGGTTCCTTTCTACTCTGCTTAGCTCTTTCTCTTCAACCCAGGTATTTAAAATGCTGTTAGGTGATGAAAAATGGAGTATTGTCAAAGCTAAACCTCTTGAAATAGCCAGACTTGCACAAAAAAATCCTGCAGTGCGGTTTTTATACCAGAAACTGATTGGTTGGCTAAATGAAGATCCAAGGAAGGAAGCTGGTTTCTTGGTGGACATTTTGTACAGTGCCCTCCATTGCTGTGACAATAATATGGAAAGAAAATATGTCTTGGATGATCTCATCGAGGTATTGTTGTGTATCTCTTTAAACTATAATGGTTTACATTGCCACACTAATTATTGATAAGTAGAATGAGACCCGCATGGAGGTTATTCTTGGGTGGTTTCTTGGCTGTGAATATCTGTTTAAAGAAGAGCAATATATTCTTTCCAGTTTTAGTATATGTGCTGCCAAAGCGAGCACAAGCAATATATTCTTGATTGTGATGGGGAGGTGTATGAGACTTACGGGTATGTGTTCAGTAAGTATGGTAAGATGACAAATGCTTGGTAATAAAAGGCAAAGTTTTTTAGTCTATACTTTTTAAAGTTGGAGTAGCTAAAAAAGTTTTAGTTTTGTAGTGATTACATAGTGACTTCATTCCTTCTAGCAGATTATTTCTAATTCTTTTTCCTCTTTCAGGGGGATCTGAAATGGAATTCTATTCTTCAGGTCATTGAAAAGGTATCTTAGGGATTTTTTTTTTCTTTTTGGTATTTATGGGTATAGAAAAATGGAAACCAATCCTATTCACATGCTGGTATGTGGTCAGGTGTCTATGTTAGAGAACTTCCTTCTTACCGTAACTTTCTTCCCATAATTGGGAAAGCTTTTGTTGTTTGCCTTTCTGTAGTATTATTTTTCTGGTTAGGAATATCAGCAAGGAGGGACTAGGCTCTGGAAAATCCAGTGTTTCTCCCCTGGCAGTAACAAAAGGAGAGTTAAACATTTGATGACCTTTAAATTAAGACTACAGGTTTCTGCCCTTATCCTAGTGACCTTTCCTTCGATAGAAATGGATTGAGTGGTTTTAGCTTTGGCTAGAACACTTCAAGAAATTAAGTTTGTCCTACTCCAGAATCCTGTACGGGCAAATTAAGATCTTGCAGGCTTTGTCTGATTGCCACTTGACTAAATAAGAAAATTGTGATAGAAATAATGAAAAGAAATCAAGGAACCTAAGCAATTTAGAAGTTTTAAAAATGACTTAAGTGTTTTATCCTAATAAAGATGTAAATGATGCAATACTTTTCAACCATAGAAATGTTTAGACTAGTTACCTAAAATTTTTTTTATTTTAGCATTTTTTATTATTTTTAAATTTTACACAGATAACTTTTTAATTTATAAGGTTTTTTTTGTACCTTTATTTTAAATTACGGTAAAAACCCCATAACAAAATTTGCCGTCTTAACTATTTCTGCGTTTACAGTTCAGTACTGTTAAGGATATTCATAGTATTGTGAACCAGTCTCCAGAATTTATCTTGGAAAACTGAAACTCTTTGCCCATTAAATAGTAACTCCCTATGTCCCCTAATAGTTTCTTTTTACAGAATAAATACAGAATATTAATTGACTGTTTTTCAGTGAGAAATATAATGTATCAACATTTCATTAGTTTATCCACTACCTTCTCTTTCTATAGGCAGGGTACATGAAAAGCCAAATTATCAGAAAGCTACTTGGTAAGTCTAGAATCAGAGCAAAAGGAGTTAATAATTTGATAAGAGAAGACTAATACCCATTTTCAACTTAGGAATGTACTTGCCAGGGAGCTCAAATACTCATATCCATTTGGGAGACTATCCTCTTCCTGGGTAGAGTTTAGAAGTTATGGGTAGTGTTTGCCTCCTATACTTCCATGACTAACGGGTCTCTTCACCCCCCCTTAAAGCTGGTCAGGTTCTTTCTGTAGATTGGTTAAAACATTAAGTATTGTACTTCATGTCTTGCTAACTTGAGAGACATTTAGAAGTTTATTTCCTGGATTCTTTAAAATAGATCAGTTTTATTTAGTAAACTCTATTAGGAAAGCCAATATTATATAGCTACATAGACTCTAGTTTTTCTTGTTTTTAGGCAACTTTATACTTTATGATCAGAGTTATAAAGTCGGCTTCTTTAAAAACAAACCTGAATTTTGTAACCAGAAAAGGACTTTTGAGATTTTCTAGGTTAATCTTCATTTCTAAAATGAGGAAAGAGGCCCAGGTTGGTTAAGAGATTTCTCCAAGGTCATAAAGCCAGAATAGTGGTAAAGCTTGGACTAAAATAAAAGTCCTGGTTACCTACAGTTTCTTAAATAAGAGGATAAACAGTTTTTTAGGCACCACCCAATCTGCACTTGGATTTTTTTTTTTTTTTTCCAGATTGCTTTGAAATGAACCAAGTTGCAAATTCCTTTCTTGTCAGCCCTAAAGCAAAAGAAGCTCTGGAAACATGGATCAGCATGCTTTTGGGGGTGGATTTGCAGTTTTTTTTTTCCTTGCTTCCCCACTCCATGAAAATAAACCAGTTGCTGTTAGATATCTGGCCTCAGTTACTATTGCAGAAAATTAGGGGAAATAATAAGGCCCATTGTTCATATTGAAGTAACTTACAACTATTAAATAATGGTTGTTCCTTAATTTTAGTAAAATTAATGAACAAAAATTTAAAATATAGAGCATTTTAAAATGTCTTCAAAGTTCATCCATTCATTATTCATTGAACATATCTGCAGTGTTGATAGCAGGTATCAAAGAAGTTTAAGACAGTCTCTACTCTCAAGGAACTTACAATCCCATTGGAAACAAGACATACACAGATGAAACATTATAAATAATAATACAATCCAGTAAGTGCTTTAGAAATACAGAGAAAAGCAGTGATGAGTATGGACTGGAGTGGATGGGGGAGATTTCGTAAAGCAGGTGGGCTTTGTAACAATTCTGAGAGAATGGATGGGATTTTGATAAGTAAAGAAGAGGGGAAGTATTTGTGGTTGGGAAGATAGCATGAGTAAAGCATGAAAGTGTACATAAGCAAGGCTTAGTGGGGAACAGGGACAATACCAGCCTTCTTAGAACTTGAGGAGGAGTGGGAGTAGTGTTGGGGCCATGATGATGAAGGGAGGTAATATGGTACAAGTAATATTTTAGGTAGATAAACTTTTTCATCTTCTAATCTTTGCTTTGATTTTATGGTTTTAGGCATGTTCTAGTTCAGATAAACATGCTTTAGTAACTCCTTGGCTAAAAGGAGAAATCGTTGGAGAGAAATTGGTAACCTTGGCAGATCATCTTTGTAATAAGGACTTGGAATCCTCAGTATCTTCTGAATCTTACTTCTCAGAAAGATGGGCTCTTCTAAGCTTGGTATTATCCCAACACATTAAAAATGGTAGGCAAAAATATGGCTTTTGTTTTTTAGTAGGGAATAAACCTTTCGCTTTTGGGGGGGATTCCATATTGCAAAGTTCGCATGTAATTGATTAAGAATAACAAGACTTCATTAAGATATTTTAATCTTATAAGCACCCTAAATGTCTATTAATCTTTTTAGCATAACTTGGAAGACATTGTAATATTTTTAGTTTTATATTCTAAAGGGTTTTGAATAGCAAAGCTCTTCACTAATTTTGTAGAGCATTGCTTTTTTTTACTTTTAAATTGTTTTTTTACGTTAGGGCTTTTATGTGCGAGAGATCAGATTGATTTATTGATATAATTTTCTTTTGTCTACATTTTTTTAATACACAGAAAGATTTAAGTGGTTGTTAACCCAAAGTAAGGTATTAAAAAACACACTTAATATTTTTAAAATTTTTTGTCTCTGTGAACTTTTTTTCTCTAGATTACTTGATTGGAGAAGTATATGTTGAAAGAATTATTGTTAAACTTCATGAAACTTTATCCAAAGCAAAGGAATTGTCAGAAGCTGAAAATAATGACTCATCAGTGTCTTTTATCTGTGATGTGGCCTATAACTATTTCAGCTCAGCAAAAGGATGTTTGCTAATGCCATCATCTGAAGACTTATTATTAACTCTCTTTCAGTTATGTGCTCAGAGCAAAGAAAAAACACATTTGCCAGGTAATAGCTTACTGCTCAATGTTTTGTTGGGAATCTCCGGCTCTGACCTTCATAGTGTAAATGCCCAGGCTTTATTAATTGAATCATAATGTACTTGAAAGTTGAAGGCATTTTGAGTAAAGGGCTACAAATCTTAAACATTTTCAGCTTTAGAAACCAGGTTAAAGATGTCTGTAGACATTTTGTCTAAATTCTTTCTTGATACCAAAGACACAGTTTTAGAAGGGGCCATGATAGATGAGTTGGAATCTTAACCCCTTCACTCAGTGGCTGTGGTTTGGCAAGTTGCTTAATTTCTTGATGCCTCAATCTCCACATTCATTAAGAGGGGGTATTAATATCTCCTTCTCTTCCTCATTGTTGGTATATATCAAAATGAAATTGAGATTGCCTTTTTAAAGACTATATTGCCTTATGTATTAATTGAGACTTAATTATGAAAGGAATGTTAAAAAATACTAGTATTGATACCTTTCCTTCCAAACCCTTTCTTTTATACTAACTTCTCTATTTGGAAAAGGTATAATATTTTTCACATCTCCCAAAAGGACAGTGCCCTTATAAATAAGTTCAGAGCAGAAGAAAGCTAACTTTAAAAATCTTAACATGTTTGTATTTACATGGCATGAGCTAGCTTGTATTATTGCACATTTATGACGATTATTTTATTTCGGCAAAATTTTATGTTCTCCTTTTTTAGCAGTATCTTAAAAATCTCAAGTCTACATTGAATTATTTCAGACATTTTGTACTGATTATAGTTGCTTCATAGGGATTACAAATTACTGTTGACATCTTGATTTTAGACTTTCTTATCTGTAAACTGAAAAATACTTGGCTCTGTGGTGTGAATTTATTGATCCACCAAACTGGCAATACATATAAACAGAGTACCTTCCTATGTTTGTCTGCTCTGTGGCTGAAGAACCAAGTTCAGTCTTCATCTTTGGATATCAAAAGGTAACGTTTTTTATGCTCATTTGCTCTCTCTTTAATACCTGATCACTGTCTTTAAATAAGAGCCCATGATTAGTGTGAATGACTATGAAAAATGATTTGTTATATAAGAAATCTATAGGACTCTAAGAGAAGATCCAGACAAAAAGATTTTTCCAGAAGGAATTTGTTTTAATGATCATTCATTTAAATTCCATTAAATGAAGAGTGATTTGTCTTAGCATATCTGCTGGACTCCTAATTTATGCTCAGTGATGTGATGGTGGTGCCATCCTCTGTCTTGTGGGCTGGTGTGGATTATAACCATGACCCCTCATGGCCACCACACATAGTGACTGTTCTTCATTGTTTATTTTGGGGGACCAGGTAGCCACTGTTTAAAGGTGTTGAATTGCAAATATATTTCACACCTCATGCCTAAATCCATATGTAAAAGTGAAAACCAAGAGAATGCATCCAGAGGCTGTTAGGGTTGGGTCATATATTTTGCTGAACGTCATGGTTTTTTTCATACAGTAAGGTAGCTGTATTTCAGAAATATCTGATCTGAAATAAGTCAAGTTGCATTCATTCTGAGATAGAAGCAGCACTCAATTGAGCAGCACTCAATTTCAGATCATAAATGTTGGATTAAATCCACAATTTGGCTGTGTGTATTTTGGATATAGGGTAGAGGAGTTGCTTAGCTTCATTTTTACTAGTCTTTTTGTTCAGGTAAACTGTTAGCCTGCCACAGGGTATTTAATGTGTACCAGGGTGTTAAGTTAGTCATAGCATAACTATAACACTTATGTGGTTTGCATTATTTTCAGTCTTCAAGTCCTCTTGTCTGCTGTTGATGACTTGCTAAATACGCTTCTAGAAAGTGAAGATACTAATCTTCTGGGAGTGTATATTGGAAGTGTAATGCCAAGCAACAGTGAATGGGAAAAGATGAGACAGTCTCTTCCTATGCAGGTATGTTTGAGATTGGATAGTGCTTATCTTATTTTGAACTTTGGACTTCATGCAAGCTTAAACATTTTTATTTTATTCTGGGGAAGGAAAAAGTAAACAAAATGACTATCTTTTGTTTTTTTCTGGGGAGAAAAAAGGGTATTCTGAAATGAGTATATTGCTTTGCCTTTATGTCTCTGAATGCTCATATATTGTATGTTTGTTTGTAAGACAGTGGCAGTTGCCATGGTACAAGGTGAATTAGACCTAGTTTTGTCCTGAAGGAGTCTTAAATACACATGTTGGTAATTTCTTGAAGTAAAACCCAAACTTCTAGGCTTCTGTGATTTTACTAATAAACTAGTAATAACTTCATTTTTGAAGTTATTCTAATAACATTTTGAAGATATTCTAATAATTTCATTTTCCCTGTCTTAACTGCATAGGTAGTAAGTAATTTAGAATATCTAATGATTTTGTATATAATTTAATGTATTCTTTTTACAGTGGTTGCATAGACCTCTTTTAGAAGGAAGATTGAGTTTGAATTATGAGTGTTTCAAAACAGATTTTAAAGAACAAGATACAAAGAAACTTCCCAGCCATTTGTGTACTTCAGCCTTATTGAGCAAAATGATATTAGTTGCACTGAAAAAGGAAATAGTCCTAGAAAATAATGAGCTTGAGAAAATAAGTAAGTATATATGAGCATTCAGATATAATAGAAATGTTCTGAAATAATTATAATTTTGAAAGAATTTTGATTAACCTGCAATTTAGATAAGAATCTTCCATTCCTGTTAGCTGTTTTAGTGATGAGAAACTTGAGGTTACTTGAGTGATGAATGGTAAATTGCACATTGGATGGAAACATACTGAAAACTTGCTATAATCTTATTAGCAATAGAGCAGAATTTGGTATAAGATCAGTTACTTAAGCTGGCAAGACATTGATACAGGTAGATCCTATGGAATATATCCTTAAAGAAAATGGTTAAGTGAGTCTAACGTTTCATCAAGGATTCTGAATTCTCAGTTTTTGAACCACTATACCTTTGTGTTCATAGGGATGTATGTACACACACACACACACACACACACACTTTTTTCTTGGCAAGTAGAGGTTCAAACAAAAAAATCCGCCATTCCAGGAAATGGTGTAGAATTGTAGGAAGCAGTGTGACCTATATAAAATGGTATTAAAGGTACAGAGGATTTGCATAATTTCTCTGTCAGTCTTGTTTGTAAGCCTTCAGCTGTAGCATAGTTAGTAGTAGAAGGAACATATGCCCTGGGGAAGAAAGCTGGAACACCTCTTCTGACTAGCAGCTCCACAGGCAGTTAAGGGCAAGGAGATTAGTCTGCAGTTTATATTGCCCACAGAGTAAATCTGTCCAAAAACAAAACTGGAAATTGGAGTAATGATCTTTGTAATATTTGTTTTTGTTAATTGTGTTACTAATTACAAACTGACAACATTATGTTTTTAATCTTTTTATCAACCCTATCAGATATTATTATTGTTTTCCTCACCTTGTTGTTTTCTTATCTTGACTTGATTAGAGTTACTTAGCTTGGAAGGGATAGGATTAGATTTTGAACCAGGTCTCATGTCTTCTGACTCCAAAATCCATACATGGCTTTATAAGAGAGTGTTGTGACTAATTATGTATTAAAATCTACTATGATGTGCTAGGTACTGGTCCTTGAATTCTCACAGCTCTCCCTGAGGCAGATTTTTGTACTCTAATTGATAACTATATGGACAGCTCATCTGAATCCAGACCAGTCTGTCACCGAGGTCCACGCCCTGTTTACTATATCATGGTATTTCCCATTCCTTAACATTGGCTTGAACTTCTCATTTCAGGTGTTGGGTCCATTAGTTGTTTGTCCTGTAAGTAACTTGTTACCACTTGAGGCAAAAATAGTAGGAAGATTCTTCCAGTATTTCTGATAACTTAGGCTAGTCGCATTCTTCACTAATCAGAAAAGGAACCAAGTAAGATTTGGGAGAAGAGTCTCATTTTGTATCAGATGTTCTCAGGTTTCATTATCATGGAACATCTCAAAGCAGATTTGAAAATCAGTTCATAGATATTTTGAGACTGGTGGGCGTAGCAGTATTAGAAAATGGGGCAGAGAAGTGAAAGTGATCAAAGGCCTCTTCACAGAATACACTTGATGATGTGTCGTCCATTCTATAGTTGCAGAACTGCTCTATTCACTGCAGTGGTATGAGGAATTAGACAATCCACCTATTTTCCTAACTGGATTTTGTGAAATGCTTCAAAAGATGAATATTACATATGATAACTTGTGTGGACTTGGTAATACTTCTGGCCTTTTACAGCTGTTATTTAACAGGTAAGAATCCCTTTCAGCATCCATTTTTATATGATTATTTTACTCATTTTTGGCTTTGTTTCTGTAAAATGTAAGCTCACGTTGTGCTAATCTTTCAGTCAGAGGGTTGGTCTAAATTAAACCCAATTCTTTTTCTTTTTTTTTTTTAATATGTATTATTTGAGACAGAGTGAGAAAGCACAAGCAGGGGGAGGGGCAGAGGGAGAGGGAGAAGCAGACTCTCCACTGAGTGGAAAGCCTGATTCCAGGATGGATCCCAGGATCCCAGGATCATGACCAGAGCCCAACGAAGACAGGCGCTTCACCAACTGAGCCACCTAGGTGCCCCTAAATTAAACCCAATTCTTAATGATAAATACTTTGTGGATTCTAAGTACTCGATTTACTCATCTGGGGAGATATTTGAACTTTGGTTACGTTCTTAAATCCATAAATACATTCAAGAATGGGACAGATGACAATGAAAGAAATAGAAACCTTGTAGAAGTTGTTTTGTCATCTGTGATCCATCCTTCCACTACTCTCAAATCTAAGCTTTTACTTTGCATGTTGTTACAGATGTGTCTTAACATTATAACCACAGGGGCGCCTTGGTGGCTTAGTTGGTTAAGCATCTGCCTTCAGCTCAGGTCATGATCCCAGGGTCCTGGGATGGAGCCCTACATGAGGCTCCCTGCTCAGCGGGGAGTCTGCTTCTCCCCCTCCTTCCTGCTCGTGCTTTCACTATCTCTGTCTCTCTCAAATAAATAAATAAAATATTTTTTAAAAAAAGATTATAACCACAGAACCCTCTCACCTAGTTGAGGAAAGTAGGTATGACAACAGTCACACAGGTTATAGCAGTTAGGTATTTAGCCTGTTGAAATTACTGTGTTAAACTGCTTCTTTTTCTCACTAGCCAATAGTGTTTTGAGTATGCTCTGTGGTATCAGGAACCCCAAGCTGAGTGCATCTTTCTCTGCAATCTCAGTCCACATACTCGACACTCAGAACTTTCCCTGGCGGATATTAATACCTCCTTGGTTCTTCAGCATTAACCAGCCTTGGTGTCCTGTGGAATATGTCCTTTTCCCAGCTGCAGTCTCTGGTTCTCAAGGCTAATCTCCCCTATTGGGATTTGTGGGGTTTGGGGATGAGAGCTCAGTACCAGGAGTGTTGGAAGCCTAAGCCTCCCAGTCCATTCAGTAATGGCAGTTGTTTGGGGGCAAAAGCCCAATGTGAATTGATACCCTCACAAGGTGATTTATTTAATTCTGTAAAAGGAATCAGGCAAACACTCTTTAAAAATCTTAAACATTTTGAAAATGGATTTTTTTCTTTTTCTTTTTTTAGATCCATGGAAAATGGCACCCTTTGGTCTCTCATTATTGCTAAGTTGATCCTTTCCCGAAGTGTTTCATCTGATGAAGTAAAACGGCATTATAGGAGAAAAGAAGGGTATTCTTATTTTAAATGTTTGTACTTTGTAATTTGTTGTATTTGGTCACTTTGGCAACCCCAACTAATGAATCTAATCAATCAAGGAAACAAGGTTTAAGAAATGAGGAAATTAAAGGAAATGAGAATTAAAGACTTTTTTTTATAGATTTTATTTATTTGCAGGGGGTAGAGAGAGAGAGAGAGCGAGCACACACAGAAGGAGAGGGAGAAGCAGACTCCCTGCTGAGCAGGGGGCCTGACATGGGGATTGATCCCAGGACCTGAGCTGAAGGCAGAGGCTTAACCAACTGAGCCACTCAGGTGCCCCACAGCTGAGCCACCGAGGCACTCTGAGAGAATTAAAGACTTTAAAAGAATTTCAGTTGTTTTAGGGTTGGGACACACCTTATTTTATAAGTATTTTTAACTTTATAATATTTTGTTATGGAATTTTATACTTGGTTTAAAAAGCATTTTGTTAACCTGCTCTCTTTTCCCCAGAAATCTTTTTGGTAGAAATCTTTCTTTTTCCCCTCCCTAACATCCTTCTTCTATTACTTTATTTGCTATTTGGAAGTGATAGGAAAAGTTACTTACTCTTCTCTTTAATAAGGATCATCCTGTTGAAAAATATGATAGAAATGTGATAAATGTGTTCTTAAGACAAAGAAATAGATTATGGGGCTGGACATACTAGAGATCTAGAGTTGGTCATATTAGAGAAGCTGAACACTCAAACACTTAGTTGAAATTTACCAAGAGGCATTTTGAATTTTCTGATTTACCAAGAATTCTGAAATGATATGCATATGTTCTGGTAAGTAGAATTATAAACTAAATTTCTATTTTTTCGTATTTAGAAATGTTTTAAATTTATTATTTTGAAATAGTTACAGATTTACATGCAGTTGTAAGAAATGATACAAGGAGATTCCATATACCCTTCATTCATTTTCCCTCAGTGGTACCATTTTGCATAACTTTAATACAATTTTACAACCAGGAAAATGGCATCAATACCATCCATTGACTAAGTTTACATGTACTCATTTGTTTGTGTGTGTGTTCTATGTAATTCACATGTCTGACCACTACCACAGACCAAGAGACAGAACAGCTTTATTGTAAGGATCCCTTGTGTTACCTTTTTATAACCAGGGCCACCTCTCTTCCTCCCATTTTCATCTCCAGCAACAAGCAATCTGTTCTTCTCTTTATCGTTTAGGAAAGTTATATAAATGAAATCATATAGCATATGATCTTTTGATATTGGCTTTTTTATTTAGCATAGTTTAATTTTTTTCTGATTATAAAAGTAATAGGGAATTAACTAGAGAAGTATTAGAACTAATTACTAATGATGGATTTATACTTGACAGAAAAATCAAAAACTTTTTTATTCAGTGGTAATAATTAAAAATGGCATAGGACGCCTGAGTGGCTCAGTCGTTAGGTGTCTGCCTTCAGCTCAGGTCATGATCCCTGAGATCGAGCCCCGCATTGGGCTTCCTGCTCGGCGGGAAGCCTGCTTCTCCCTCTCCCTCTCCCCCTCCCCCTGCTTGTGTTCCTGCTCTTGCTGTCTTGTCTCTCTGTCAAATAAATAAATAATAGAAGCCTGCTTCTCCCTCTCCCACTCCCCCTGCTTGTGTTCCTGCTCTTGCTATTTTTCTCTCTCTCTCTGCCAAATAAACAAAAAAACAAACAATATTAAAAATGGCATAGGAAAAAAGAGATTCTATGCAAAATGACAAGAAAACTATACCTCGAAATAAATTTAACAAAAAAAAATACAGTATAAAACTTTAGTAAAGATTACAAAAGAAGGTGGGAAGATAAATTGTAAAAATGGTTGTATCAGTCTGTAATTGCAGTGTAATCTCATTCAAAATTCCAGCAATGTTTTTTGAAAAACTTGACAAACTGCCTTTTAAGGAAAAATGCTCAAGAATTGGTAGGGGTAAAAAAAGAATCAGTAGGAAATTTCTGAAAGAGAAAAGTGAAAGGGACTTGCCTTGTCAATATAATAATTAAGGAGTATTAAATTGGTGAATAGACAAATCAGTGGATCAAGATATAGAATCCGGAAACTAATCCACACAGATTTGAGGATTTAGTTTTTGATGCAGGTGGCCTTTCAAATTAGAGGCATGAGTCAATAATACATGATGTTAGGAAAACCAGATATGTTTGAAAAAAATAGCAAGATACCCCTCTCTTTCGTTATACACCAGAATGAAGTCCAGATGAAAGCTAAGTGTAAATGTAAAACGTAAAACAGATCTATATAAAAGTATCAAGGGAAAATAAGAGTCTCTATGTAATCTTGTTAGGGGAAGATCTTAAGCAAAGCACAAAAACTCAGAATCCGTAAAAGAAATGATAGATATTTCATTTTGTGAAAATGAAAACTTCTAGCAATGTAAGTGCCCATCAAGAAATGAATGGATAATCAAAAAATGGTGGTACACACATACAATGGAATATTATTCAGCCTTTAAAAGGAAGGAAATTCTGACACATGTTATACATGGATAAGCCTTGAGGACATTATGCTAAGTGGAATAAACCAGGCATAAATGACAAATATTATATGATTCCGCTTATATGAGATACTTAGAGTAGTCAAATTCATAGAGACAGAAGGTGGAATGGTGGTTGCCAAGACCCGAAGAGAGAGGAAATGGGGAGTTCTTGTTTAATGGGTAGCGTTCCAGTTTTGTGAAATGAAAAGACTTCCAGAGATTGGTTTACACAGCAGTGTGAATGTACTTAACACTACTGAACTGCACACTTAAAATACTTAATTTGCTAAATTAATATGTATTTTACCCATAATTAAAAATTTTTAGAAAAAGAAAACTTATGTATGACAAAAATGCAGTAAATAATGGTTAAAGGACAAGTGACAAAATGGGAGAAAACTTTTACAAATTAACAAAAACTTAATATCCATAATATACTAATAGCTTCTATTAATCAGTAAAACCATCCAAATTAAAAAATTTGTCAAGGACTTTAACAGGTAATTCATAGATGAAATGGTCAGTAGTCATTTCATTTATAAAATGAAAAATGAATTTGTCATAGTAATAATGATAGAAATACAAATTAAAAGAAGCACATTTTATCTGCCATCTTTCTAGAAATTAAGATTCATCAAGTGTGCAGTCATATTTGTCCATTTTTGGTGAAAGTGTAAATTGTGCTTTTTAGGAAAGCAATTTGAAATTATCAAAATGTAATACATTCATATCCTTTGCTCTTGCAATTCTACTTCTAGGAATCTAGCTTAAATAGTATTATATTTGCACATAGGCAGAATAATACCTTGCTCACAGACATTTATTGCAACTTTATTTGTAAGAGCAAAATTTGGGAAAAAACCTCAATGCCCACTAATAGGGGAATAGTTAAATTATGATAGTATGGAATATTTTTCTTTTTGTTCTTAATTTAGTTATGGAGCTTTAAAATAGAAAGTAATTTATATCTATATGTTCTGACATAGAAAGGTCTAAAATGTAAGTGGCAAGTAATACAGTAGTATATTTAGAGTGATCTCATTATGTAAATACATAAACACATAAACTAATTAATAAATAAAAACATAAATAAACATAAAATTCAAGTATATATATGACATCTATGAATATCAATTCATAGAAGGGACACAACTGGTACTGTTTAAATGAGTCAGTTGACTCTTAAAGAGAACATAATCATATATTGTATAATTTTTAAAAATTATACATGGAGGTGAAGTTATATATACTTATGTTAAAAACTAGAAGCCTTTCATCATCCAGAACCAGCAACTCTAAATCTTTTCATTGTTTCCTTTTTTTTCTATACAGTTATTTTATGTAGTGGCATTATTAGTCTTTTTGAATATTCTGAAGGAATTTTCTGAAACCACTGCATGTTTAGGATAAATATAATTCATACTTTTCCTTCTCTTTAAACAGTTTTTTCCCACTAACGGAAGGTAATATGCATACCATTCAAAGTCTCTGTCCGTTTTTGTCAAAAGAAGACAAGAAAGAATTCATTGCTCAATGTATACCTCCCCTTTTGGCCTGGACTAAGGAAGATCTTTGCAGTACTAATGGTTAGTGCTTGATAATAAATATTTCTTTACTTTAATTATTGCTTGAGATAAAAGAAGTGTTTCTTAATATCTAAATCCAAATCTAGCAGAGATAAATTGAATTGCAGCTGATTTATTCCTAGTTTATACTTTTGCTTCATAACAAGTTGGCAGTCAGTAGGATGAGTGTCATTGGAGAGTGACTGTTACCATTTTGTAGTACAGAAATGCTACAGCCTTAAGGGAAGATAAAAACCTCAACTGTCCTTTCATTATTTCCATCCATAGCATTTTTAGCTATGCTTAATTTCTCCCTAGTCAACCAATGACTGAACATCTAGAGGTAACAGAATAATTTTTGTTGTATTTTAAACCTTTTTGGATACTCTGTACTCTTATTAGTTCATTTGTTTATTAATTTAATAACACTGAACATGGCTCTTTGGCAGTTCCTTTGGTAGAGAGGACAGGCATAAAGTTATATCATGATAACCGATGTATCAGAAACATGTCCTGTGCGTCAGAGCAGCAGAAAAGGAGTTTCCCCACTCTGCTTTGAGGCATCAGTGGTGATTTCACAAAGAAAAATTTAACTGGGTGATGAAGTATATTTTTCCATATGGCTAGAGTTGGGGGGGGCATATGGATATAGTTGGGGACAGACAACATGAAAGAGTGTAGAGAGTTCAGTTTGGCTGGCATTTAAAGTAGAAGGTTGGGGACAAAGGATGTAAGATGCACAAGTAGCTGGATTTTGAGAAAGGGTAGGGGAAAGGCCTTATGTAGGTTAAGGAATTTGGACTTTAAGAGCTAGGCAGTAAGGAGCTATTGGCTCAAATTAGGTAGGAGAGTTGTAAGACTGTCTCATTAGAAAGATTATTTTGATAACTGTGAAGGATGGATATGAGGGAAGAGAGATTGGGGGTAGAAGACAGATAGGAAACTATTGGAATGTCTTTATTTTTTAAAATTTTTATTTTATTTATTTTTGGGGGGGTGGGTCAGAGGAAGAGAGAATCTTAAGCAGGCTCCATGCCCCGCATGGAGCCCGGTGGCGGTACTCAGTCTCCCAACCCTGAGATCATGACCTGAGCTGAAATCAAAGAGTTGGATGCTTAATTGACTGAGCCACCCAAATGCCCCTGGAATAATCTTAATGAGAGATAAACAGAGCTTGAATCAAGGCATAGACGGAAGAGAGAAGTAGGAAATGAAAGAGATTATGGAAATAGAGTTGGTGTGGCTCTGTGATTCTATTTCTGAATTGGGTAGAAGAAAATACCAATAGGCCTTATAGAGAACCTTTAAAGGAGACTTGAAGGTTAGGAGGAAGTAGGCAAGGAGTATACAGGGAGCCAATGTTAAATTAAGGTGGCTATGGTTATTACTCAAATGGAGATTGTCTATCGATCGGATGGAAATACTACTTTCCAAGCCCACATCATGTAGGTAGTAGTATAATCTGTAAATGAGCATGAGCTTGTCCAGGCAGAGTGAAGAGTGAGAAGAACGTCAAGGGAATGCCAATACATAGATACAAGGGGTATGTGGGTGGGGAGAGTTGAGAATAAGGACTAAATATAAAAGCAGAGGAGTTTTAGGTAGTATTCAACCCCTGTGTTAAATACCACAGAAGTTGACATAAAATTCAGGAATGAAGAGTGTTGAGAAAATGGAGGCAGATATTTGTTCTAAGTGTTCGGTGAAAAGGGATGTAGAAAGGTGAAAGCCAGAGATGAATTTAAGGTCAGAGGGAAAATTGGTGTTGCAGGGGAGGAGGAGGAGGAGTAGGAGATAGAGAAACTGATGATAGCTCCCACTGAGGTGATGAGAGGGATGGAATCTACTTAGAAGATACTAACCTCATGTAGGTGGAGTGACTTTCTTCAGAGAGAAGTTAGGAGAGATGGAGGATGGATGCAGATGTGAACAAAGAGGGTAGGGAACTTGATGTGTTCCTTACTAATAAGCTTTGCATCTCTTTGGGCCAGATCATTTAATGAGTAGAAACTGGATTGCAGATTTTAAGGATAGTGAAAGTTTGAAGTAGTGGAAGAAGAACACGCCTATCAACAAACATTTGTCAAGAAGAATTACCCTATGGCACCCAAAGCCAGCCGATGTCAAAAATAAATTATTGTGGCATTAAGCTTTATAGTTTCGTTCACTGACAGAGTTAGATTGTAGGATCAGGCAGGGATTTGCAGTTCTGGAATGGGGATGCAGTAGAACTGGCTGTGCATAGAGGAGAGGAGGACCTAATGGGAGTGCAGGTGGTTTCTCCAAGCACACATTATAACTGAAGTATGGCCAAGGGAAAGAAGGGGCAGGAGGAGACAAGGCTGCAGTGTCACACAGCTGTGTGCAGTCACACAGACCATGGGTTCCTAGCTGTGTGGAGGCTCTACAGGAGGAGGAATGTTTTTGAGATTTGACAAGTAATTTTGCTCTTTCAACCAAAGTAATGAAAACTAACAAATAGTTTTTAGTATATAGTTGTTAGAAAATCTATTGTTTCTGATTACACTTGAGCTCAGCCTATTCAATTTTGCCAGGAAGATTAAAAAAAAATTATTCCTCTGCCTTTAAAGGACGGTTAAATACATTATACATTTTTTTTTCTTTATTCCTCAGTTCCCTTTTACCTAAGGATAAGAACCCAAGTCCTTAGTTTGGCCTGTTGGACATTTTACAATCTTATTGCAACTGATCTCTCCAGTTTTACTTTTTGCTTCCATCCTGGACCTGGCAATGCTAAATCTTCATGATTTTTGAACATTATATACTTTTTTTTCAGTTTTATTGAAAAATTATTGACATCACTGTGTTTCAGGTGTACAACACGATGGTTTGATTTATATATATATTGTGAGGTGATTACCACTATAGGTTCAGCTCACATCCATATTCTCATGTAGATGCAATAACAAGAAAAGGAAAAGGAAAAAAAATTCCTCCTGATGAGAACTCAGGATTAACTTTTACCAGCATTCCTATATATTATATAGTAGTGTTAGCGTAGTCATCATGTTGTACATTACATCCCTAGTACTTATTTATCTTATAACTGGAAGCTTGTGACTGTAATCCTTCCTCCAAGCCCCGCCTTCCCCCATCCTCCCTTCTGGTAACCACAGTCTAATCTCTTTTTCTGTGAGTGTAGGTTTGATTTGGTATGGTTTGGTTTGGTTCCACATATGAGTGAGATTATACAGTATTTGTCTTTGACTTATCTCACTTTAGCGTAGTATCTTCACCGTCCATCCATGTTGTCACAAATGGTAGGATATCCTTTTATGGCTGTGAATAGTATTCCATTCTATGTATATACCACAACTTCTTTTCCATTTCATTCATTAATGGACCCTTGGGTTGTTTACATGTCTTGGCTATTATAAATAATATTGCTATGAACATGGGGGTGCAGATATCTTTTGGAGTTAATCTTTTTGTTTCCTTTGGATATTCATTGACCTTTGAACAACATGGGTTTGAATTGTGTGGGTCCCCTTGTATGCAGATTTTTTTCAATAAATACAGTACTATAAATGTATTTTCCTTATGATTTTCTTGACATTTTCTTTTTTCTAGCTTACTTTATTATAAGAATATAGTTAATACATATGTGTTAATTGTCAGTGTAATTGGTAAGGCTTCCAGTCAACAGTAGGCTGTTAGTAGTGAAGTTTTTGGGAAGTCAGAAGTTATATGCAGATTTTCAAGTGCATGGGTTGCGGGGGTTGGTGCCCCTAACCTCCACATTATTTGAGGTTTAACTGTATTCTCAGAAATGGAATTACTGGATCATACAGTAGTTCTATTTTTAATTTTTTGAGGACATCCATACTGTTTCTCATAGTGGCTGTGCCACTTTACAGCCCCACCAACAGGGCATTAGGGTTCCATTTTCTTCACAGCCATGCCAGAATTTGTTATCTCTTACCTTTTTATGATGGCCCTTCTGTTAAGTGTGAGATAATATCTCATTATAGTTTTAATTTTCATTTCCCTAATGACTAGTGATGTTGAGAATCATTTTATATATCTGTTGGCCTTAGGAATATTTTCTTTGGAAAAATGTGTATTCAGGCCCTTGGCCCTTTTTTGTAAATTGGGCTATTTGGTTTTTTGCTATTAAGTTGTATGAGTTCTTTATATATTTTGGATATTAATCCCTTATTGGATATAAGGTTTGCAAATAATTTTCCCATTCTGTAGGTTGTCTTTTCACTTTGTTGATTTATTTTGCTGTGCAGAAACTTTTTAGTCTGATGTAGTCCCACTTGTTTATTTTTTATTTTACTTGTGCTTTAGGAGTCATATCCAAAAATTAATTACCAAGGTGTATGTCAAGAGCTTCATTCCTATGTTTTCCTCTAGGAATTTCATAGTTTTATATATTTAAATCTTTAATTGCTTTTGAGTTAATTTTTGCAAGTGATGTAAGATATGGGGCCAGTTTTATTATTTTACACGTGAATAACCAATTATCCCAGCACCATTTATTGAAGAGACTGTCTTTCTCGATTTAGTATTCTTGAATACCTTGTCAAATATTAGTTGATCATATTTTGGGCTCTCAATTCTGTTTCATTAGTCTGTTTTTATGACCTATTATACTATCTTGATGACTATAATAGCTTTATTGTATAGCATGACATCAGGAAGTGTGATGCCTCCTGCTTTGTTCTTCTTTCGCAGGATTTCTTTGGCTACTCAGGGTCTTTTGTGGTTCTGTATACGTTTTAAGAGTGTTTTTTCTACTTCTGTAAAAAATGCCAGTGGAATCTTGAATAGGGATTGCATTGAATCTATGGATGGCTTTTGGTAGTATTGATATTTTAACAATATTAATTCTTCCAGTCCATGAACATGGAATACCTTTCTATTTATTTGTGTCTTTGATGTCTTTCATTAATGTCTTGTAGTTTTCAATGTAGAGATCTTTCATTTTCTTAAATGTATTCCTAAGTATTTTGGTTTTGATGCTATTGTAAATGGGATAGGGAATTTTTTTCAGAAAATGTGTTGCTGTTGTATAGAAATGTTACTGATTTTTTATGTTCATTTTGTATCCTGCAACTCGACTGAATTCACTGATCTAATACTTTTTTTGTTTGAGTCTTTAGGATTTTCTATATATTATATCATGTCATCTGTAAAGAGACAATTTTACTTCCTCCTTTCCAGTTCTGGTACCTTTTATTTCTCTTTTCTTGCTTGGTTGTTTTAGCTAGGACTTCTAGTACTGTGTTGAACAGGAGTGATGAGAGCAGCCATTGTTGTCTTGTTCCTAATCTTAGAGGAGAAGCTTTCAGCCTTTCTGCATTAAGTATGATGTTAGCTGTGGGTTTGTCATTTATGGCCTTTATTATAGTGCAGTATGTTATTTCTGTACCTAATCTGTTAAAAGTTTTCATTATGAATGGACGTTGAATTTTGTCAAATGCTTTTCTCTGTGTGTACTGAGATGATCATATGATTCTTTTCTTTCATTTTATTAATGTGATGTATCACATTGATTTGCGTTTATTGAGCCACTTTGCATTCCAGGGATAAATCCCACTTGGTCATCGTGAATGATCCTTTTAATGTACTGCTGTATTCAGTTTGCTAGTATTTTATTGAGAATTTTTCACCTATATTCTTCAGAGCATTTGCCTGTAGTTTTCTTTTCTAGTAGTGTCTTTTTGTCTTTTTCTGGTTTTGGTATCAGGATAATGCTGGCCTTGTAAAAACAGTTTGGGAGTGTTTCCTCCTCTTCAATTTTTTGGAAGAGTTTAAGAAAGATTAGTGTTGATTCTTCTTTAAATATTGGGTGAAATTCACCAGTCAAGCCATCTGGCCCTGGGCCTTTTTTCATTAGGAGATTTTTCATTAGTAATTTCGTTTCCTTGTTAGTAATTGGTCTATTCAGATTTTGTTTCTTTCTGATTCAGTCTTGGTAAGTTGTATGTTTCTAAGAGTTTTTCTGCTTCTTCTAGGTTGTCCAGTTTGTTGGCATATAGTTTTTCAACAGTAGCCTCTTATGATCCTTTGAATTACTGTGATACCAGTTGTAATGTCTCCTTTTTCATTTTCAGTTTTGTTGATATGAGTCCTTTCTCTTATTTTAGTCCCTTGGTTAGTCTAGCTAAGGGTTTGTTGGTTTTTTTCCTTCAAAAACCAGCTTTTAGTTTGTTTAATCTTTTTTATTATTTTTCTGTTCACTCTTTCATTTATTTCTGCTCTAATCTTTTATTTTTTTCTTTCTTCTGACTTTGGGCTAATTTTGTTCTTTTGCTAGTTCCTTAAGGCATAGAGGTAGGTAGTTTATTTGGAGATTTTTTTTGCTTCTTAATTAGGCATTTATTGCTATGAACTTCCCTGTTAGAACTACATTTGCTGCATCCCACAAGTTCTGGTGTGTTGTGTTTCCATTTTTGTTTATCTCAAAAAAGTTTTAGTTCCCCTTTAATTTCTTCTTTGCTCCATTGGTTGTTTAGGAGAGTG
Source organism: Callorhinus ursinus (assembly GCF_003265705.2). Taxonomy (NCBI): domain Eukaryota; kingdom Metazoa; phylum Chordata; class Mammalia; order Carnivora; family Otariidae; genus Callorhinus; species Callorhinus ursinus. The sequence continues at coordinate 8,002,276 of NW_027397063.1, forward strand.
TTAATATCCATATGAATTTTTAAGTTTTCCTCTTGTTATTGATTTCCAGTTTCATGCCATTGTGGTCAGAGAAAGTATTTGATATAATTTCAGTGTTTTTGAATTTGCTAAGATTGTTTTGTGGTCCAGTCTATGGTTTATCTTAGAAAGTGGTCCTTGTGCGCTTGAAAAGAATGTGTATTATGCTGTCGTTGGATAGAATGGAAGCATAAATGTTCTAAATATTATCAACATAGAAATATAAGATGTAATTTTGTTATAAGTAAATACATATATATTAGTTCTGTTTTCTTCTGTTTATATCTGTTAGGTCCATTTGATCTGTAGTATGTTTAAGTCCACTGGTTACTTATTGATTCTTTGAATAATCTATCTTCATTGTTAAAAGTGCAGTTAAAAGTCTCCAACTATTACTGTATTACTATTTCTTCTTTTAACTCTGTTAGTTTTTGCTTTATATATATATTTAAATATATATTTGCTCCAATGTTGGATGTATAAATATTTACAATTGTAATATCTTTTGATATATTGAACCTTTATCATTATATTATAACCATCTTTGTCTCTTTTTACCATTTTTAAAGTCTATTTTGTCTACGTAAAGACACACCTCGTTTTATTGCATTTTGCTTTGTTGCATTTTGCAGATACTGTTTTTTTCTTTTTAATAAATTGAAAATTTATGGCAACTCTGTATCAAGCAAGTTTGTCAGCGCCATTTTTCCAACAGCACTTGTTTACTTCATGTTTTTATATTTTGGTAATTCTTGCAAACTTTTTCATTTTTATTTTATTTTTTTCTGGTGATGTGTGAGCAGTGATCTTTGATATTGCTGTTGTAATTGTTTTGGGGTGCCATAGGCTATGCCCATGTAAGATAGCTAACTTAAATGATAAGTTGTGGTGTGTTCTGACTGTTCTACCAACTGGCCATCCTCCTGTCTGTCTCCCTCTCCTTGGGCTTGCCTAGTGCAGGCCAATTAATAATCCTACAATAACCTCTATGTTTTCAAGTGAAAGGAGGAGTCACATGTCTCACATTTTAAATCAAAGGCTAGAAATGATTAAGCTTAGTGAGAAAGTCATGTTGAAAATGAAGATAGTTTTGAAAGCTAGGCCTGTCACACCAGACAGCTAAGTTGTGAATGCAAAAGAAAAGTTCTTGAGGAAATGAAAAGTGTTCTCCATTGAACACATAAATGATAAGAAAGAAAAACAGCCGTGCTGCTGATGTGGAGAAGTTTTAGTGGTTTGGATAGAAGATAAAACCAGCTACAACATTCCCTTTAGGTCCTAACTTTCTTCAGTTCTAAGAAGGCTAAATGAGGTAAAGAAGCTTCACAGGAAAAGTTTGAAGCTAGGAGAGGTTGACTCATGAGGTTTAAGGAAAGAAGCCCTCTGTATAACATAACAGTGCAAGGTGAAGCAGTAAATGCTGCACACAAGCTATAGCAAGTTATCCAGAAGATCTGGCTAAGGTAATTAATGAAAGTGGCTACTCTAATGGCAAGTTTTCAGTGTAGATGAAACAGCCTTCTACTGAAAGATGCCATTTAAGATATTTGTAGCTAGAGGAAGAAGTCAATGGCTGGCTTCAAAGAACAAGCTGATTCTCTTGTTAGGGGCTAATGCAGCCGGTGACTTTAAATTGGAGTCACTGCTCATTTACCATTGTTGTTGCAGTTTACATTTTTTTAACATTATATAACCAATAGCAGATTTTTGTAGTTACGGTTATTTTTACTAATTTTTTTTTTTTTAGATTTTTAAATTTTAGAGTAAACATACACATGGGGGGAGGGGCAGAGGGAGAGAATCCTAAGCAGACTCCCTGCTGAGCTCAGAGTTTGATGCAGGGCTCAGTCCCACTACCCATGAGACCATGACTCAAGCTGAAACCAAAAGTCAGATGCCCAACCGACTGAGTCACCCAGGCACCCTGTATTTTTACTATATTAAGAAAATATATTTTTTATTTATTTTTAGAAAGAGAGAAAGTGAATGCACACATGCCCATGAGCGGCAGGGTAGGGGGCAGAGAGAAAGGGAGAGAGAGAATCTTAAAGGAGGCACCATGCTCAGCACAGAGCCCAGTGTGGGGCTTGATCTCATGACCCTGAGGTCATGACCTGAGCCAAAATCAAGAGTCAGAGGCTTAACTGACTGAGCCTCCCAGGTGCCCCTAATTTTACTATATTTTTTAAAAACTTTAAACTAGAGTTGTAAGTGAATTATGTACCACTATTATCATATTCCAGAATCCAACTATGACTATATGTTTACCATTACCAATGAGATTTACAATACCTTTTTATGTTTTTATGTAGCTAACTAGTATTCTTTTATTTCCACTCAAAGAACTCCCTTTAGCATTTTTTGTAAGGCAGGTTTGGTGGTAATGAACTCCCTTAGCTTTTGTTTTGCCCAGGAAAGTTTTTGTCCCATTCTCTCCTGCCCTGAAAAGTTTCTGTTGAGAAATTCGCTGATACTCTTATGGAGGTTCCCATGGATGTAACTTACTGCTTGTACTGCCCTTAAAATTCTTTCTTTGTCTTTGACTTTTGACAATGTAATTATGACTCAAGTGTAGCCCTATTCACATTCACTTTATTCACAAATAATTATCCTTATGGATCTGGATGTCCATTTCTCTCTACAGGTTTGGGTAGTTTTCAGCCATTATTGTTTTAAATATACTTTCTGTCCGTTTCTCTTTCTGGAATTACCATAATGTGAATTTTTTTTTTATAATTCCCATAGGCTTTCTTCTTTTTTCTTTTTGCTCCAGTGTCCTATCCTCAAGGTCTCTGATTCTTCTGTGTCTTTGAGTCTACTTTTGAAACAGTTGAATTCAGTTCGGTTACTGTATTTTTCAACTCCAGAATTTCTTTTTTTTGGAAGGGAAACCAGAGTTTCAATTTCTCAGAGAATATGAACAAAGGGAAACATGTTCTGCTTACACAAGTATAAAGTTCTTGCACTTAAAAAAGCTAGGTGGGACATGTAGTTCTAATAACACTGGCTGAACTACAAATACAGGCATTTCACTGTACCCATATGAGGAACCAGAAGTCAATTTGTTGTATAGCATAACAAAGAGCTTGGTACTTAAATACTTTAACAACTCCAGAATTTCTGTTTGTTTTTTTTGATGGTCGCAGTTTTCTTATCAAACTTCGCATTTTGTTCATGCATTGTTCCTAATTTTGTTTAGCTTCTTTTCTTCGAGTTTGCTAAACTTCTTTAAGAGAATTATTCTGAATTCTTTGACAGTTTATAGATTTTCATGTCTTTAGGATCAATTATTAGAGCTTTACTAGTTTCCTTTGGGTGTCATATTTATCTGATTATTTGTGATCCTTTATTCCTTACGTTGGTATCTGCACATTCGATTGTGCTCCTCTTCCAAACATGAATAATTTATAGGTTTGTTTTGCAGAGATAGTTCTTTACCAGTCAGCTCAGTTTGGGTTTTTAGGTGTGTCTGCTGGTAATGTCCTTGTGCAAGTAGGGCCTGCTATTACAGTCTGTTTTTGGGCAAAGCTGAACTCTGAGGAAGCAGGGCTGATGGGGTCGGGGGGAGGCTAACATTTGGAAAAGACTGCTAGCTTGGTGCTGCGGTTGCCTGGATTCTCTGGTCAGACTCACTAGGTAGTTGGAACTGGGTACTATATTCATCAGTGGTTTGGGCTATGAATTAGTTTCTCTGCCCTGCCAGGGCAACAGGATAGATTCCAGAATCTATACAGCTCATTGTTTGGGGACCTGAATTGGCAAGAGCGTGCACAGAATTCCCTTGTCAGATGATGCTCTCTCTGCAGATGGGGGAAGCCATGGGTTGCGCTCGCTATTCAAGTGCCGCTGGACACAGGGTTTTTGGATGGGCTGTGGAGCTTCCTGTGTGCTCTGGTTATTTAGGTTCCCTGGTCAGACTAGCTAAAAGGTTGTATTCAATGATGAGTGGGGCTACAAATTAGATTTCCTGCCTGGGCACAGTGGCAGAAAGAGGTCTAAAGCCAGTAAAGCTCTATATTGTCTAAACTCAAGCAGAACTGCATCCCAAGTTCCTTGACTGAACAGGGCCACTGGTTTTTGTCTGCAGACTATCAGCTTTGCCTGCCCACCTCGGTTTTAGTGCCACTGTGCTGTAGAGCTTTCAGGAATTTTTGCTAGCCCTTTTGGTCAGGTGGGCTAGAAGACTGTCCACAATGTGTGGGGCTATGTCTCAGCTCCCTTGCCTCGGTGGGAGGAGGAGGGGCCAGGAGTGACCCTCAGCTTTATCTGTGAATTAATCACTCTGCCCGTGTGGAGCAGGGGAAGCCCCAATGCATGGCTTTGCTCTGGGGTGATCAGTCCCACTCAGCCACCTCTTGGCTTGAGTGCCATGGGGCCACACAGCTTTCAGGGATTGTCTCCAGCCCTTCTGGTCTGATGGGGTGGAAGATGCTCCACAGTGTGTGTTGGGGGAGGGGTGGGGAGGGGGCGGCTGTGGCTCAGCTCCTTAACCTGGGAGTGGGTAATACCACTGGGCTTTAGGGCTGTCAGAACTCCTCCTTTAAGAATCAGAATCAGGCAGATCTGCACCCTGCTATGTTCACTGGTCAGTGTGCCCCTGGCTTGGTTCTGCAGATAAGCAAAGCCACTGGTTGGGATTATTGCTGGGCACTGCGGGTATGAACTTGGTTGGCCAAGATCCATGTGCTGGTTGTTACAAGCACTTCATCCGTTGTTTGTCAAAGTCAGAGTCCCAGTGGCCGAGCCCTGCAAATTTCCCAGCAATCCCAGTGCTGTGAGATCAGGGTAGGAGCTCCCACCAAGGGACTCACAATAATGGGTGTGTGTGTGTGTTGGTTTCCCCCCTGGGTTCTCTTTTCCTACTGAAGGAACCAGAGTCTCCGGGGAGACCTCTCCACATGGTGCTGCACTGTCCTGGGGAGGGACAGTGCAGTCAGTGGATAGCTGCTTTTCTTACCTTCCTAATGCATCTGTCTTGGTCTCAGTGATGTAGGGGGTGTTTCATCCTGACCCCTGTAGGAGTCTCAGTGAGGTCTTGTTCTTGAATAATTGTTAGTTGTTTTTCTTGTGAGAGGGAGCAAAGCTAAGAACAACCTATGTCGCCGTCTTGGTGATGTCTCTCCTATTCCACACTTTTTTAGCACTTTGTGCCTTAGCTAGAGTGCCCCTTTGCTACTCTTGCAGACTTGTTTATCTTTTGATAAATCCCGGTTCAAATGCCAGCTTTGAGAAGCCCTTCCTTCCTTCCTTCCTTCCTTCCTTCCTTCCTTCCTTCCTTCCTTCTGATTGATTCATTTATTTCAGAGCGTGAGTGAGTGGGGGAAGGGACGGAGGGAGAGAATATCCAACAGACTCCTGCTGAAGGTGGAGCCCAACTCAGGACTTGATCCCACGAGCCATGAGTTCAGGACCTGAGCCAAAACCAAGAGTCACATGCCCAACCGACTGAGCCACCCAAGCGCCCCCGGGAAGCCTCTTCTGACACAACCTAGATGGAGATAGTTGTTTCCTTTTCTAGGCTCCCATTCTTTGTCCACATTATATTGTAATTTGTTTTTAAGTCTCCTAGTACTGCTGGATGAGTCCCTTCAGGGACTGGATTTTGTTCATCTTTCCCCAGCATCTAACAAGGCACCTGATATTCATTATTTATTCATCTTCATTTAGTCAGTCAAAATAAATGTCTGTATCTCAGGCATTGTCCTAGGAGGAAGTATACAGTGATAAGTAAAACAGACAAGGTTCCTTCATGGAGCTTACTTTCTGTTGAGGAGATAACAATAAAAAGTAACAGCACCTTTAGCGCTGTAAAGGCAACAAACACATGATAATTAAGAACAGAGAAATGCAGAGGGCTGTATTTCATATATGTGGGAATTACACAGAGTGGAGGCAATATTGAAGCTGAGTGTTGAAGGATAAGAAGGAACCAGGGATTCTGAAGAGGGGTGAGCCTGTGAGCGCTTTCCAGACATTCCACAATACATGCCTATGAAGTGAATATGAATTATGGAATGACATATTCTGTTTCCCATCTTTATTTAACTTTACACTCTAACTATGTTTTTTGTATGTTTGTTTTTATTTGAGAGGTGGGTATACTGAGTGAATCCTATACTTAAGAAACCCAGAATAAAAAACAAAAAAAACCCAGCACAATATCATTTACTCACCCCACCTGTACCTCCATCCCCATCCCCACTCCCTGTTCTGTGTTAGGTGCTTGGTATGGAGAAAGGGTCCCTGCCCTGTGGAGCTTACACACTTATTTGTTGACTCTTTCATGTAAGCCCTTTTTAGAATTCTTAACCAGGACATTTAGGAGAAGGTTTTTGACCTATCTCAAGATAGACTTTTTTTTTTTATAGTAGCAATACAATTTTTTTTTCTGATTTTTCATTTTCTTTCTTTCTTCCTTTTTTTTTTTTTTGGTCTCTTGCACACAATTTAACGATACAAGAATGAGTTGGTAGTTTACCATTCTAAAGAGTGATTGATTTTCCTTGCATTTTCTCATTTATAGTAATTATAGTGCTTACATGATTTCCTCATTTCAAGTTTCATACCGAAGAAAGAAAAGAATGCTTTTTCTCTGTTAACATTAGCGTGTTCTAAGAGAATGATCATCCCTATTTTTTGTCAAAAACCAGTTTTTTCAGAGAAACAGAGCAATAATTTCTACATCTGTAAGACAAGACTTTGGTTTAAGGCAGTATATATGGATAGATGTGGGTGTGTATGTGTGTGCATTTTAATTTTCATTTTGAATTTTACTTTAGGAGGTTTTGGACATCTTGCCATTTTCAATTCTTGCCTGCAAACCAGAAGCATAGATGATGGGGAGCTATTACATGGTATATTAAAAATTCTAATATCCTGGAAGAAAGATCATGAAGATATTTTTCTTTTCAGTTGGTAGGTGATATTTTATACTGTGTCTCCTTCCCCCATTACAATGTGTATCCAGATTGTGTATTTTATAGTCACAATTTTGTACAGTAATAGGATAGTAAACATTTAAGTCAGCCTTTCATAAGTATATCAGATTTAAAATAAAATAGTTTAATTGAATGTCCATATCATTCTTTCATGTTTTTTTGTTTTGTTTTTATCTTTATCACAGTAATCTATCAGAAGTAAGTCCAGAGATACTAGGTGTAAATATAGAAATAATCCGGTTCCTTTCCCTGTTTCTGAAATACTGCTCATCTCCTTTGGCAGAGAGTGAATGGGACTTCATCATGTGCTCCATGTTGGCTTGGTTGGAGGTAAATTAACCCGATGTGTCATCACCACTGTTAAGTCTTCATGCATATCTCTATACCAGAACCATCTACTAATCTTATTCTTTAAGTAATGATTGTAATTAGCTCTTCTGCAAACATTTAAACACCTTATAGATGTATTCCTCACCAGTTACTGTTTGATAGAACAGTGAAATGATAGAGGTTTAATGTCTGCCAGGATCATTCAGTGACCAAATCTCTTGCTCTTAAAGTGTTCTCTCCATTAGCTCATTTTCATACAGTATTTGTAGCACAGCCCTTGAGGTTTTATCTTTCATGATCAGTTTTTTCATCTTTTTGGCTCTTAATTAAATTATTATTAAAATGTATTGTGTCAGTAATGCGTTAAAGATTAAGCAAATTCAGAGGGAATTCATGCTCTTTTTATGACACAAAGCAAGTATAGTATTTGTGGGCTCTGATGGCAGCAAATCATTAGGGTTGAATTGGTCTGAATCTCTGCTTTGTTTGCTGTTAGCTGTGTGGCTTAAGGTGTTCAAACTTGACCTACTTGAGCCTCGGTGTCCTTATTTTTTTATTTTTTAAAGATTTTATTTATTTTAGAGAGATTATGAGCTGGGGAAAGGGGCAAAGGGAGAAGGAGGGTGAGAATCTCAGGCAGGCTCCCCGCTAAGCACAGAGCCTGACTCAGGGCTCAATCTCACGACCCTGAGATTCTGACCTGAGCCCAAGTTAAGAGTTGGACATTCAACCAACTGAGCCACCCCGGCGCCCCCAGTGTCCTTCTTTTAAAAATAACTTAATAATGCCCAATTGGTAGGGCTCCTGAGGAGATTATAAATATGTTTTTATAATTTCACTTGGTAAATGATAATTGATATTTTCTTTCATAGTTTTAGAAATAGAGAGCATTTCAGAATAAATGGATTGATTCTAATTCTTAGTATTTAATTTTTTTAAAAGTTATTTTGATGTAAAATATATAAATGTCTCTGAGACTACACTTCAACTGCTTTTTATTTTAAAATTTAGAGAACTGAGAGAGTTTTCTTTAATCCCTTGATTTGTGGTGTTCTGGTAGATGTCTGCTAACCTATTTCATTTTTGTTTCTTCAGACAACAAGTGAGAATCATGCATTGTATTCTGTTCCACTTATACAACTGTTTGCCTGTGTCAGCTGTGGTTTGGCCTGTGAGCTCAGTGCTTTTTTCGATTCTGCAACTCTGGATACCATTGGCAATCTCCCTGTAAATCTAATCAGTGAATGGAAAGAATTTTTTTCCCAAGGCATCCACAGTTTGCTTTTACCTCTTTTGGTGACTGTTACAGGCAAGTGAAAGGGGAATCATAGTGGGATTCATTGCACATGACTAGTTGAAAAATTCAAAACAAAAACTTTGGCTGCTTAAGTCAAACGGTACAGAAGAGTGAAGAAAAGAACCTGAGAGAAAACTTGGCATCTCAGAAGCATCACATATGCTTCTGCTTTATAGACAAGATTTGAAAACTGGCAAAGTATCCAGAGACTATTACAAGTTAAAATAATAGTAATTCAGATAACCTGAATAGATTATTTATAACTCAAACTTCTCTCTTTTTTAAGGATGAGAGAATAGAAGTTATGATTACTGTTTAAGATTACATTAAACGGTTTCTAGCGAGGACTGCTCTACTTTGTCAATTCTTTACTTCATTTTCTTAAATGACGTTTGACCGTGAATCAGTCAAGTTCTATTACTCACTTTATTTTGGGATGTGCATGTTTCTTTCCTTTTTGTCATCAGAAGAAAGTGAAGATACATCTGAAACATCCTTTCAGAATGCAATGCTGAAGCCCATGTGTGAAACATTAACGTATATCCCGAAAGACCAGCTGTTGAGTCAGAAACTCCCTTCAAGATTGGTTGCTGGCCAAAAAACAAACTTACCAGAGTATCTCCAGACTTTGTTAAATACATTGGCCCCATTACTCCTCTACAGAGCTCGGCCTGTGCAAATTGCTGTTTACCATATGCTATACAAGTAAGAATTCTTCCAATTGAATCAATGTTGTGGTGGTTCAAAAAATATATATATATATAGATAGATAGATATCTATATATATATTTAGTTTTAACCCTTGGTCATCAAAAAAAAGTCAAAGTAAAAAAGAAATAAACTCAACCATGCATTTTAATAACAGGGATGCCAGATTTTGGATCACCAGGTCACTGTTCTCTATACATAGTTTACATTTAGATAGTCCTGGCCATAGGTGATTATTTCAGAAAACAATCATTTAAAAATATACTCATTACAAAGTAAGTATTGGTCTTTCTGCTCTTGAGCATGATTTAACAATGAACAGTTTAATGTAGTATAATATATATTCTGACTTGCAGATTGATGCCTGAATTACCACAATATGATCAGGATAATCTAAAGTCATATGGAGATGAAGAAGAAGAACCAGCCTTGTAAGTTTTTTTAATAATTATTTAATTCTCATAATCCACCTCCCTTATAATAACTTCAGAAGATGGATAAACACAAAAGCTCAAATTTAGAGTATATATTCATTCAATAGATCTTTTATAAATCATCTGTAAGATAAAAATGAAAGAGTCCAGCCAAAAAAGATAGTTTCTCTCCTTAATTGTTCCTAAATCATATTTTCAGTTTGCTACTATTTGGCAGAACTTTCTTTGACCACACGGTGGCTGTGGAAAGAGTATCAATTTAAATATCTATTGAGCACCCACTTTGTGCAAAGTAATAAATGTCTAGGGGAGAATATGGTGTTTAGTAGTTGTTCTTATTCATAAGGAGCTTATAATCACTATAGACGATACTACTCTATAATAGAAGACAGTGTGTGGCAGGTGCTGTGGAACAGGATAGATAGCATGCTGGGGGAACACAGCTGCTTGCACCAGAAGGAAAGACTTTTTCTTGAGAAAGAGACATTTATTCTGGATCTATCAAGTTAGGTAGCACTTCAGCAGGGCAGGGAAGACCATATCAATTAAGGGAATACCATGTGCGAAGGCATGAATGTGCAGGATGTGCTGGGGAGTGTTGAGTAGTTGCCACTTAACATTATTTTTTGTTGTCTGTATGTTCCTCCACTGGAATAGAAACTCTGTAAAGTCAGGAAGTTTTGTCTCTTGTTCCCAACTATATTCATAGCATTCAGAATGGTCCCTGGCCTAACACAAGACTCATGAATCCTGCTTATTTGTTTAATAAAAGGATAAATGAACAAATATATGTAGAGAAGGTAGGGAAGGTATAGATAATGAAGGGCCTTAAAAATTACATTTTCTGGGATTTAGGGCATTATTTGATAGAAGATGGGAAAAGTACCAGCTGATTCTAGCTATAGCATGAATCATAAATTATACAAAGAAGCACACAGAGATGGAGACCATTCTAGAAACAGTAATAGTGCATGGAGGGCAGCATGGAAATGGAGAGATACCTGAGCTGGTATTTGTAAAATCCAGTGACTGTTGGTATGGAATAGAGAAGGGTTGGTAGATGGGATAGTGGTGCTGAAGGTAAAAATCCAAGGGCAGAAGCTTGAAGACCTGTGTTTATGGGCTGGGAAAAGGAAGCCACAAGGAAAGAAATGTTGCACAGGTGAAAGGAAAGAACTGAGCTACAATGTCAGAGAGAGTTTGACAGGATATACACATGTATTTCACTTTTTGAGAATCTCCTAAGTTCATCTGAAAGTGTTAATGAGTGTAGTAGTTCAGTAAAGAAGAAAATTAATTTACATTGTCATAAATTAATATGAATATTGAATTTACTTTCCTGAAAAGACATACAGTCTTATGTTTTTTACCCTTTATAGGGATCTGGTAGGACCTGGTATCGCTAACTACTAGAGCTTATATTTTGTAGTATTTTTCATATATATTTCAAGTAATATAAATATGAAAAATATTTTACATATTTATGAATATAAAATGTGTTTTACGTTTACATATGTTAATGTATTTATAATTAAATATATTTAATTTAACAGAATTAGCAGTTAAAATTAGCCGTTAAAGCTGAATCTGTAAAGGGGGACTTTTAAAATGGTTTTTGAAAAATAGAGAAAGATTTTTCTGAAATGCTTAAAGTGTATACATGCTGTGAATTTTTTAAGGGATAAGTTATGAAGAAAATTGTGGTGTTTAATCATTGATTCATAGGTCACCACCAGCAGCACTGATGTCTCTTCTTAGAACTCAGGAGGACTTGCTAGAAAATGTTTTGGGGTGTATTCCTGTTGGACAGATAGTAACTATTAAGCCACTGAGTGAAGACTTCTGCTATGTTCTGGGATACCTCCTCACCTGGAAATTAATACTTACTTTCTTCAAAGCTGCGTCATCTCAGGTAAATAGGTGATAACTTTTGACAGTTCTGTCATCTGTGTGTTTCTGTTACTGTTCTAAACCCTTTGTTTCCCCTCTTTTTGAAAAAAGGGGAAATGCCTCACATTTTAATCTTTCCTGGCTAACTTCAGACATTCTGCTAAATTTATATCTGTCCCTTAACTTCCTTATCCTCCCCGCCCCCCACACGCACACAGTTTTTTTGTAAAAGTAATCTCTGGAATGTGCTTGAATCAATTTTTTTCTTACTGAATGTAGCCACGAAGTCCTTTTACTGCAGGAAACAAGATTTACATAATTTAATTTTGTGTTACCACAGTAATAATTCCAAAGGACTTAGATCTTGCTGTTTTGTTTTTTTTTTTTCCTTTGGTCAATTTCTGACCCTTGTGGAGATTTTATTAGTACATCATTGGGAATTTACCTTATTTGAAAATCAGTGTTTAGAGCAAGATCTATGAAATGTTACTGTGTAATTCAAACTGTTATCTCAAAATGGTAAAAATATCTTAAGATAATTATTTTGCCCAAATTATTCTAGCAGCCACTAGATGTCTCTGTTGTCTCATGTTTAGGAAGAAAGACCTCATTGTCTAGGAAGAAAGCTGGAAAAATTTCCAGGTTTTTCTTTCTTTCTTTTTCTTTTTCTTTTTATTCTTTAGGCTGATCCCCACTTAAAAAGTTCCAATTAAATGTTGATTGAATCAGTTTAATAAACTGATGGCTTTTTAAATATAAACAGTGGCTTTTTTGACAGGTTAATACAGTAACACTTAATTTCTTACCTCATATTTGAGGTGTGATTAAATATGGCATTCATTTCCAATGTGATTTTTCCGAATTCCTAAGTTATAATTTATGTCGTTGCTAATAACTCATACCTTGATACAAATATGTGAACATACGCATCTTTGCATTTGTATATCTAAGGGGAAGATCAAATTACAGAGGCAACGATGATCTAGATGTTTAAATTGTTTTATTTTTCTGTAGGCTGGCCACTTATGTTTGTGACTTGAGCTAGTTTTATTTGCTGGTGATGTATTTCAAGAACTCCTTGTTGGGTTTTTATATTTGTTTCTTAAAATATTGTTGATCTCTTAAAAAATTGCAGCAAGTGAGTCTTCCATGTGTAAGAGTTTTGTTCTTATCATCTTATATTCAGAAATTTTGAAAATGGCCATGCATCATTTTTTTTCATTAAACCAGAATTGGGTTAGGGGCACAAAGAATTGTACAGCAGCATTAATGAGCCTGGAACTTGAACCGAATGGTGACAGTTAAACCAGAATAACTCAGTTAATAGCCTAATCAGGTAAATCCTAAAGCACAGAATTTTTTTAAAAAATACTGTAATTGGTCCTAAATCTGGTCCTAATACTGTAATTGGTCCTAAATCCTAAATCTTTTAAAAAACTTTTTAAAAAACTTTTTTCTTAAGAAAAACAACTCCCAGTGAATCAGTTTGAACTGGAACAAAGCCATGAGCTTATGTGTTTCATAGCTTTACTAATATGTTTTTCACATACTATCAAATTTACTTAAAGTATACAGTTTGGTGTTTCTGCTGTATTCACAGAATTGTGTAAATATCACCACTTTCTAATTTTAGAGCATTTTCAACAGCTGAAAAAAGAAACCTTTACCCATTTGCAGTCAGTTCCCATTTCCTCTCAAGCCCTCCAGCTCTCGGCAGCCACTATTCTGTGTTCTGACTCTATGGATTTGCCTCTTCCTGGACATTTCACATATGTAGTCTTTTGTGTCTGGCTTATTTCACTTAGCATAATGTTTTCAAATTCATGCATGTTATGCCATATATCTGTACTACATTCCGTTTTATGCCTGAATAATATTTCGTCATGTGACGAGCATACCACATTTGTTTACTCATTTATCCATTGATGGACTTTTAGGTTGTTTCCACTTTTTGATTATTGTGAGTAAAGCTACTGGGAACATTGTATATGAATTTTTGGATGGACATATATTTTCATTTCTCTTGTGTTGTACACCTAGGAGTGGGATTTCTGGGTAATATACATGCGTTTTTAAAAGTCCATTGATTTTTTTTCAAGTTTTTATTTAAATTCCAGTTAGTTAACATACTAACTGGAATTTAAATATTAGTTTCAGGAGTAGAATTTAGTGATTAATCACTTATGTTCAACACCCAGTGCTCATCACAAGTGCCCTCCTTAATACTTATCACCCATTTAGCCCATCACCCTACCCACATCCCCTCTAACAACCCTCAGTTTGTACTTTATAGTTAAGAGTTTTTTGGCGTGCCTGGGTGGCTCAGTCAGTTAAGCATCTGCCTTCTGCTCAGGTCATGATCCTGGAGTCCTGAGATCAACCCCTGGGATGTAGTCCTGGGATCGAGCCCTGCATCAAGCTCCCTGCTCAGCCGGGAGTCTTCTCGTCCATATCCCTCTGCCCTGCTCATGTTCTGTCTCAAATAAATAAATAAAAAATCTTAAAAACAACAACAAAAAATAAAATAATTCTGCAGTTTCCCATTTAAGAAAAGTTTCTTATGGTTTGCCTCTCTTTCTTTTTCCCCTATGTTCATCAGTTTTCTTTCTTAAATTCCACATTTGAGTGAGATCATATGGTATTTGTCTTTCTCTGATGTATTTTACTTAGCATTATACTCTGTAGCTTAATCTGTGTTGTTGGAAATGGGAAGATTTCATTCTTGATGGCTGAGTAATATTCCATTGTATATATACCATGTCTTCTTTATCCGTTCATCAGTCGATGGACATTTGGGCTCTTTCCATAATTTGGCTATTGTTGATAATGCTGCTATAAACATCATGGTGTATACCCCTTCGAATGTGTATTTTTGTATCTTTTGAGTAAATACCAGTAGTGCTGGATCGTAGGGTAGTTCTTTTTTTTTTTTATTGAAATGCAACAGTACTTTAATTATTTCAGTGCTACAGATCAGTTGATCTGTGCCACCCACACCAGATCTATTTTTCTGTGAAGATTACCTGACATTTTTTGTTGTTGTTATTTTTTTTTAGTAGGCTCTATGCCCAACGTGGGGCTTGAACTCACAACCCTCAGATCAAGGATTGTGGGTTCTACTGACTGAGCCAGCCAGTCATCCCAGGGTAGTTCTATATTTAACTTTTTTGAGGAACCTCCATACTGTTCTCCAGAGTGGCTGTACCAGTTGCATTCGCACCAGCAGTGCAAGAGGGTTCCTTTTTTTGCACAGCCTCGCCAACACTTGTTTCTTACGTTTTTGATTTTTGCCATTCTGACAGGTGTGAGATGGTATGTCATTGGTTTTGATTTGCATTTCCCTGATGATGAGTGATGTTGGTAATCATTTTGTGTGTCTGTTGGCCATCTGAATGTCTTTAGAAAAATGTCTGTTCATGTCTTCTATTTTTTAACTGGATTATTTTTGGTTTTTGGGTGTTCTTATAAGTTCTTTATATATTTTGGATACTAACCTTTATCAGAAAAAATCCATTGATATGTATCATTAGCTTTTTAAAATTCTACTTCCAACTTTTTTTTTTAAATTCAGATTTACAGAGGAGGTAGAAGAGTAATTCAATGAAAAGTCATGTACCCTTTTCCTAGAGTCACAAATTTTTAAATGTTGCTACCTTTGAAGATTTATTTATTTTTTGGAGAGAGAGAGAGAGAGCACAGCAGGGAGAGGGAGAGGAAGAGAGAATCTCATGCAGACTCCCCACTGAGCATGGAGCCTGATGTGGGACTCAATCTCATGACCCTGAGATCATGACTTGAGCCAAAACCAAGTCGGATGCCCAACCAACTGAGCAACCCAGGCACCCTAATGTTGGCACCTTTGTATGTGTTTTCTCTATATTTACTTTTTCTCTGCTTGTCTATTTGAAAGTTGCAGATTCATGATGCTTTACGAAAAGTATTTAAACATATATCTCCTAAGAACAAGGACATGTATTGATATAGTTATTATACTCAGATTTAATTTTAATGCAATAATCTAATTTGTATTCAAATATTTTTGGTTGTCCCTGTAATGTCCTTTATAGTTTTATTCCTTCTCTGTTGAGGATTTGATCAAGGATCATATTTGCATCGTGTTTGTCATATTTCTTTAACCCATAATTTCCCTACCTGTCTTTTCTTTATTGTCATTCAGGTTGGTTATTTTGTAGACTCTGTTAGGATTTGAATTTGTCTGATTGTTTCCTCATGATGAGTTTCTGGTTAATTTTCAGCAAGAGTACTTACTGGACATGGTGATGTGTCCTCAGTGTGTCACCTCAGGAAGCACAGAATGTCAATGTGTCCTTTATTGGTGATACTAAGTTTGGTTACTTGGAAAGGTAGTGTCCTCCAGATTTCTCCATTGTTAGGTACTTTGATCAACATATTTAAAAAATAAATTCCATATCCTATGGCTTGATACTTGTATGTGAGCTTGTATGAACAAGTTTATGCTTGTATGAACTACATGTTC
Organism: Callorhinus ursinus; assembly: GCF_003265705.2. Lineage (NCBI taxonomy): Eukaryota > Metazoa > Chordata > Mammalia > Carnivora > Otariidae > Callorhinus > Callorhinus ursinus. The sequence continues at coordinate 8,018,389 of NW_027397063.1, forward strand.
AGAAAATGGTGTCTTGCACCAAGAGGAGATCTATGCTTTAGTGGGAAGAATAATTTTAAAACCGGTACATATACCAAAGAGTTGCAAAGTAAATGTGAACATACGAAAACTGGGTTATTGAGGAATGAGTTCTGAAGCACACAGATGCCTTTAGTGCACTGAGTGGGGCCAGATTTTCCTATTTCTTAAAATTTTAATCCCTGTATAGTTAACATACAGTGTTGTATTAGTTCCAGGTGTACAATATAGCGATTATATAATTCTGTACATCACCCAGTGCTCATCACAAGTGTCCTCCTTAATCCCCATCACCTATTTCACACACCCCCCACCCACCTCCCCTCTGGGAACCATCAGTTTGTTCTCTATAGTTAAGAGTTTTTGGTTGTTTGTGTTTTTTTCTTCTTTGTTTTGTTTCTTAAATTCCACATATGAGTGAAATCATATGGTATTTGTCTTTCTCTGACTTATTTTACAAGATTTTCCATTTTTAAAAAAGGAACCAGAAATCCATATATTTTTTGAAGATTTATTTATTTTGAGAGAGAGAGAGCACGCTCATGGGAATGGGGAGTGGGGCAAAGGGAGAGAATCTTCAGACAGACTCCCCACTGAGTGGGAGCCTGACACAGGGCTCAGTCCTGACCCATGAGATCATGACCTGAGCCAGAACCAAGAGTCGGACACTTACACGACTGAGCTGCCCAGGCGCCCCCAGAAATCCATATTTTTGAGTGAAATCCTGCTTTACAAAACAAGAAGACCCCAAGACATTTTGGACTACTAGTTTGTGCTCTCTTTTTCTAAAGGGATGCTGGAGTGTTTGCTGTGGTGTGAGGTCAGCCATAAAAATGGGATTAGTTTTAAGTAGGACTTTTATAAGATTAAGAACTGTGGTGCGGAAGGGGTATGTGGAAGACTTGGGAAGAGAGGGAGCAAATCATCTAGGGAGTGAGGAGTAGATTTTCTTAGAGAAAGCAGAGGTGAACTTATTAACGAGATAGTTTGAGAAAGATGTTAGAATCTGTCTAATAATGAGGGGATAGTGAAAACTGCTTGTTTATGAAGAAAGGGAGGGGTGCCATCAGTGACACATTTGGAAAGTAAGAATGTGGCATGTATTTTGTAGGACTCTTCCATGTAATTCTAAGTCTTCAAATTAATGCCTTTTTCATTGTGTTCTTGTACAGTCTATTCTACTTTGATTTGTTCTTCTCACTGAGTTGGTTTAATTGGGTTTACTAACAAAAATTCTTTACTCTCCACCAGCTTCGGGCACTGTACTCAATGTACCTTCGAAAAACAAAAAGTTTGAATAAATTGCTCTATCACCTGTTCAGACTTATGCCAGAAAATCCGACCTATGCAGAGACAGCTATTGAGCTCTCAAATAAGGACCCTAAAACATTCTTTACAGAAGAGCTCCAGTTGAGTATTAGAGGTCAGTAAGATGTGTGTTTGTGTTCTTTCTTGGAGACTAGGTCCAGATTAGGTTGTATTTATTATGCTGTACTCTTCAGAGTTTGGATAATAACCCCAAATGTGTGTCCTGGCTATGAGAAGATTGAAGTGCATCTTAAAATGTCTTGGAGATGTGAGGAGGGTACTATGTCTTGTGAGTACTGAGGTGGATATTCTAGGATTTTTGTATAATCTCACAGTGAGCTCTGGGGAAAGTATAGGGACCAGACTCCTTTTCATAATTTATAAGAAGACAATCTTTAAATTTTTCCTCCTTTTTATTTAACTTTTTTTTCCCCACTCCCTGGGCGTAGGGGCTTGGGGTTGTCCTTTTTAAAATTTGTATGTTCCCTTTTTTTGTGATCTGTCATGTGAAATACAGAATGCTATGTCTAGGCAGATTTTTCAGTGTCATTTGGGATCTTCCTTCTTTTTACTTCTTTTTGCCATTCCAGTGATTCATTTTGAATGTGAGAGAAAGTTAATACTCTAGAGTTCTGGCTTCTTCAGTATGTTTGTTTTTTCAGCTCTAGCTCTAGTTTTAAAGAATTGAAAATGATTTTCTAGTCTGTTATTCTATGTAAGAAATACATATTATTAACTAAGAATTTGTTTTTTCCTCAGAAACAGCAACTCTTCCCTACCATATCCCACACTTGGCTTGTTCAGTCTATCATATGACATTAAAAGACTTGCCTGCCATGGTTAGGCTGTGGTGGAATAGTAGTGAGAAGCGTGTTTTCAATATTGTAGATAGATTTACAAGCAAGTATGTCAGCAATGTTCTTTCCTTTCAAGAAATTTCTTCTGTGCAAACAAGTACACAACTATTTAATGGCATGACGGTTAGTATTATCTTGAATTTTTTCCAGAAAAGTTGTTTAAATATTGTTTATGTCTGTCATTGGTAGTGAGTATCATCACAATATTAACCATTGGTTCAGAATTTACAGAAATTGTCTACTATATTTTCTACTTCATTCTTAGGTATCAAGTCTCAGTATTAATGTATAGACTGAAACAATGTTATAATTTCATTTACTCCCATCCGAGTTTTTTGAACATTCATTAGTTCATTCAAAATATATATTGGAACACCTGTAGATTCCAGGCACTTTGTGTCAATCACTTGGGAAATGAACAGTTTAGTAGGGTCAGATTCCTACTGTGTAATATCATACAATCTAATGAAGGGAAAAGAGTGATACCGATATGTTTTTGGTGTTGGAAACTGGAAAGTGGCACATTAAGAGGAAGCGTGCTCTGTGATCAGCATGGGAAAGGTTCATCTGACTGAGGGGGTTAGGTGCACCTTTATGGAGGAAGGTGACTTTGAAGTGGGCAGGATTGTGTTTTAGGGGCAGTGAGGAGAAAGGTGTTGAATATAGAGAAAGCAGTATGGCAAAAGCAAAAAGCTTGGAGATGAGAATGTAATTTCTGTGATTGCCCTAAGAAATGATGAACAAGCCAGCATTCATACAGAGCAGGATTCCTGAAGGTAAATAGAGAACCAGTTGCTTCCATGATGAATTAGAGCCATACTGGGAAAGGCCTCAAACGATAGTTTAAAATATTTGGTCCTATTTGGCCACTGAAAATTTTCCTTTGAGGCAAGTGACACCGTCAGTGTTATAATCGGTAAAATTGCTCTGACTGCAATATATAGTATAGGCTGTTGGCATGGAGCTTGGGTTCAGAAGCATAGTCAGGGAGACCCACTGGTGTAAACATTATGAATAACAAGGAGGGCCTGAGTGAGGCAGTATCAGTGGGAATGTTCCATTAAAGGAGAGGAATGTTAAAAATTTTGTGGTGATTTATCCAAACTTGTAGCTAGTTAATATCTGGGAGGAGGTAGAAGGAAAAATTTAAGATGATGCTATGGTTTTTAGCTTGGAAATCGGACAGTCAGAAGACTACATTGGTCAAGCGTGATAATTTGTGTTTTATGTTGTTTGCAATGCTAGTATGAAAACTAAAACCAGGTGGAAATAATTCTAACGGTTGATGGTTGGCTTTAAAGCTAAAGAGAATTCTGTGTCAGAGAAAGACTTAGGGGACTTCTAAATATAAATGATATTTGATACCCTGGGTGTGGAAGAAGAGCAATAATTAAGAACTCATTCTCTCACTGGTCTGTTCAAAACTTATGCAGCAACCCTAATACCATAAAACATACTTTTTTATGAGAAAGATTTCTTTTGAAACTAACTTTGAATTTCATAAAAATCACTATAAAATACGTCAGGTATATAAATGTATGTATTAAATATCTCTTGTCCAGTAAACCAACATGTTTACCTGTATTGTCTTTGAATGAAGACTGACTGCCAATAGTCAACCTATCAAGATGTTTTTTAAATGAAAAGAAAGAAATTTGCAAAAAGGTATCACCTTTCCTGTGTTGCAGGTTAAAGCTCGAGCTACTACCCGAGAAGTGATGGCTACTTACACTATTGAGGACATAGTTATTGAACTTATAATACAGCTGCCTTCCAATTACCCCCTGGGGTCAATAACCGTGGAGAGTGGGAAAAGAGTAGGTGTGGCTGTTCAGCAGTGGCGGAACTGGATGCTGCAGTTAAGCACTTACCTCACCCATCAGGTAAGTTTCTCTGTGAATATTCAGCTTTCCAGATAGTACTACTGACCTCCTCTTTGAAAGGTAAGTAAGTAAGACTTAAAATATATCACTTCTGCTTGAGGTTGAAAGAGGTACTCTATTTCCTTGGGTCAACACAGATGTATGCCTAAATGACCTGAACCTACCTATTGAGCTGTTTTCCTTTTTAAGGTTCGGCAGTTTTTTTTTTCTGGTGTTTGAGAGGAATTGACTTTACTCCACTGACATTGTGGATGACACAGAACAATACATGGTATTAAAGAAATTGTTGGAGAGGGAATCTTTGTAAGATACTGGATCAACGAATATCTTTGGAGCTACTTTTAGTCTAACATTTCAACTCTCCTTCTGTGACTAGAGAAGTCCCAATACTCTCAAAGATCTTTGACTTTTAAACAAATTGTAGTTGTTTGCACATTGAGACTATAAAACTTGATGTGTTGATGCAAAACCTCTCTTTCAGGTCTGTCTTTAATGGAGAAAAAATTATATCTGGTTTCTAAAACTTGCGAAGTCATTTTAAAACCAACATTCAGAAAACTTAGGAGATGTGAATATAGCCAAGCAGATTCTTTTCTTTCTAAATTAAAATTCAGGGGTGCCTGAGTGGCTCAGTCGGTTAAGCGTCTGCCTTCAGCTCAGTTCGTGATCTCAGGCTCCCTCCTCAGCGGGGAGTCTGCCTCTCCTGCCACTGGTGCTCGCTCTCTCTCTCTCTCTCTCTCTCTCTCTCTCTCTCTTTTTCTCATGCTCATTCTCCTCCCTCTCAAATAAGTAAAATCTTTTTTTAAAAAATTAATAACTAAAGTTCAACTTTAAAATTTATGAAATTGAATAAAAATAACTTCGGTGGTCTTCAGAGTATATTTACTCTATTTTTTTTCTTTTTGTTAACAGAATGGAAGTATTATGGAAGGCCTAGCCTTATGGAAAAATAATGTAGACAAACGTTTTGAGGGTGTTGAAGATTGCATGATATGTTTCTCAGTCATTCATGGTTTCAACTATTCTCTTCCCAAAAAAGCCTGTAGAACATGCAAGAAAAAGTTCCATTCAGCCTGCTTGGTAAGTCCAAAGAGAAATTAACTTACTTATATTTTATGTATATTTATATATGTGATATCTAATTTTAGAAAATGATGTTAAACTCTTAATTGTAGTTAATGAGAGGCATATTAAAATGATTTTTCAAAATCCGTAAAAGATAATTAGTAATTCACAGATACTGGTAGCATCAAAACACTTTAATAAATGAGTGTTTTTATTATAGCTCTCATTCAAACAGTAGATGGTCCTGTAAGATCTATACCATAAAGGAGACTGAAAAAATTGGAACCAGGGGCCATCTGGCGTTAGAGCTCTTTACTGTTTTTAAACATCATATTGAAAAGAAAGCCACCCAGGATACAGTTGCTTCATAGGGAGGTCTTCCTGACATGTCTTAGTGGTTGGGTGCGGGAACCTAGGGAGAAAGAATCATACTGTAGCTTTTGGAAATAATGTGAGTTGTGTTCATTTTGGAGATGAATGGAGGAAGCAAAATTTTGGTATTCTCCCTTTTCCGCTTAATCATTATTAAGCTTACCTTGGATGTATATGTAAAATGACAGCTTTACATTTAAAACCTTTTCTTTTTCAGTACAAATGGTTTACGTCTAGCAACAAATCCACTTGTCCACTCTGTCGTGAGACCTTTTTCTGAATTTTTTCCTTCCATTGGAAGTGATCCCTGAAGTAAATCAAGCAAAGACTGTGGATCTGGATCCATCTTAAAGTGTTGATGGGAGGAGGCCAGTGAGCATTCCTTTAAATAGGACCTTCTCTGGAAAATTATTTTGGTTAAAGTAATGATCCTAAAATCAGGTTTACTTATCTTTAGATTGCTTTGTAAATGTTTGGAAACCTTTTCTTTTACATAAGAATATTACGTATTTGAGAGAAAATATTTATATTAATAGTTTAATCTTTTTGTATATTTAAAAATAAATATGGAAAAACTCTAAATTACAGAATTGGAATTTGTGAAAGCACTGTACAACTGTATTATGCTAAAAAGCCCATTCAGTTTGTTGATCTATGTTCTAGAAGAGTCCAAGTGAGACAAATGAATTGAGAGTTGATTTATATCTACAGATATTTTAGGACTTATTTATTAGTTATGACAACAAAATTAATTAGTATTCTGATATTTGTAGATTATTTTAATGATAAAAATGAGGCTAAGCTATTAATATAGCTTATCATAAGCTATTTGAAGCATGCTCTGAAATCCTATGTAAAAGAGTGTAAGCTGAACTTCAAGGTGTCTCCATTAATCAAGGGTTATGAAATTCAGAAAATTAAATACACGGCACTGACCTTTTGCTGTGGAAGAATTTCCATGTATTAGTGAAATTTGAATTGCAGACTTGTCAGTGAACTTACTACTCAGTTTGAGTGAGTCTCTAGAGGGTATGAATTTGAGAAAAACAATTAGATTATTTCATTCATGAAGCAGAGTGGTAGTTATCCCTCTATTTAGAGGGAAGAAATAAATATTTCTGAAACTTAAAATTGGTGGAAAAAACAAAAATTTAAAATGTCATAGGAGGCTTTCAATTTTGTAAGCAAATTTTGCTATTCTTACTGGCCAGAGTTACACTTCATTAGAGATTTGGGGGAGCTTATTTTTTCCAGCCTTTAGAAGTACAAGTTAATGATTTTAGTACTAAGTAAAATTCAGTATAATGGGCTGAAGTGGAATAGGTAATACCTGCCATTTGCCACAGCACTGTTACCCTTAAAAAATTGTGCCCAAGTTATAAAATTTTGGAAGTTTGGAACTTGAAATAATTTTATTGCAGTCTTCCATTACATGGGAAATATTAGCATATCTGATAGCAAGCTTACTTGAAAGATCAGCTAATCATCTCTGTTACAAATGTTTAATTGGCAAAAGCAAGTCATATTAAATAAAATCACTGCTTACCATCAACTGGGTAAAATGGTTATTATTGAAATAGAATGAATGTGGTCAGAGTATTGTAGTCAAGAGTGAAGTATTATGCATGAGTTACAGATCTCTTGAGTTGAATTTGTAGATGCAGTATCCTACCCAGTTTTGTCTGTCTCTTGGATTTTTCTCCCTAGTGTTTATTATCTTACAGCCTTGAGACTCAAGGAGTCAGTCAATGAAGAACAGATAGCAAAATTCTACCTCTTCTTAACCCCTTTCTTAAAATATTCTCTATGTCTGTCTCTGACATAGTAATCCCAAAGGATTGTGTTACTCTGTGAAAGTTACACACTTTTCCTTTAAAAATGGTTTTATAATAAGACCTTGTTTATAACTTTTCCAATATTGGTACTTCTTGGCTTCTGACCCAAACCTCAAGTAGAACAGAAAAGGGAATAATGGAGCATTGTTTATCCACGTTAGTATCTAGGGCATCAGGTTCTTGGTGAAACACTATAATTAAATGGAATACCTACTCTTCATACTTAGGACTCTTAACACTTTTCTTTGAGACTTGTAAATATAAATGTAAAGCTTGTTACTGTTTATATGCTAAAGAAAAAGCTTTCCAAAATAAGACTGAAATTCAGAATATCATTGATTAAAGTTTTATTTATATGGCTTTAACAACTCTGCAGAACATCCCTTAAAATTCTAGCATAAGGACATTAAAAATTGCATGAGATTCAAAGCCCATTAGCAAAATTATTAATTTAAAACCCTAATGTAAATTGCAAATTTTAGAATTTATTTTTAACTCTTATTTATCACATGCTCTAATGTATGTACATAAGTTTCTGTGGCTTAAATAATTAATGTTATTATTTGATAAGTTTTGGTGGTATGAATGATTAATGTTCTTATTTGATTGTTATACCATATGTGCCCATTAAGATTCTTTTTAATTATAAAATATTTCAAATATACAGAGTAATAATAATATAAATGCCCTTGTACTCTTCACAAACTATTTTGCCATATTTGCTTCTGATTTTTAAAGAAATAAAATATTCCTCTTTTGTACTCCTCCCTGATGCCATCTCCTCTTTCTCTCCCTAGAGCTAACCTACTGTTCTGAAGTTGGTGTGATTCTTTCCTATTTAAGATTTTATACTTTATCATGTGTTTGTATCCATAAATAATATGTAGCAGTTTAAAAAATATTTTTATTTGAGATAGCCTATTTTATGTAATCTTTTGTAACTTGCTTTTTCACTCAAAATAACTGCTGTTTATAGTATATTAGTTTACTTGCCAATTCCCCCAATAATGGTCATTTCAATTATTATTTTTTGCTATTTTGAACAGTTCTGCAGGTGTACATCCTTGATAACATTTTCTCACACAGATGTCCTAGATATTCTCTCATATGCCCCAAATGTATATGTATACTGTGTGATATGTATACTCTGTGACTTCAGATCTTGTCAAGTTGCTCTCCAAAGTGGTGTGCAGGTTTGCACTGCCAACAGTAAGGTAAGAGAATTCTGGTTTTCTTGCCTCAGATTTTTAAATTTTTCTAGTCAGAGCTGTGAGATAGTAGCTTTTTGTTTCAATTCGTATTTCCCTGGCCACCAAGAACCTTAGCTTCATTTCATATACTTATTGGTCATTGTGAATTTATTATCTATATGCCTACTTTTCCCTATTACATGGCAGCCTTTAGTGTGTGGGTTGACTTTAACGTGGTCTGTGGCCGTTTTAATTAGTTTAGTCAAATTTATCATCTTCCTTTATGACTGAGCCCTTTTTTTTAAAGATTTTACTTATTTATTTGAGAGAAAGAATGAGAGAGAGCACATGAGAGGGGGGAGGGTCAGAGGGAGAAGCAGACTCCCCGCTGAGCAGGGAGCCCGATGCGGGACTCGATTCCGGGACTCCAGGATCATGACCTGAGCCGAAGGCAGTCGCTTAACCAACTGAGCCACCCAGGCGCCCTGACTGAGCCCTTTTTGTGTTAGGTTTTAAAAATTTATTCCTTCCCTGAAGTCTGAAAAATTCTATTTTGCTTCAAAAGCTATAAATTTCAAAATATGCCTAATTCACCTCAAATTAAATTTTGTGATTGTTGTAAGGTAGAAATCCTACCCCATATATTGATAGCCAGTTCTCATAACATCTCTTATTAAATAATACGCCCATTCCACCATTAAACTTTGTAGTGGCTCCTCTCTTATATTACCAAATCTCCTTGCGTGTGCAAATTCGTTTCTGGACTCTGTATTCTATCCCATTGGCCTACTTATCTGTGTTAATTCACAGATTTTTTTATTTATTTAAAAAATAGCTTTATAATTAATCTTGAAGAGGAGGTAAGTAGTCCTCTACTTTTGTTGTTCTAAGACTTTCCTTGGATAGCCGGATCCTCTGCTATCCAAGTATTCCCTTTCCCTTGCTTGTTTATTATCATGGCTAGTTTGTCCTCACTGTACTACGTTGTTTTAGGAAAGAATTTGATAAATGCCCATGTTAGGTTTTATCTGGTGCAACTGGGTGGCTCTTCTGGCTTAAGGTCTTCCAATCCAGTTATTCTGTTTGTTTCAAAATTGGAAACAAAAATTTTGTATATTTGTGATGGATTGCTTGAACGTCTCCATGATTTTGTCTTTTTGTTTTATAAAAGTTCCTTGCAAAAAGACTTTGGGCTCTGCAAGGTATTTAGCATGGGGGTCTGCTAATCTAACAACTTTGATAATATCTTTTTTTTTTTTGTACTCTGGATTTCTTTTTAAGGATAGTAACTTCTTTAGGTGGCACCAAAGCATCAAATAACTTGTATATTTCATATCCGGATTTTTTTAGGAGGTTAAGGAACCTCTGTTTCTGTAGCATTCCAAATTGGTATGTTATTTCAAAAATGTACTGGCTATCTGTTTACTGCGTTTAGCAATGTGATGTGTCCTTTAAAAGACTTAAAAAGAAACCTATAAAAGACTACAAGTTTGTCCACTTGAGCCTATTTTTCTAAAAGACTCTGGTGTATTGTATATCCAGATAATAGTCTTCCTTTTCATTTTTTTAATATGAAACCCATTAACAAACAATATTTGTAAGAATTTAGTAGTACAGTGTTCACAATGTCTGTTCTGGGCATAGACACTTCTTGAACTGCAGAACCATAATCATGGGATTCTTCATCAGCTAAAGATAATAAAGTTAATGGATTTGAGAAGGCTATACCAGTGGATGGTAAAATGAGAAAGAGAAAGTGATAATATACTTTATGTGGTACCATTAGATTTAATTTGCATATTGATCTTGTACCTTCCAACCTTGCTGAACTAATTTATTCTAATAGGGGTGTGTGTGTGTAAATTCCTTAGGATTTTCTATTATATACAAGATATGGCAAATAAGGAGTTTTACTTCTTTTCCAGTCTGGATTCCTTTTGTTTCTTTTTCTTGCCTAATTGCCTTGGCTGGAGCCTCCAGTGTTGAACAGAAGTGTTGAGAGTGGATATGCTTGTCTTGTTCTTGATCTTAAGGGGTAAACTCTCAGTCTTCCAGCGTTGTGATATTAGCTGTGGTTGATAGTAATCAAACTTAAAGGTGAACTTAGTACAAATGTGAAGATGCTTCAACTAATTATAATTAGTCTAGTCTGCAGTTTCTCTGATGCAAGAGAAAATAAGCTATTGGATCAAAGGATAAGCTTGTAAGAGACAATGGAGTTTTTATGTGTGCCATGCTGCAGAAAAACTATTAGAGCAGAGTTTCTCAACCTCAGTACTTTTGGCATTTTAAGGTGCATAATTCTTTGTTTAGGGAAGTGCCCTGTGTATTGTAGGATGTTTAGCGCATTCCTGGCCTCCCATCTACTAGATGCCAGTGCAGCATCCCATTTGTGACAACCAACAATTTCCAGACATTGCCAGATGTCCCTTGGGCGGTAAAATTGGCCCTAGAGAACCATTGCCTTAGAGCAGGACTAATAAGCCCTATTGAATAAAAATATAATATGAGCCACATGTTATTTTAAATTTTGCTAAGTAGCCACATTAAAAAATGTAAGAAGAAATAGGTAAAATTAATTTTAATAATACATTTTAACTTGGTATCCAAAATACTACTTTGATAGGTAATCAATATAAAAATTAGATATTTTACATTTTCCGTATTATTTTTGAGATCCAGTGTGTTATTTTAAATTTACAACACATTTCAATTCAGATAGGAAATTTTCATCAGAATTACTTGATCTTTATTTAGATTTCAGAAAATTTACAGTTAAGAAAGTAAATTCACATACCTAAATTTTTCCAAACATACTTAAAAGTTTTCCAATAACTGGATCACATGTCCATTTTGGAATTTAAATTAATTAAAATTAAATAAATTTTAAATTTAGTTCCTCAGTCACACTTGGCATATTTCAAGTGCCTATTTAGCCGCTTGTGGCTAGTGACTGTTGCATTGGACAGTTGCAGTCCAGGCCTAACTTTACATGTACAGACAGAAAGAAAGGTTTATTAGAATCTAGGGAGATTCAGTCTGGACTGTTGTTAAATTCAGCTCCAAATACTTCACCTATGTCTTGAGAGTCTTTGCCTGTAAGAATTCTGGGATTATGGGTGCCTGGGAGGCTCAGTTGGTTAGGCACCTGCCTTCAGCTCAGGTCATGATCTTAGGGTCCTGGGATCGAGCCTCGCAGCCTCGCATTGGGCTCTCTGCTCAGCGGGGAGTCGGCTTCTCCCTCTCCCTCTCCTGTGCTCTCTTTCTCAAATAAGTAAAATCTTAAAAAAAGAATTCTGGGATCATAGCTTACCACTTGATTATTTTTGTAATTGCATACACAGTGTAGTTATATGTCCAAATCAGCTGTGCTTTAATCATACATAGAATTTTCCAGAGCTTTAAAAAAAAAAAAAACTTGCGGTGTTACCTGGCAGTTTCATATATTAAGTAGAACCTTATTAAATGGTTGTGTCATAAAGAAAGTACTGTATCCTGATATTGGTCCCAGAATAACAGTTAAAGATTTAGACATTTCCACTATTTGAGTGGTTTTAGTACTCTGAGGGATCTGGTATTCTGTGGTAGTGGAATTATTAGTGGATAAAGTGACCCATATCTATATTTTGTTGTCCATCTCTATTTATAAACCTGTCTCCCTAGTTGAGAAGAAGGTCAGGGAATTTTTAAGTACTGATGTCTCCTGGAGTGGCATTAGTAGAGAGACTTTGGATAGTTGTCCTGTTTTTAGCCATTATAGGGCATTGATTTTTCCTAAGGCCCCTTCTGCTTGTGATATCCTTGTCCAGAGCTGCCTAATTCTTATAGAACATAAAACCTTTTAGTCTTATTTTTGATACCAGTTGTTTTATCTTGAGGGTCAGAAATTTGTTTTGATTTCTAGCTTTTTGAAATGTTAAGTGACATCTTAAATTGGCATTTTTGAGTCCTATTTTCATTTTTAAAAAAAAAAGGACAAGCCCATCTGCCTTTCCAAATTAGCTCTTGAGGGTACCCCAGAATATTGTTTCAATTTAGAGTCAGAGTCTCTACAATTCAGAGTCTGCTACTTACTCATCTTATTTGTTTATAATTTTTGAATTTTTGTCTAATCTATCTGAGGGAAAGGCTTCTGGAATGGCCTTATGTAGTACATTTCCTATTTGCTTCCCCTTTCCGGGTCATACATTGAATTATGAGGAAACTGGGTTATTTAAACCATCTCCTAGTTTTTGGATCTTTGTTGTTACTGATTTTGCTGCTTTTAACTATTTTGTTCCCATCTGAGGGGCTAATAATTAAGTGAACTTGTTGGTACAGATTCCAGGACAACAAATATCTAACACAATTCTGAATTCTACAGCATATTTGTTTTCCAAAGGTTAAGAAAATCCTTGATTATAGCTCTCTACTTGACTCCAGACCAAGATTAAAATATCAGTTTCTTTAGATCTGCATTCTGCTCTAATAGTTTTGAAGGGATAGGATATGATGTAATTGTTCTATCCTAAGAAAAACTTTGAGCAAAAGATCACTTTTTTTTTCGAGGTAAAAGAAGGTGCAGAAAGACAGAAGGAATTTGGTAAAGCTCAAGAGGGAAAGGTGTGAGGAGGTGGATTTCAGAAGGCTTGAATGGCAGTGAGTTTTCAGTATTTCAGTTTGAGATCTCAGCATACCAATCAAAAGTTGACTATTGAATACTTCAGGCTTTTCCCCCCCTGATTTTTCTAGAGCTCCTTTGAATGTATTAATTTTGGCATATCAGAAGTTCCTTAAAATGGCTATACGTAATTCTAAGTCATTTTTTAGCAAAATTTTGCCACTTACCAAGTTAAGCACAAGGGTTAGGATTGTAGTGAAAACTGTTGGGAGGAGGTTGTGCCTTTGACATAGACAAATCAATGACAAGAAAAAGGCAGTGCATTTGTCCAAAGTGTATTTGTTAGCAGTAGATGAGGGTCCCCAACCAAGCAGAGGAGTGGAAGGAGCTGCTGATCAATGACCCCAGCCATTGATGATCCTGAAATAAAGACTAAACATTAAAAGTGAACTTCTTTTACAAATTGCCAGGCCTTGAGGAATACTCATGAAGATTTCATAGAGGACCCAAAGCAAAATTTGACCAATCATTCTAGCAGCCAATTGTCGTATGTCTAATGGACCATTAGTCTTTAGGGCCAATTTATACTGATTTGGAGCCTATTGCTTCTTTTCCCTATGAAGTACTTCCTTATACATTCAACATACGCGAGACAATAATGGACAAAACAGGAATACTTAAAACAAGATTTTGTATGAATAGATGAACAAACAAACCAAGCAGTGGGAAAATAGGATAATGGCAAAAATATTTACCAAACGGTTCACCTCTAAATCAGAGAGTGGGTTATCATATAGACAAGACAAAGTATAATAAACTTATATGGAGATCTGTTTGTTTAGAAGTCTTAGATAAAATAAATTCAGCAATAAGAACTCAATGAAACTGGTCTAAGTTCAGATTGTTTTTGAGAAACTCACCTGGCAGCAGGTCTGAGACCTGCTGGAGTGTGGGGCTCAAGAAGCCACTGATATTTCCTGTTGGTCCAAGGATCCACTGGAATACCATCAAGTGAGGTATTCTAAATAATCTTGTGGGAATTGTCCAAGGAAGAGATGAAGATCACCACTTGATAACTGAAACAAGAGCTGGGAAAGGGAGTTATATGCTGGTTAGGCCCATCATTTTGAATAAACCCAACTGCTAATTTTATATAAGGTTTTTGTGAGGGATTGTTTTGGTGTTCAGTTGGTTGCAGAGGTCGAGTGGATTGAGGTCAGTCTTACAGACATGGTTATTCTGGCAAGACCTGGGGCCAGCTGGCTTTGAGCAGATTTATACTGATAAATTTATTGTTGATTGGTTGGCCTTTGAAGTATGAGACTGTCAGTGAATGATTGGCTTCCAGAGGCAAGTTGTCATTGATCACTTAAGATAAACTGAGGCAAGTTTGGATGATCAAATAAGTTTTAAAACTGATTCAGATTTACTTGTTACTGGCTATAGAACAATCTTTTATTAGGACTTTCACTAGGCTCTTTTATTCATAATAAAACTTATTCCTAATAGGTTTCTTGGTTCATAATTTTTGCTAGATTTACTTTTTAAAAAAATGAAGTGAAATTCACATAACAGCCATTTTTAAATGGACAGCTGAGTGGCATTTAGTACAATTTAACAGTTACTCCTTAATCTCCCACCCTACCCCTGGTAACCACCAATCTACTTTCTGGGTCTGTAGATTTACCTATACAACATGTGGCCTTTTATATCTGCTTTGTTTTACTTGGCATGTTTTCAAGGCTCATGCACATGGTGGCATGTATCAGTATGTCATTCCTTTTTATGGCTGAATAATATTCCACAGCATGTGTATACCACAGTTTGTTTATCCATTCATCTCTTGATGGACATGTGAATTGTTTTTTTTGTTTTTTTTGCTGCTGTGGACAATGTGTCTATGAACATTCATGTACAAGTATTTTTATGAGTACATGTTTTCAATTCTTTGGGTTATATACATAGGAGCAGAATTGCTGGTAGGTCTATTTTTAACTTTTTGAGGAAACACCAAACTGTTTGCCATAGTAGCTGCCACATTTATATTCTCAGCAGTGTACAAGGGCTCCAAAATCTTCCCATCCGTGCCAACACTTATTATTTTGTTTTTTCCCCGTTGTAGCCATCCTAGTGGATGTGAAGTGGTATTTCATTGTGGGTTTGATTTGAATTTCTCTAATGATTAATGATGTTGTGCATCTTTTCATGTGTTCATTGACCATTTTGTGTATCTTCTTTGGAGAAATAGCTATATAAATCCTCTGCTCATTTTAAAATTTTTGTTGTTGAGTTGTAAGACTTTACTATATATATATTTAATATAAATAATAATTATAGTATATATTGATTAATATATATTAATATATATATTTTGGATACTAGACCAAGATTATTTTTATTTATTTTTTTTAAAGATTTTATTTATTTGATAGAGACACAACGAGAGAGGGAACACAAGCAGGGGGAGTGGAAGAGGGAAGCCGGATGCGGGGCTCGATCCCAGGACCTCGGGATCATGACCTGAGCCGAAGGCAGCCGCTTAACCGACTGAGCCATCCAGGTGCTCCCAAGATCTACATGTTAATGCTCTTTAATTTGAGGGGGAGTTCTTGAGACTTCGGTATTAATTAGGTTTGGTTCTGAATGACAAACCAAAGCAAATATCTTAAACAAGAAATTTCTCTTTTTGTAAATGAAGTCCAGATGTAAGCAGTTGAGGGCTATACTCCATAATCATGACAGACCGAGGTTTCTTACATATGTACCTGGACCTAGGTTTCTTAGTTGTTGCTTCACTATTCTCAAATTTTGATTCCACTTCACGGCCCAAGCTGACAGCTCAAGCAAGCCCCAGCTGTTGTGCACTTTACAGTCAGCACAAAGGAAGAAAGAGGAACATGCTTGCTTGCTGTGAGGATGCTCTTCACAAGTCACACACAACACGCACATCCTTCAGGAAGAATTTTTTCTCTTGTCAATCTCGAGCTTCAAGAGCAGCTGGAGAATATCTTCATTCCTAATAGCCATATGTCCAGCTCAAAGTCAGGAGTTCTGTTCCTGAGGAAGGTGGGGAGAACAGATATATGGAAGGACAACCAACAGAGTCTCTTACAACTGTTTTGATACTTGTGAGTGCTCTTGGCTTTCCCAATATTAGTCAATATTTGCAAACCTGGACGACCATAATTTTCTAGAGTTGCATATGCCTTTAAAATTTCAGTGTTCTTGGGGCGCCTGGGTGGCTCAGTCGTTAAGTGTCTACCTTCGGCGCAAGTCACGATCCCAGGGTCCTGGGATCGAGCCCCGCATCGGGCTCCCCACTCAGTGGGAAGCCTGCTTCTCCCTCTCCCACTCCCCCTGCTTGTGTTCCCCCTCTTGCTGTGTCTCTCTCTGTCAAATAAATAAGTCTTTAAAAAAAATAAAAAAAAATAAAAAAATAAAATGTCAGTGTTCTCTATCCAGTGTAACAACCTTTGTTTTTTAATAGTAATATTTAGCTCATTTACATAATATAATCATAGATAAGTTTTATAGTTTTCTAATTGTCTCATTGCTTTTGTGTTCTTTTTTCTTTTCTTTTGGACTCATGAGGTTGTTTGTTTTCCAGGCACCCATAGTCTTCATGAGTATTTTTTATTCTTATATCCTTCTATTACTTTAACTTTACATTATAAATGTGTATGGTTTATTATTCAAGGTTATCCTGGAGTTTATAACAATACACATTTGACTTAATATCTCATATGTATTAATATTTTAACCACTTCCTGGAGGACAATTCAAGGACTTTAAAATAATTTCAACACTATTTTTTTTTTGTACTTTTGTTTTTAAGCATTTCTTTATATTTTAAAACCCACAAGACATTACTACTTTATTAGCCTGTATGTTAGTTTGTATTTGTCATATGTCCTCTTTGTATTGATTTGTATTGATCACCACTCTTCCCTGCATCTTTGGCAGTTCCTGTCTTTCATCACAGCACAGTGTCTTGCATCTTTGGGATTCCACTGTGTCTGTTGCAAAGAATCGGGGAGTTTTATTACTCCTTGTAAGGAATGTATCCCTCACCCCACCCTCCCCCGGCTGCTTCGATTTTCTCTTTGTTTTTGGTTTTAAACAGTTTTACTGTGGTGTCTCTAGGTGTGGATTTTTGTTGTTTGTTTGGGATTGTAAAATTACTTGAATTGGGGATTTGATGTCTTTAGTCATTTTTTGGAAAATTCTGAGGCATGAACTCTACAAATAGCACTTTTGCTCCATTCCTTCTCTCCTGTTCTCAATTTTCACCATAAACCATATGTGTCTTAGATTTTCTGTGTTTTTGTTGTTTTATTCTTTCTTCTCTTTATGTTCTTACCATTTGTGTTCAAGTAGTTATTTAATAACTTAGAAAAATGTATTTTTAATACCTATAGCCTGGTCACAGGAAATTAATTTTTTAAAATTTCAACTTATATTTTGTTACAGAACAGTATTATGGGGGTAAATAAAAATATTTTAAGCACTAAAATATGCTATAATTCTGTGAAGTAAGTGGAATAAAAATACTGACCCAATGAATGATGTTAAATGTCTTTTGAAGAGTTTGTTCTTGTATTATTATACTGATGATGGTACACGACAAGATCAGTCACGCTGAGGGTGGTTAAGACCACAGACGATACAATGATGGTGAGAATCAAATTGCTATAGTATTTAGATTCTACTAGATACACTTAAAAGAATGATATAACAGTTTTTAAAAATGTAAGTATATGCGACTGGAGATGATCTTAAACTTATTTGAATTTATGATGGTAAATGTTAGTTATCAATTTAAAAATAATGTGAAGTGGTACGTATTTTCCCAAAATGTATTAGAGGTATGCAAGCAATAAAGTTTGAAGATACTGTTCTGGCAGATGCTAAGTGTAAGGTGGGCTATCAGGTTCTAATACCAGACCCACACAGATCTTTATTGATAGTTTTATAGAGATTTAAAAATATTTCTTGAGATTTGGTGCTAGAGAATCTGACATGAATAGCATGTCACACTCTCTCTTCTAGGTGAGCTAGTCAAGTTATGGTGCTAGAAATGTTGAAGAAACTGCTTTACTGCTTGGGTCCAATCTTCCAAAGGCTCTGTGGTTAGGATTCTAGGCATTGCTGGAAAAGAGAGAGAAATCAAACAGATACCTGTTGTCAGAGCTTCCCTAATAGCAAAACCAACAGCCTTTAGGAAATGAAAAGGTTACATTTTCTATCAACAAAAGAATATACATTTTGACATGTCTTACTAGAAACGGTTTTGTAGTTAATTTTCACAAAATTACAATTAATTACATTTTGGGGAAAGCACTTTCCTTAATTCAGTACCTCCTCATGCCTACATGATGTGGAGATTTGTCATGGTCAGCTTGGCAGTCGTTCTGAGGACATTGCCTATGGAATGTCACATCTTTTTTTCTCATCTTACTGTCTGGCAAGACTTCTTAGTAAACAGTCTTCCTTGTTTCTTGAGCTTTAAGATGGAATATTTTAAGTACTAAATGTGATACACATGTATAGGTGTGGGGTACATAATACTCTGTATTAAGAAGTATCTTTCTATTCTTTGCTTATATTTTAAAGTCCTGAATGGATGATGAGTTTTATCAAATGCTTTTTCTACATCTATTTAAATGACAAGTAGTTGTTTTTCCTTCCTCTGTCCTTGAGGTGGATTACATAAATAGATTTTCTAATGTTGAATCATTCTTGCATTCTTAGGATGCATACTACTTGGTCATGATCAGTGCTATTATTACTAGTAATATATTTGTGAGTTTTAAAATTTTTTTTTCAAATTTTGCATCTTCACAAAATCAACCTATGATCTTTCTTGTATTTATTTATATTCATAAGATAAATTAACCTAAATTTTCTTATATTGTTTCCATTTGGTTTTGCTATCAGTGATATACTAGTATCATAAAATGAGTTAGGATTCTTGAATGTTTGGTAAAACTCACTTATAAAATCACCTGGTGCTTTTATTTTATGGGGTGAGGGTAGAATGGGCAGATACTCACCTAATTCAATGGCTTTAAATGTCATAGACTCTTTAAAGTGTTCTACTTTTCACAAGTTAGTAAGTTTTATTTTTTTAGGAGATTATCCATTTCATCTGTTTTCACATTTATTGCTATAAAGTTATTCATGTTATTTTCTTATGATTTTTTTTAACATTTATACTCTATTTGCAAATACAGTCTTTTCATCCCTAATACTTATTTGTGTCTCATTTCTCTTTTTCTTGGTCTACTTTATTAGATGTTTATCTTGTTAATCTTTCCAGAGAACATGTTTTTGTTTTTAACTCCTCAGATTCTCTTATGTTTTATTAATTTCTTTTTTTCGTTCTTTTTTTTTTCCTTGTCTTTTGGGATAAATTCTTCTGTCTTGGCTTATTATTTCTTTATACTTTCTGATAGTTTATTCTTATCCTTTTTGTAGCTTGTTGAGTTGAATTTTTCCTGATTTTGTCTATTTTTGTTTTCTGATAGATGCATTTGAGGGGTGTATTTCTATATCTTGAACTGTATTTCACAAGAATTGACGTGATGCTTTTTCATCTCATGATTTTCAGTATGATTGTTAATTTGACCCAGTTATCTAAAAGTGAGCAGTTTTTTTATTGTTTGTTAATATAAGAAGCATTTTGGCTATCCCTTTTATTTTCACTTTTTTGAAATAAATTTCTGCATGTACTTCATTGTGGTTATGATTTCTATTTCATCATTGTTACTGTTTTCCCTCTGTCATGCAGTCATCCTTAGATGGGAATCACTAAGTCCACTCGGGGTGCAGAAGTAGGCTCCACCTTTTGAAGGGATGAGTGTCAGAGAATTTGTGGACATAATTTTAAAATCCCCACAATGGAGATAATGCACATACAGATTTTGATGGAGCAATGTCACACCAAAAACAATGTTCTTTTTAATTTAAGAAAGCTATAAAAGAGAAATGAATTTCAAATTGATTGAGGTAACTATAATTTAGGATTACATCCAAACTGTGTTATGCTATCAAAGCCTAGGGTTAATTTATATACACACACACACTTTATACTAACTGAACACTATAAACAAACACACAAGCTGATATTAAACAGTATACTTCAGCAGAACAATGCATTCTTTTTCTCTGTGCAGCCTATCATAAATTGGGTTTTAGATACATTGGAGGCTTTGAACTCATGCTGTAATTCACTGTTAAGTGTCACACCTACAACAGCATCAAAGCTTTTCTAAGTCCTCTAAATTTGTATTACATTTGTTTAAGCTCAGAAAACTAATGAAAGAAAATGTCATTTACTATACACCATAGGAGCCAGGGAGACACCAGCACTTAGCAAATCCACTAAATAAACAGCTCCATCTACTTCAAAAATTCCCAATTATTTTAATATGACTGCTCAAAGACAATTGTTTCAGCACATGGTTACTGCAGGAAGCACGTTGATATATCACTTTGCGAAGCATGACTTTTCATTTAAGTAATTCAAGTGATTATTCTAAAATAATTTCATTTTCTGTTCCAGTTTTTCTTATTTCACATATGAGAAGTGAGGCTATTATTGATGTGTTTCATTAGCAGAACTTTGGAGTTAAATGATGCCAGTTTTATATTAATGTCATCAGATACATCAAAAGAAATCAGTTTAAGTCAATGCCAAATTGGCTCAAAACTTTAAAAGTTCAGTTCGAGGAACTGAATAAGCTTTTTGGAAATTCGTTCTGTTGATTCAACGTCTGACAATATTGTGCATGTTATAAATGAAGTTGAAAAGCTCAACACTGAATATAAACCTGTTTGTTTTGATGGTTTTATTAGTTCTCCAAACCACCCCTAACATAGAAGTTTAAAACAATAAACATTTGTTACCTCAAACAGTTTCTGTAGGTCAAGAATTAGGTTGGCTTATGTGGGTGGTTCTAGCATGAAATTGAGGTCAGGACGTTGGCTGTATCTGCAGTCATCATGTGAAGGCTTGACTGGGGATGGAGGGCCCTCTTCCCAATGATTCAATCACATGGCTGTGGGCAGAGGACTGCTCCCTCAACACATGAATGTCTCCATGGGGCCACTTGAGTGTCCTCACAAACATGGTGTCCAGATTCCTCCAGAGTGAGTGATCTGAGACAGTAAGACAGACGCTGTAATTTTTTTTATGACCAGCTCTCAAAGTCTACGTCATCACTTTTAGATTCTTTATTACCAGCACCTGTACCTGTGGCACACTTCATTAATGATTATTTGCACCTGAAATAGGATAGGTCCACCAGGTGGTTAGGGACTGACTTAGCCCATCAACACAGTTATGCCTCCCTCCTGGGACTAGAGACTGGCACCAACTGTCAGTTCTTTGACTCTTGTGTGAATTATTATGGTGAGATGCTCAGCAACCACCAAAGCAAGGGATTTAATGGCCATTGGTTCAGGGTCTCATCTTGGGTCCAAGGTAGGTGGCCTTGGTAGATTCAGGGCTAGGCCAATCCTCAACACCGGAAGTGTCCCCTTTTCCTTTAAGACAGGGGAGTTTCCCAGATTTCTGCCCTCGTCACTGTGCCTGTGAAGGATATGGGCATCTCTTCCCAAAGCCTGTATTCCTGTGGTTATCAATCCTGGCTGCATATTAGAATCATATGGGGAGTTTTGAAAAGATACCAATTGTCAGCTCTCATTCTCCATGATACTTATTCAGTGGTCTATGAAGGGGCCCTTGGCATCACTGTATTTTGAAATATATTCAGGCAATTATAGTGTGCAGCAAGAGTTGAGAAACATTGCTCTATTTTCTTCCTGAGTACCAAAAACGGGTTGGCCAACTTTCTATAAAAGGCCAAACAAAATATTTTAGGCTTTCAGCTAACTATTCAACTCTGCCAGCATATCAAAAAAGCAAATGAGTGAGCATGGCTGTGGTCCAATAAAATTTCATTTGCAAAAACAGGTTGTGGGCCAGATTTGGCTTGTGAGCTGTGGCTTGCCAGCCCTTGAGCTAGATCAATAGAACATGAATAGCACCCTGAAGCTACAACCGAAGGCTCAAGTAGGGCCACCAAGCTGCAGGAGTCTCACTGTGTGTCCTGAATTCTGGCAATGGTAAAATTCTAGTTTCCCTAATCTCTACCCATTTGAACTAGCTGCTTGGTGTAGCCCTAGTTGTGGTGTCATTTGTCTTGATTGGATTGGACCTATCCTACCAGAATCCCACCACTACCCTATTGTGGCAGGGTCATGCAGGGGGAAATAACCTCAGAGCCAGAAAGACCCTGTCTCTGGGACTCTTGCCCCACGGCTGTGATACTCACTGCTATGTCTCACCAGGCACGTACAGCCGCTGCTCCCAGTCCCTGGTCTCTTTGCCCCTACTTGGCTGAAGATGCAGGTTGGAAGACAAGTCTTCATAGTTCTCTTGTAAATGTTTCTTCATGTCTTGCAAGCAAGGCACAAACTGCCCTTTGCTCTAGGTTATATTTTCAAGAATATGTGTCTAGTGAACATCCTTGGAAGATAGGGATAGTGTCTCCAAAGCAAAGAGAAGACACTTCTAGAGCAAAGAGCAGGCATTTTTACTCCTCAGTCTCATAAACAGTGTCTCTCCACAACAAAGGGAAGGCATGCTTAATGCCCATAATAAAAAATCAGGATTCCCTGAGTTCAGGGTTTCTCTCTGAGGATGCAACCCCCTGTATGTGCAGGGCTTTTGTCGGGGCCCATCCGTGTTGCTCCCGTAGGACTCAGGGGCCAGGAGAAACGGATGAACATACGCTGATGCTCATACGAATCACTATGCTGAGTAATAAAGTTCTTTGCCTCTGACCCAGGAGCTTTCTTGGGTGAAACTGTCAGACTGACCAGTTAGCTTCAAGTAGGGTAAAAGCTCCACATGCAGTGTCCTGCAGTTTTCCCTCCTTAGTGCTGGCTGACCAGAGCCAGTGGGCCTTCGTGTGATAGACCACTCCCAGAATGTTGTCCTGGCACGTTTGCACACACTCCCAGAAACAAGCAAACCTCCCTGGTGACCGCAGAGAGCTCTCACCTCTATCTCACTCCTTCCCCGTTCTTTACTTCATGCATGAGGTTTTCCTGCCCATCCCACTGCTTCTGCCAGTGAGCTAGGCCAATGTGGTTGGAGTCTGGAGATTTCTGAGGATGATGGTGAGGCTCAGCCCAAGTTGTTTTCACTGTGCCATCTCGAAGAAAAACCAAATTCGGGGCATGCTCAGGAAACCATGGCCTGAAGATGAAGCTAAAGGTATGACTGAAATCCTTCTCTATGCCCTCAGAAGCCAAGGTGCTGCCTCAGGGCAGGTTCGGTCAGAATAAAGGCCCTCTAAAGATTTTATGGATGCACCTCACAGACTCAAATTAGGGCCTCCAGGACGTTTAAAGGCATTACCCCTAAGACATCTCAGCACAAGCCAAGGTAATGAAGTTATCTTGAAGAAAATTTATGTGTGTCACATACTAATGGAGTTAACCCCAAAAGATTGTTGGGAGACTTTAACATTTTAAAGAGGCCTATATCAGTGTTAATCGTTTGGACTGAAAAGGACAGAACATACAAAATGAAAAAGAGGTTTTGGATCTCTAGACATCTAGAAAGAAGGACCCATCCTGAGAAAACTACTCAGATGCAATCAGGTGCTACTTTAGTGACAAAATAAATCAGAGGACAAACCAAGAGCTTAGATGAGGGGACCGAGAGCCGTGGTGAGTCAGTTCTGGGCTGCAGTAGGACTGAGTCCAACATTTGCCTGGCTACATTTCAGAATTGCTATGGACCAGTGACCCCTTTGTGTCTCCCATTTTCTCTCCTTTTGAACAGTAGTACCCACAGTACTTATTGTATGCTTGGCCCAACATTGTAGGCTGAGTGTCAGGGAGGAGGACAGTGTACCCCTTTAGTACACGGCATACAGATAAGGAGTTCCTGCACTTGCTGTAGTTCAGGAACAACACCTGAGGGGTCTCATCCACTTCTAGACCTGAGTTTTTAGCCCCAGTCTACACTGGTGCCTTATTAATGTGCTAGTCACTACATCTTGGGTTCTCCACTTGAGCATGTTTATGATTTGTACATCAGCTCTCTGCTACCTTACATGGAATAGGGCCATTAGGTAGAGCGCCTGGCTGGCTCAGACCATGGAGCATGCGACTCTTGATCTTGGGACCACGGGTTCAAGCTTCATATTGGGTGTGGAGATAACTTAGGAATAAAATCTTTAAAAAAAAAAAAAGCAGAGTCATTAGGTGCTGTAGGTTAGAAACAAGATGATGAGTTCCAGATGCTAAGCTGATGTTGTAATGGGGTGAGACTTTGGGGGGCTTCACACGGCCAACAGAATGCAGCAGAGGTGATGTTATGTTACTTCTGAGATCAAGTTATAGGAGATAGCAGCTTCCATCTTGGTCTCTGCTCTCAGATCCCTTCTCTGGGAGAATCCATGCTGTGAGCAGCCTTATGGAGAGGCCCATATGTCAAGGAAATAAATTCTGCTAACAGCCATATGAGTGATCTTAGAAGATCTTAGAAGGGCATTAAGCATGCCTTCCCTTTGTTGTGGAGAGATCTTAGAAGTGATCTTAGAAGATTAAGATCTTAGATCTTAATCCCCATTTGAGTCTTGACATAACTATGGCCTTAGCTGACCCCTTCATCATAACCTCAGAGACCCTGAGCATGCACCACCCAGATTCACCTATGTATTTTCTAAAACTTAAAAAATTCAGTCTTGGGCACCTGGGTGGCTCAGTCAGTAAGCATCTGCCTTTGGCTCAGGTCATGATCCCAAGGTCCTGGGATTGAGTCCCACATGGGGCTCCCTGCTCAGCAGGGAGTCTGGTTCTCCCTCTCCCTCTGCCCCTGCCTGTGTCCCCTGTCTCACTGTGTCTCTCTCTGTTGAATAAATAAATAAAATCTTTAAAAAAAATAAAAATAAAACATTCAGTCTTTCATATTTACTCCTTAATCTAC
The DNA here is from genome assembly GCF_003265705.2 of Callorhinus ursinus. Lineage (NCBI taxonomy): Eukaryota > Metazoa > Chordata > Mammalia > Carnivora > Otariidae > Callorhinus > Callorhinus ursinus. Next base: position 8,043,524 of record NW_027397063.1, read on the forward strand.
TTTAGTGATGAGAGCGAAAGACTGTTGGAAAAGGTCGTCAAGAGGATGTGACTGCCACTGGGGCACCTGGGTAGGTGAGTCAGTTAAGCGTCCGACTCTTGGTTTTGGCTCAGGTCATGATCTCAGCATCCTGAGATCAGGCCCTGTGCTCAGAAGGGAGTCTACTTGAGATTCTCTCTGTCCCTCTCCCTCTGCCCCTCCCCCCAGCATGTATGTTGCTCTCTCTCTCTCTCTAATAACTACATAAATCTGGGGGGAAAAATGATGTGACTGCCGGTTGACCCACTAGCAGGACCCAGGCAATGGGGGGCTCCTTACCCTCTTTCCTTTCCCTGGAATGTATGTTCTTCCCACTCTTCCCACAGCTGGAGCCATTTTCAAAGACACAGCTTTGAAAGAGCAATGTGTGGTTGAGACCATCTGGATGGTGTATGTGACTGAACCCTGTTAAGATCTCTAGGCAAACTTTTAAGATTCTGGTGGGTGGGTACTGAGATCTATTCATCTTGCTTCATTTCCCTTATAGGGTGTCTTGTCTGTCAGCTTCCCTGCTCATTAACAGCCACCCACCTATCTGGAACAGACGACCTCTTTCTTTGGTCTCTCTCAGCCCTCCGTGTATGGGGGCCAGTTTCACATTTTACTAGGGGAACTCCCGAGGTTGTGAACTGATGGTCATTTGTACCAGTACTAGTTACGGAATATTCCATTTCATCTGCAGTGTCATCTCCATCATACATGAGTTTCTATATGTATGTGCATTTCTTTTTCTTTTTTAAAGATTTTATTTATTTGTCTGACAGAGAGACACAGCGAGAGAGGGAACACAAGCAGGGGGAGTGGGAGAGGGAAAAGCAGGCTTCCTGGGGAGCAGGGAGCCCGATGCAGGGCTCGATCCCAGGACCCTGGGATCATGACCCCAGCGGAAGGCAACTTAACCAACTGAGCCACACCAGTGCCCCTGTATGTGCATTTCTTTATGAGTTTTCTATTCTGTTTCAATTTGTTTATCTTTCGGCCAATAAAAATATTGTCTTAATTATTCTTGAATACTGGGTAGTTCAAGCTTCTCCATGCTCTTATTTGAGAGTGTATTGGTAGTTCTTGGCCTTTTGCTCTAGTTCCATGAAAAACCCTCTTGGGATTTCTTTTTTTTAAGATTTTATTTATTTATTTGCGAGAGAGAAGGAACAGAGGGAGAGGGAGAAGCAGACTCCCTCCCAAGCAGGGAGCCCAACGTGGGGCTCGATCCTGGAACTCCAGGATCATGACCTGACCTGGAGGCAGACACTTAACTGACTGAACTACCAGGCACCCCACCCTCTTGGAATTTTGACTGGAATAGTACTGTATCTACACAAAGAATTGGTATCTTTAAGCTACCAAGTCTTCCTATTCTTGAACATTCTTGAACATTCTTGAGTAACTCTCCATTTGTTTAGGTCTTTAAATCAAATTTTAAAAATGTATGCATGCTAGTCTTGTGCAGATGTTAGATTCACTTCACGGTGACTGTGTTTTCATTGTAAATGGTTTTATTAAAACACATTTTTCTTCTTTTGGGGGCCAAGTGCATAGAAATACAAATGATTTTTGAATATTGATCTTGTAGGCAACCACTTTCCTAAGCTCTTTATTATTGCTAATATTTTCTCTGTAGCTTCTTTGGAATTTTCTTGGTAAAGGATCATATCATCTGCTAATAATCTCAATTTTGTTCAACCTTTCCTATCCTTTTTCATTTATTTTTCATATTTTGCTGGCTAGAACTTCCAGTGGAAATGTTGAATAGGAGTGGTGATAGGTGGCATCTTTGTCTTGTTCTTGATTTTTAAAGGAGATGGTGGATGTTTCCAGAGTTTTTCCTTAAGAATATTTGCCATAGATTTTGGTATACAGGTCATATCAGGTTAAGGAAGTTCTTACTCATCCTAGTTTTCTAAGTGTATTAAATCTTAAAAATGTTTTTCCACATCTGTTGAGGTGATAATGTGGGTTTTCCCCCCTTTAATCTATTAGAATGATAAATGGAATTTATAGATTTTTCTATTAAACCATGCTTACACTCCTGGGATAAAATCAACTTGGTCATGGTGTATCATCTGTTTTATATATACTGCTAGACTTAGTTTGTTGAAGTTTTATCATTTTTTTCCTCTACGTTGATGTGACTGGTGGTAATTTTCCTTTTTTATACAATCCTTGTCTGGTTTTGTTATTAAGGTTAAACTTGCCTCATACAATTAGTTGGGGGAAAGAATCGTCTCTTCTTCTTGGGCATACAGTTAAACTTATTGGTAACATCTGACTGAAAATTGGCCAATGGAATGTGAAGTGACTTAAGCTATTTCCAGGACTGGTTCGTAAAAATCCCCTATGCATAATCCACCATTCTTTTTTTCCCTAACCATGTTGACTTAAAAGCTGAACGTGATGGTGGTACAAAATAGAAGAACCCCAAGTCTCTGAATGATTGAATGGAACAGAGCACTCTCCACCCCCTAGACAAACACATTACACTATAAAACGAATAGGCAACCAAAAACTTCTATTTTGTGTCACTGATAAAGAACTTGGCACATTGAAGTGTACTGCAATTTTTATAAAATCCCAAGATATGTCATATTGGTTTAGTTATTTGCGGGGTATGGAAAGGTGAAGAAACTGATAACAGAAACTGATTAGATGGTAGCCCATGTTATTCCTTGGCGAAACAATTGGTAAAACTGTGATTGATGATATTTAAGTACTAGCTGAGCTTTAGGAAGAGAGGTTGGAAAACTGTGACTGTGATGTATGTTGATTGTTACTAACTACGTTTTGCAAAGTGTGGTAGGGAAAAACAGACCCGTTTAGAGGAAGCAATGGAAAGTCACAGAGTCTAAAAATGCAAGGTACCAAATGATTGAAAACCTGACAGCCTCTAGACCCCAAATAGTAAGAATAATTCAGTCTTATTAAGATCAGATCAAGAACGCTATCTTCCCACCCAGTTCTACCATTTAATTGAGAAAAAGGCACAGGTGTAAAGCTATAAAGCAGGTTTAAGAACTATTCCTAAGGGGTGCCTGGGTGGCTCAGTTAGTTGGGCGACTGCCTTCGGCTCAGGTCATGATCCTGGAGTCTCTGGATCGAGTCCCGCATCAGGCTCCCTGCTCAGCAGGGAGTCTGCTTCTCCCTCTGACCTTCTTCCCTCTCATGCTCTCTCTCTACCATTCTCTCTCTCTCAATAAATAAATAAAAATCTAAAAAAAAAAAAAACTATTCCTAGGAACAAATAAGTTGGATGTAGTGATTAGCAAATGGGACTGTCAGCAAACGTATCAGAAACCTACTAAGTTTTTGAAGAAATGTATTGTCAAAGAAACCCAGTGCCTCCACTCCCCCACCCGCATCACCCCCTCCCAAAAAAACCCCACCGTGTGACTCTTGAATGTGCCTTAGAGCAGCACTTGGTTGGGCAGGAAGCTGATGGCAGAATTTCTCACCCCCAAGATGTTGTAACTATTGGAATGTGAACAGAAGTCATAGATGCTACTTCCAGAACTGGCCCATAAAAATCTCCCATGGGTGACCCTCCATGCTCTTTTCCTTCTTCATGGTGACTTAGAGGTAATGTGCTGTATGTGGCAGTGGCACCAGATAACACCTATGTCAACTGTAGCCACGGGGAAGAACTGACAAGGCAGAACTGAGTCACGGAGAACAACTGACAACTCTCCCCAGCAAGCAACAGCTGCTAGTGTCCTTTCATCTCCTCTCTTTCCTGAGATGGCTGAATTAATTTTGCAGACCTTGGCAATTAGGTTGGGGTCATATGTCAGCGTTCTGGCCAATGTAATTAAGGAGGAAGTGAGGGAGGTCACTTATAAAACCAGCCCATAAAAACCTCCCACGGGTCATCCTCCATCCTTGCAAGTTCGTGTTGGAGATGGTGGTGTCTCAGGATGGGGGATTCTGGGTTTCTGCATAACTGCCTACAACAATAGACCTCCGCTGTCCTCCTTCCCACAACCATTCCGGCCTGTGACCTGAGCAAGTGATCGCTTTTATCTTGTTTGTTTTGGTAAGCCATATAGATTTGGAGATTGCTAAAGTAGTCATCTTACCCTCACTGCTATGGGAAGTAGGCTCTCTTTCTTGATTCTCTGGAAGAACTGGTATAAAACCGAAATAATCTGGTCTTTGAAAATTTTGTAAACCTCACTTTTGTAAAACCATCTGAACCTGAACTTTTAAACTTTTTTGAGGGGGAGTTCATAATAAGCATATAATTACTCAGGCTTATTATTCCTCATTAGTTTTTTTTTTAATTTTATTTTATTTAAATTCCATTAATTAACATATAGTGTATTATTAGTTTCAGAGGTAGAGTTCAGTGATTCATCAGTTGCATATAACACCCAGTGCTCATTACATCCCATCATCCAGTTACCCCATCTCCCCATCCACCTCCCCTCCAACAACCCTGTGTTTTTCCTATAGTTAAGAGTCCCTTATGGTTTGTCTCCCTCTCTGATTTTGTCTTATTTTATTTTTCCCTCCCTTCTCCTATGATTCTCTGTTTTGTTAAGTTCCACATATGAGTGAAATCATATAGTTGTCTTCCTCTGACTTATTTCGCTTAGCATAATACCCTTTAGTTCTGTCCATGTCGTTGCAAATGGTAAGATTTCATTTTTTTTTGATGGCTAATATTCCATTGTACATATATTTAAATGCCACATCTTCTTTATCCATTCATCTGTCGACAGATATCTGGGCTCTTTCCATATTTTGTCTATTGTGGACATTGCCGCTATAAACATTAGGGTGCAGGTGCCCCTTTGGATCACTATGTTTGTATACTTTGGGTAAATACCTAGTAGTGCAATTGCTGGGCCATAGGGTAGCTCTATTTTTAACTTTTTGAGGAACCTCCATACTGTTTTCCAGAGTGGCTGTACCAGCTTGCGTTCTCACTAGCAGTGTAAGAGGGTTCCCCTTTCTCCGCATCCTTGCCAACATCTGTTATTTTCTGACTTAATTTTAGTCATTCTGACCGCTGTGAGGTGATATCTCATTGTGGTTTTGATTTGTATTTCCCTGATGCCGAGTGATGTTGAGCATTTTTTCATATGTTTGTTGGCCATTTGTATGTCTTCTTTGGAGAAATGTCTGTTCATGTCCTCTGCCCATTTCTTGACTGGATTATTTGTTTTTTGGGTATTGAGTTTGATAAATTCTTTATCTATATCTTTATCTAGTGTCTATATCTTGGATTCTAGCCCTTTATCTGACCACCGTTGTTCAACATAATACTAGAAATCCTAGCCCCAGCAATCAAAGGCATCCAAATCGGCAAAGAAGTCAAACTCTCACTCTTCACAGATGACATGATACTCTATGTAGAAAACTCAAAAGACTCCACCCCAAAATTGCTAGATTTCATACAGGAATTCAGCAAAGTGGCAGGATATAAAATCAATGCACAGAAATCAGTTGCATTTCTATACACTGAGACAGAAGAAAGAGAAATTAAGGAATCGATCCCATTTACAATTACACCAAAAACCATAAGATGCCTAGGAATAAACCTAACCAAAGAGATAAAGGATCTGTACTCTGAAAACTACAGAACACTCATGAAGAAATTGAGGAAGACAAAGAAATGGTAAAACATTCCATGCTCATGGATTGGAAGAATATTGTTAAAATGTCTATGCTACCAGAGCAATCTACACTTTCAATGCAATCCCTATCAAAATACCATCAACATTTTGCACAGAGCTGGAACAAATAATCCTAAAATTTGTATGGAACCAGAAAAGACCCCAAAGAGCTAGAGGAATGTCTCAAAAGAAAACCAAAGCTGGGGGCATCACAATTCCGGACTTCAAGCTCTATTACAAAGGTGTCATCATCAAGATAGTATGGTACTGGCACAAAAACAGAGACATAGATCAATGGAACAGAATAGAGAGCCCAGAAATGGACCCTCAACTCTATAATCAACTAATCTTCGACAAAGCAGGAAAGAATGTCCAACGGAAAAAAGAGAGTCTCTTCAACAAATGGTGTTGGGACAACTGGACAGCCACATGCAGAAGAATGAAACTGGACCATTTCCTTACACCACACACAAAAATAGACTCAAAATGGATGGAAGAGCTAAACGTGAGACAGGAAACCATCAAAATCCTAGAAAAGAACACAGGCAGCAACCTCTGTGACCTCGGCTGTAGCAACTTCTTGCTAGACGCGTCTCCAAAGGCAAGGGACATAAAGGCAAAAATGAACTATTGGGACTTCATCAAGATAAAAAGCTTCTGCACAGGAAAGGAAACAGTCGACAAAACCAAAAGGCAACTGACGGAATGGGAGAAGATATTTGCAAATATCTTGCAAATAGCCCCTTAACTACATCTTTTGTCTCAAAAAGTGATATTCACCCTTTGCCAGATAGGTAATATTTACAGGTTCCAGGGATTAGGACCTGATACCTTTGGGGACAATTATTTAAACCTATCACACCTGGGAACTTGTTAGACTGCAAATTCTCAAGTCCTGCGGAATAAGGAACACCAGGGGTGTCTTAAAAACAATCTTGTGGTATAACAAGTCCCCCAGAGGATTCTGGGAGAATGCTGAAGTTTGAGTTACCACTGCTTTAGAATGTTGGCCAGTTCATCTCCATTTAAAAATTACTGGCATTGGGGCGCCTGGGTGGCTCAGTCGTTAAGCGTCTGCCTTCGGCTCAGGTCATGGTCCCAGGGTCCTAGGATCGAGCCCCGCACCGGGCTCCCTGCTCAGCAGGAGTCTGCTTCTCCCTCTCCCATCCCCCTGCTTGTGTTCCCTCTCTCTCTGTGTCTCTCTCTGTCAAATAAATAAGAAATCTTTAAAAAAAAAGGAATAAAATTACTGGCATCAAAGTGTTCACAGTATCATCTATTTGTGCCTTTTCTTTTTATCAATATAAAGAGAATTTTTTTTCAAATTTCACCCTTTGACATTGTCTCTTAAAATTGATTTTTGCTCTTATGTTTATTATAGTCCCTATTTTCTACTTAAACATATTCTAACTTCTCAAATTGGACACTTAGTATATTAATTCTGAGGCTTTTATTTTAAAATAAGCACTTAAGGCTGTAAGTTTCATTCTGTTTTTACTTCCACTGCATTCCCTAAATTCTGATACTGAAATTATCATTCAGAAATTTTAAAAATGCCAATTATTATTCTTTGAGTTATGAATTATTCAGAAGCATGTTTTGAATTTTGCAAACGTATGAAGTTTAAAAATTTAACTTTTTCTTAGTGATTTATAACCTAATTGTATTATAGTCAGAGAATATAGGCTATATAATACTGATTCTTTGAATTTTATAGGGACTTGCTCTTGGCCTAATACGTAATTAGGTTTGTAAACATCCCATGTATACTTACGTATTATCTAACTGTTGGTTCCAGAATTCTATATTGTAAATCCACCTTATATCTATTGTTCAAATCTTCTACCTTTATCATTTTCGTGTACTCCCCGATGCAGTAGTGATTGAGAGGTGATGTGAAATCTTCCTATATGATAGATTTGTCGATTTATACTTGTATTTCTATTTTTATTTTATACAGTGTGAGGCTAGTTTGCTAGTTGCACTCAAGTTTAGAACTGTGAATATCTGCCTGGTGAAGTGTAAATCTTTTATCATTCTTTAGTGCCCATTTCTAACAATGCATTGGGGCTGTTGGTATATGAGCTTCCCAGAGCTGCTGGAACAAAGTGTCACAGAGTAGATAGCCTAAAGCAACAGAAATGTGTTCTCTCAGAGTCCTGGAGGCCAGAAGTCTGAAGTCAAGGTGCCATGCTCTCTATGAAGCCTCTAGGGAAGAATCCTTTCTAGCCTCTCCTACCTTCTGCTAGTTGCCAGCCATCCTTGGCATTGCTTGGTTTGCAGACTCATCATTCCAGTTTCTTCCTCATCTTCACATGGCATTTTCTCTATCTGCATCTCTACATCCAAATTTCCCTCATCTTACAAGGACACCGGTCACATTGGATTTACGGCCCACTCTAACCCAGTATGATGTCATCTTAACTTCATTTCATCTGCAGAGACCCTCTTTCCAAATAAGGTCACATTGACAGGTTCTGGTTGGACATGAATCTGGGGGAGGCACTATTCAACCCAGTACAGTGAGCTATTAAGGGAACTATCTTACCTTGTTGATTTGTCTGATATATCTTCCTCCATCACTTTATTTCCAGTCTTTTTCTTTTTTAAAGATTTATTTATTTATTTGAGAGAGACAGAGAGAGGACAGTGCGTGTGTGCAAGTGGGGGGAGGGGCAGAGAGAGACTCTTAAGCAGACTCCCCACCACCCACGGAACTCAACACAGGTCTTGATCTCATGACCCCGAGATCATGACCTGAGCCAAAATCAAGAGTCGGACGCTTAACTGACTGAGCCACCCAGGCGCCCCCCATTTGAGACTTCTGGGATGTTTTTCCTTTTCCCTGAAACACACCTTTTGTTTATTTGTTTGTTTGACAGAGAGAGTGAGAGTACAGGCAGGGGCAGTGGCAGAGGGAGAGGGAGAAGCAGACTCCCCTGCTGAGCAAGGAGCCCGATGTGGGGCTCGATCCCAGGACCCTGGGATCATGAACTGAGCTGAAGGCAGATGCTTAACTGACTGAGCCACCCAGGTACCCCTGAAATACACCTTTTAGAAGTTCCTTTACTGTGGATCTCATTGGTAAACTCCCTCATTTTTATCTACTTTTACAAACCTTACTTGTCAGAGTTTTGTTGGAACCCAACAGATGGACCATTACTCCCAACACTTTGAGGATGTTACTCCACTAGCTTCTGGCTTCCTTTGTTGTGAGGGTATTATTCCACCGGCTTTTGGCTTCCTTTGTTGCTGTTTAAGAAATCTGTTGTTGGGTGCCTGGGTGGCTCAGATGGTTAAGCATCTGCCTTCCGCTCAGGTCATGATCCCGGGGTCCTGGGATCGAGTCCCGCATCAGGCTCCCTGCTCCTTGGGAGTCTGCTTCTCTCTCTCTCTCTCTCTCTCTCTCTCTCTCATGAATAAATAAATAAAATCTTTAAAAAAAAAAAGAAATCTGTTGTTACTTTATAGTTCCCTGGTAGCAGTGTTGGCAAACATATTAAAGGGATAAATGGTAAATATTTTGTAGTTTATGGGCCATGTGGTTTCTGTGGTCTAGGCTGTGACTACTCAGCTTCTGCCTCTGTAGGCTAAAGCAGCCACACACCATACTTGAATGAATGGCCAGGGCTGTGCTCCAGTATTTTAGTTACAAAATGTTTGCCAACCCCTGCTGACCAGTGAGTCGTTCCTTCCCTTTGATTAACTTTTAAGATCGCTTTGCCTTTGATGTTTTGCAATGCCACTATGCTATGGCTAGGTGTGGATTTCCCTTTATTTTGTTTGTGCTTCTGGAGTCTGTCTTCTTTTTAAAAAGTCAATTCCGGAAAAATATTAGCCATTATCTTTTCAAATATTGCCTTTCTTACATTTTTTTCTTTTTCTTTTTAAGATTTTATTTATTCACTTGACAGAAGGAGAGAGCACAAGCAGGGGGAATGGGAGAGGGAGAAGCAGGCTCCCACGGAGCAAGGGTCCCGGGACCCTGGGATCACGACCTGAGCCACCCAGGCACCCCGTCTTTCTTACATTCTTTTTGGGACTCTTGTGTGTTTTATCCTTCATAATCCTTATTGTTCCTTCATATTTTCCTTCTATCTCTTTGGGCAGTACTTGATGAATTTTTTTCAGTTCATTAATTCTCTTTTCAGCTATTTACCCTGTCCATTGTGGGTTTTGATTTTAGGGACTCTGTTTCTCATTTTTTAAAAAGTGACTTTTGGGAAAACTTTTTATGAAAGCTGAAGATAACTGGTAGGTATGTATTTATCAGAAATGCATACATGTTTGCTGAAAGATACAAATGTGGTCACAATGATACAAAGCTAGAAGCAATGCAGATATTCAACAGTAGAATGGATAAATTTTGATATATTCATACAATGGAAGTAATGAGAATATACAAAAGTGAAAATGAATAAATCATTGCTGTGCACAACTGCATGGAAGAATCTCATAAAAACACTACTGAATGAAAGAATCTAGACACCAAAGAGTATATATCATATGATTCATTAATACAGGTTCAAAGTAGGAAGACCAGATCTGTAGTATAAGGAACATAACACAATTCTAAGATGGCCTGCAAGGTTCACTCCCACAGGTGTACATGCATTGCGTCATCCCCATCCCTTGACTGTGGGTAGGACTTGTGAATGACTTTATTTCTCTCTGTAATTAGGTTACATAAGGTCCCTCATCAGTTGAGTTTGGATAATTAATTAAACAGAAGAGTATACTGGGTGAACTTGACCTAATCAGATGAGCCCTTTCAAAGAAATTCTAGGCTCTCACTGTAGATTTGGAAGGTTGAGAAATTCTCCTGCTGGCCATAAAGAAGCAAGCGACCATTTTGTGAACTACCTGGGGAGGTGATCATGGTACAAAGATTCAAGAGAGGCCTGTAGAAGGTGAGAATTATCGCTAGCCAACAGCCAGAAAAGTGACTTTAGTCCTACGACCACATGAAAAAGGACCCTGAGCCCCAGATGAGATCACAGCCATGACCAACACCTTTCCTACAGCCTGGTGAGATTCTAAGCAGTGAATCCAGCTCACTATACCCACACTGCTGACCCAGAGAAACTGTGAGACCTTAAATTTGTGCTAATAGCAGTAAAGTCAGAGCTGTTAGTTATGCAGAAATAAAAAACTAACACAAAAAGCCAAGCAATGGTTTCCCTTGGTGGGTGGGAGGTGGTGACTGGGAAGGAAATCTGGTGGAGCTTCTGGAATGCTGGTCATGTTCTATTTCTTGATTTGGGTGTAGTCTAAATGGATGTTGACTTCATAAAAATCCATCAAGCTAGACACCTAAGACATATACAATCTATAAATCTATGTTCCACCTCAATACAAAGTTTACATAAAAAGAAAAATGAAAACAGAATGGAGATAGGCATTGGTATGTATTGTATTATTTTATATGCAAAGTAATTTTAGCATATGTATGAATCACATCCTACATCTACACATAGAATGATTTACATTTAGTCATAAAGGTTCCTAACATGGCTATATTTCTCTTAATCTCTTCCTGAGTCTTTTCAGTCCTGTCTAAATTTTTCTTTTTTCAGTCCTATCTTAATTTGTATTCCTTTTTCTTCCCAGTGTGAGAAAAAAAGAAAAAAAAAGTAAAAGAACTATAACTTAATTTTGCAATGGAATATTATCACTCCTTTGTTTTAAAATATTCTGTTTGTTGTTTTTGTTCTTGTTCTTTTTCTTTCTTTTTTTTTTTTGGTAAGCACAAATTAACACTAATACATTTCCATGTCTCTATTTCTCATTTTTAAAAGTCGACTTCAATTTGTTCTTTCCAGTTTCTTCTTGTATGAGCTTTTCTTTATGTTAATTCTTTAAACATGTCAAACATTCCACAATCTGAATATAACAATTCCACTGTTTATATACCTTAGGTGTCTGTTTTTTTTTTTTTTTTTTCTGCTCTCATTGATTGTAGCTTCTTGGTGAGCAACGGTTTAGATAGTTTTAATGTTGACTTTTTCATGTTAATGTTCCTACCTCACATAAATAGGATGAATTAAATCCTACAACAGAGGGTAGCACAATCTATAATAGTAATAGATTATTACTATTTTTCTTTTCATTCAAGGTATGACAGTTTGTTTTGCTGCTTCTCTTGGGCTAAATGATGTGGTTTTACAGGTCCTCTTTCTTCCTGTATTTAACAGCTCTTTCTGAACACGAAGAGAGCTGGATCTGCACCTCTCCTCCTGAAGGCTCCGGGTCACAGTTCTGACCACCAGGACACAGCATCCACTTTTCACGCTAGCACTGCTCTCTCTTGTTTGCAGAATGCAGGTATTGCCCTGTCTTTAATCACTGTATTAGTGTGCTAGGGCCACTATGACAAATACCACAGGCCGGGTGCTTCAACAACAGGAATTTATTTGCTCATAGTTCTGGAGGCTGAAGTCCAAGAGCAAGGCGTCAGCAGGTTGGGTTTCTTCTGCAGTCTCCCCGCTTGGCTTGCAGATGGCTGCCTTCTCAGTGAGTTTCATGTGGTTTGCTTCTGTGTGTGTAAGCATCCCTGGTGTCTCCCTATGTCCTAATCTCTTGTAAGGAGGCCAGTCAGATTGGATCAGGACCCACCCTGATGGCCTCCTTTAATCTTAGTTATCTCTTTGAGGCCCATCTTCAAATACACTCACCTTCTGAGGTTCTGGGGATTAGGATCTCAACATATGAATTTGGGGGGGGACACAATTTAGTCCATTAACAGTTATGCATGTGAAGTTTTGGGGTCATTTATGTAGCATTTCTATGTTTTTAATCTCCTATGTTGACAGTCGTCTTCTATGTGAATTTTAAAGTGTTTCAAATGTTATCTGAAAATATTCAAGACCCCATTCTCCAAAATTATAACTAAAGACCCACAATAAAGTTCTAAGTTTTTTTAGACTTTTTTTTTTTTAATTGTAACATTTCAGATGACTATTTCTGGGAAGGGGAATATATTTACAGATATTAGATTCAAGTAAATACTAATTTTGACATCTTTACTGCTTAAAGCCATATAAGCAAATTGAAAGAAAGTGTTTGGGAGTCAGATGTGTCTGAGTGCTGCCATACTGGCTTTACCCTTTAACTACTCTGCTTCTTTGAACAAGTTATTTGACCTTTCTGAAATTCAAAGGAGGGTAATTCCACTCTTTCTGTGCATTGTCCTAAACATTAAATAAGAATGTGATTTAAAACAATAGTTCTAGGGGCGCCTGGGTGGCTTAGTCAGTTAAGTGTCTACCTTCAGCCTAGGTCATGATCTCGGGGTCCTGGGATCAAGCCCCGTGTCAGGCTCTCTGCTCCGTGGGAAGTCTGCTTCTCCCTCTTCCTCTGCTGCTCCCCCTGCTTGTGCTCTCTCTCTGTCAAATAAATAGATAGATCTTCAAAAACAAAAAAAACAAAATAGTTCTAAAATTTGGTGTGCTACCTTAAGGAACACTAGGAAGCACGTTTTAAAAGATGCCATTTTTAGGTCTGTTCAGCAGAGGAGTCCACGGGTCTATGGTCGGGCTTAGGAATTTATAATCTTAAAAAGCTTCTCCAGTTGATTCTGAATGTAGCCCAATTAAAAATAAATTCTAGATTCCACTCACTCTGATCCTACACATATAGGCAAGAAGAAAACAGAAATATATGACAAAGGATAAAAGGTAGGAACAATCTGACCAGGGAGAAACATGGAGGCAGAAGGCATTCCAAATAATAGAAATAGAATGTAGACAATGAACAAGTGAAAGTAAATTTTAAAAAATTTTAAATGAAAACCTTTTTAAAATTATATAAGTCATACGTTATCATTGTGCAAATGCTAAGAGAGCAAGAGTCCCCCGTTCCCTCCTGCCATGTATCTTCTGAGACGTTCCGATGTTCACATACACACATACCCTCTCTGCTGGGTTTCAAAATTATACATACAGGATCATACTCTTTTGTAATTTGCTTTTTTCCCTCAATAGTACATTAGAAACACCTTCAGACCTGACTCATGTTTAGTGACTGGATACATCACTCATGTTCAGGTTTTATATGTAAAATGCAAATAATATATATTCTATATGCATTTACTGGCACTTATGCAACTATTTCTGTAGGCTTGATTACCTGGGGAAAAGGGAATGCAATGCCCTTCCCACCTTTTTCTATATAACCTGACAATTTCACTTGTTAATGAAGAAATGACTTCAGTTTCAAAATATGTGAAATACATTCAGTTTCTCTCTATATATATATTCACATATATATTCAATATAATATATATTATCAATATATAAAATCAGCATAATACACAGCACACACAGTAAGTTAGGACTTGGTAAACTTCAGGACTGAGAGGAATTCTTGGCCTGCTTGCCTGGAAAGTGCAATAGTCCCTTGTAGACCTCTTGTTGTCATTGTTTTCAAAATTTCTTCTAGAATAAAAATTAAAAGGTAAAATCCAATTAAAATCATCTAGTAAAGAGTGTATGATCACTAAACAGTTTAATGAGATGATAAACGCAGACTATTTACAAATTCTACTTACCTGAGGAAACAATGTATACCAAGTAAATTTCTATTAAAATGGACTTCGGTCAAATGGGAGCACCTGCATTTGCAAGGTGTCGTGGAGAGCTCTAATCATACTGAACGCTTGCTTTGCAGTGGTGGCCTACTCTGGACTCAACAGAAACATTAATTACACTTGTCATTATAGCAAGTAATTAGTTTAGTTGCTTGGCTCCAATCCTGGCCTTTCCTTTGGGATGAAAAAAGTCAATGAAAGTAGGACAAACTGTACAGTGACATTAAACAGTGAAAGTAAATGAAATAGCTTATTTCTTTCAGGTATATTGAAAAAAGGAACACCTTCCCTTTTGTAAATAAGTGATACTAAAAAGACTGAATTAAGAAAATGGACTTACAAACAGAGCAAAACTTAAGTAATCATTATGTGATTTGAGGGGCTAAGGATGTAAGGTATAAGATGAAAATCAAACTTGTGTACTGAAAGAGAAGAAAGATTTTGGTCAATTTTGTATGGAGTCATCTGAAAACCAAGATCTAAAAATCCATACCATGAGCTAGCTTTCATAACAAAACTTCACATGAACTAAAGAGTACATAGCGGAATTGTCAAGGGCATGTAGACTACAATGTGGAGAGAAAATTCATAATATTCAGGGTGAGGTGTTAAAAGAAGAAATTACAGATTTTGTGTTTGAATATTATTTTATCAAATAGGGGGAAAACTGTCCTCTCCCTTTAAAAAAATACTACTTTCTAAAACCAGAAAAAACTGTATCTTAGAAATCTCTCTTCTTTCAATATGAATGTTATGCTTGTGTGAGCTGTTGTCAGTGATTATATTTACAGTATTTCAGGTTACTTTATAGTCTTTAACATTATTAACTTTTGATTTCAGCAAAGTAAGTGGTTAAAAGATAACTAGTCTGGATTACCTGGATTGTTTTCTTTAATGGTAACCAGATAGAATAATCCTCTTGGCGACAGAAGATCTGGAGCCAGTGGGAAGAATCGGTCCATGACTTCCCGACCATTTCTGCCACCAGCCCAAGCGGCTTCTACTCCATGACTTCCTACCTGTGACCATTTAAAAAAGACCGTTTTGTTTTGATTCAAGTTACATTTAGAATCACACACAGAATCTTCTTGACAAGTAACATGCACCAAACAAGTATATACTTTGTATTTTACTGTTGTCCAGGAGGCAGAAAAGTTGAATCTGTGCCCCACCATTTCCTAGCCCTATGACCTTATGGAAGTTTGTCATTTTTGTGAATTAGTTCCCTCCCTTATCTGTAAAATCAGAAAAACAATAGTTTTAACTGTTAAAGTAGAAAAATGGTAACAAATTAATTTTTTCCATTGCTAGGAATAACAGAGGAAATATATTTGAAGTTTGAAAACAGTGCTCTGCAAATATCAAGTGCTTAGTAAACGTTGTTACTATTTATGCAATATTTATATTGATAGACATCGGTGATTCTTATACTTAACAATCAGAAAGAAACTAACAGGGAAATCTTGCATTATAAGAGATCTACTCTGCAGGAAGTTTGTTGAAACTACATGTCCTGCTGCATCTGGCTCTCTTCTAGATTTAAAGTATGAATTGTACAGACCTTTTTAAGGAACCTATTTAATATATAAAGGTTCACCAAAGCATTTTTCCCCATAACAATCTAATTCTATCGTAGAAACAAAACACATGAGAGTTCATACGGTACTAAATCTTTAGATTCTTATCACTGTATATCATTTTCAAAACTAAAGAATATTTTAAAGAAACCATTCAAAAACTAGTTTAACCCTAACAATTATTTTCCTTCTATATCCTTCAATGGTTTTGTCCATATTTTAGTTTAAAATAATGGTATACAATCATGCCTACTGCTTTTATTCATTTAAATGGTATATATTTCTCCATTAAATTTCTTTATACCTGTAACTATATACGTATATTATTTTATAAATAAGGGAAATACATTCATATACCTGCTTTTTAAAAAAATTGCACTTTCCCCTTTTACTGTTTTGCTTGTCTGCTCCTTCCCCATCTTACACACACACACGTTTTTTTCTTTTTTTGTCCATGTTTTACAAAGACAGGATTATATTCTATATTTTTACCCCATATCTTGCTTTTCTCACTCAACAATACCTTAAGATGAGCTCTTCATGTGATCAGGTGTGGTTCTGACTTACTCTTTTAATGGCTGCCTAATATTTTATTTTTTTTAAAGATTTTATTTATTTATTTGACAGAGAGAGAGAGTTAGTGAGAGCAGGAACACAAGCGGGGCTGTGGGAGAGGGAGAAGCAGGCTTCCCGCCGAGCGGGGAGCCCGATGCGGGGCTCGATCCCAGGACCCTGGGATCATGACCTGAGCCGAAGGCAGATACTTAACAACTGAGCCACCCAGGTGCCCCTGCCTAATACTTTATAATGGAAAAATATCATATCTTATGTAGCTATTGATGAGCATCCAATGCATTCATTTACTTAAATTTTTTTGTATCTAATTTTTTAAAAACATTTATTTGTTTTAGAGAGAGCGAGCAAGGGAGCAGAGAAGGGGCAGAGGGAGAGAATATCCAAGCAGCCTCGTGCTGAGTGCAGAGTCCCATGTGGGGCTCGACCGCACAACACATTAACATCAGGACCTGAGCCAAAACCAAGAGTCGGACACTTAACCAGCTGAGCCACCCAGGAGCCCCTTTTTGTATGTAATTTAAATTATTCTCATATCTATCATAAACTTTTCAATACAATTTTCCACAAAGTAAATTATATTAGGAAATTTATTAGTTCCTCTGTTTTCTGTCAAGACTTTCCTCCTAGAGACTTCCCTTTCCTGGCATTCCTAGAATTACTTTTCTGGGGCTCCTGTCTTCCTCTTCCTTGGTATACCCCCTTATTTTGGTGGAGCCCATTCTATGGATGTTTCATCAGGTAAAGTGGTCTGTGGAAAGAGCGCCTGGTGATAAGGCTGTCTTTCGTTATTCTCTTCCAGAATGGACTAGTACCCCTCTGTGCTAGACCCTGTTTATATGCCTCCCCAGGGATGCTCAGCCAGGTTTATCTGCTTCCCCTTAAGGGAAGATTTCCAGGCACCAAGCACATTCTTACAGACCACAGAGGGAGGGTTTCCATCCTCACACGGAGGAGTCACGTTTGGTCGTCTGCTGTTTGCCTGCTACCTGAGCCTTGCTGTACCTGCTCTTGATCCTTCATAGCTCACGGGCACAAGCCAGAAGTACCTAACCTCATGTCTCTACATATACTAGTAAGTATAGCCACAATTTTTTATATGCACAGACTCCCATTATTTTTATATTATGTCTCCTGGATCTAACCTCTAAGTCTCTTATCTTTTGCCTGCATGATTTCCTTTTTTATCTTCATGCTCTGTGCACTGAAATCTTTCATCTGGTTTCCAGGACACTGATTCAGGTCTTGACAGAGACCAGATTCTCTTTTAATTCATTTCCTAGTGTTTTATTTTGTAAAACATGTTTTTAAGCTCAAGGAAATCTTCGTTGTCCTACACTTTGATTCTGCCGTCCAGCTAACTGCTTAGCTCATGGGAATTACAACAGTAGCTCTCGCTGTTGGGACTGTGAAAGAGCCAAGGTCCTGCCTCCTCCCAATCATCTCCATGTTCCAGCAGCTGTAAGGCTCAGGAGAAGCAACTATGGAGCTTAGTAGTGGGAATGTGGGAGAAAGGAAGCCCATACATGTCCCCATGTTCCCAGAATCTCCTCTTCATTCACTAGTCTTGCCAGAAGTTTGTAGACCTGATAGACCATGATTTACTTAACTACATCTCCTCTGTTACATATATAGGTTCATATTATTTGTCATCATAAATAAACATGCCATAAACATATTTTTGTTAATGTCAACTTTTATTCTGTTGAATGATTTTTTTCTTTTAAGATTTATTTATTTATTTGTCAGAGAGAGACAGCAAGAGAGAGATAGCGCACAAGCAGGGGGAGTGGCAGGCAGAGGGAGAAGCAGGCTTCCCGCCGAGCAAGGAGCCTGATTCGGGACTTGATCCCAGAACCCTGGGATCATGACCCGAGCTGAAGGCAGAGGCTCAACCGACTGAGCTGTCCAGGGGTCCCTTAAATGATTTTCTTAAATTATATCTCAAGGACTGAAATTATTGGACTGAAACATTTTTATCACTCTTGATATTTATTCACATAGTCTTTCCTAAAGAGTTGTATTAAGTTGCATTGCCCTCAATCTCTGTTCACCTTATGACTTTCCTTCTCAAGTGAGTTCCTGTGTCAGAGGAGCAACAAGTTCTTAGTTGCTTAGCTGCCTTTAGTAGTAATAGCAGCTACAGAGACTTTTGCCATCTTAATAGAGGAGAATGTAATGTTTATCAGCCTTGCCAGAGAATGATTCCTCGATGAATAAAACAGGATCATGAATAATTCAAGGAAAGCTAGCCTTAGTTCGTTATTAAACTTTGTCTGCCTTGACCATTCTCTCTTTAAACTGGGATATGATTTACCTCTTCATTATTGAGATTTTCCAAATCATATATTTCAAGATGTTTCTTTTCCCTACCTGAAATAAGAGCCACCCCCAAAACACCTGTGAAAGGAGGAAATCGTTGACTTTCAGAAAGAATTCCTATAAGGAATTTAAGGATGATTTAAAATAATGTTTTGCAAATTTGCCATTCATGGTAAAGGACACACACACATGCAAATTTAAACATATGGCCTGATTTTGATGGGAATTTTAAGGATGAATATGGGTCACTGTATTTCCATTAGTTTGAGATTCCTTTCCTACATCTACCAACATACTTAATTATTGACAATTAGGAGTAATATCAGACCAGTTTGTGTTACTCAGCAGCTGACTAATGTCATATAATGAAATTCATTGGATTTTATAAAGAAAATAGCTGAAAATATTAATAATTAAATCTTGTTACATGTCTTACCTCTTCAGGTGGAGTCACTACATAGGGGGGATTAAAGACCAGAAGATCAACTTTTTCCTTCAATCTTGGTAGTAAGCCTTTGACCTAAACGTTTCAATAGTCAGAATTTTAAGCTGGACTCAGAATTAAAATAGATAAATAAATAAATCTTTAAAAAGACTTTCTTCCCATGTTTTTAGAGAACAATGTGTTAGAGGGCTAAAATTGTAGACAGAGATGGAGATAAATATTTTTACATTTTCATTCAGATATAGATTATATGCATTTACCTAAAAATAGGAAATTAAACTATTTAAGAGAATGAACATAAAATGCCCAAAAGCCTCTGCTTTTTGACAGCTCATATGTTTACACTCTGGGTTCACTTTTAGAAGGTTAAATAAGGAAGCAAGCTCTCCTATGTTCTATATCGATATACAGATACTTTAAAGCTAGTGCTCTAACTTAAATATTTATTTTCTATAACCAAGAGAAATGTTTTATGAGATGACAAAAAACATCAGAAGATACATACATGTGTATATATATTTATATATATTTATATTTGCTTTCTACTTTAATTACTCATAAATGTACTGGCTGGAACAATTAGATATCAAAGAAAGGACTAAAAAAAGTAGAAGAGACACTGAAAATCTCAGTTGTTTGGCATTTTGTAAACCTTTAAACCACTGGGTGCAATTTTCTGTGGAACCACAACAAAAATGTCTTTTTAAACAAAGTGCTTTTAGGGCACGATGCCATTTAAAGTATTCCTTTGATCCCTCTGATGACTGAATTACATACATACTCACAAAACCATGTCTGGTGGGCGCCTGGGTGGCTCAGTCGGTTAAGCGACTGCCTTCGGCTCAGGTCATGATCCTGGAGTCCCAGGATCGAGTCCCGCATTGGGCTCCCTGCTCAGCGGGGACTCTGCTTCTCCCTCCGACCCTCCCCCCTCTCATGTGCTCTCTCTCTCATTCTTGCTCTCTCAAATAAATAAAAATCTTGAAAAACAAACAAACAAACAAACAAAAACCATGTCTGGTCATGTCACTCTGCACTGTCACAGGTACAGTAAAGTAAAAACACCACATCTGGATAGGTTTTCACCCCTAAAGCCATTTCCTTCAATTACCACATTGTACAGACTCTTGCCCATGAATTTTGAGGCTGTTTCTTTCTTTCTTTTTTTTTTTTAAGATTTATTTATTTATTTGAGAGAGAGAGCAAGCGCATGTGTGCACATGCAGGAACGGGGTACAGGGAAAGGAAGCAGACTCCCCACTGAGCTCAGAGCCTGATGCAGGGCTCAATCCCACAAACCGTGAGATCATGACCTGAGTTGAAATCAAGAGTCGGACACCTAACCGACTGTGCTTAACTGACTGCGCCACCCAGGTGCCTCCTGAGGCTGTTTCTTGAGATGGAATAGCTGACGTACTTCAAGGCAGGGTCCAAAGTGTTAAGTATTTCATTAACATTCTTATAATTCTCTCATATATGCACAGGGACCTACCATTATTTACTGAATATTTTTCATTAAATGGACCTTTTTCTGTTAAATAAGTTTGTTCTAAAGGGAAATCAGTATTACTTCCTGGAAATAGAAATGACTACAAGGATAAATATGATATAAATAAAAAAATGTTATGGTTATAGTTACTGCTGCCAGTCTGAGAGTGACCCAGGCCATCTGTCTCTTTGTTAAAGAGACATTTGCAGGGAAGCCTGGGTGGCTCAGTCGGTTAAGCATCTGCCTTCAGCTCAGGTCATGATCCCAGAGTCCTGGGATCAAGGCCCGCATCAAGCCCCTCATCGAGCCCTGTATCGAGCCCCGCATCTGGGTCCCTGCTTGAGCCTGCTTGTCCCTCTCCCTCTCCTTCTATCCTGCTCGTGCTCTCTCACAGCCTCTCTGTCTCTCAAATAAATAAATAAATAAATAAATAAATAAAATCTTTAAGAGAAAAAAAAGCGAGACATTTGCAAGTGTTTAAAAGGTGTTAAAACTGAGACCTTCTCCCAGATGTAATCAAAATGGCTAAAGGAGAATTAGAGAGGAAAGAGCTTTTATGTGATTCAAAGTTATTTAATACTCAGTCATACCATCTCGGTACTGGGCACCTCACTGGGCTATTTACACACAGTGTGAAACACCGCCTTACAACTTCCATTTTATCCAGGTTTCTAAAAGCAATTCTATGTTTGTCATCGTAATAAGCCTGTTAACTATACAGTTCAAAGAAAATACACGAATAGCATCTTTGAGGAGATATTACAGAGGTAACTTTTCTTTCCCTATTTATTTAAAAAGTGAAGAATAACATTTTTGAGGGAAGTGATTCAGGTATACCCTTGTCTGCAAGTAGGAAGGTGACTAGTGAATCTGCTGTTCCTTTCAGTAGTGATACTGCAGTGAGGAAATACATTTGAAATAACCAAAAGCTTTATTTTCAATTACATAAAGAAATTAAGTTTCTCACATTGTTAAAAAAAAAAAGCCCAGAAGGTAATTTTCCAGAAATGTTGAGTAAGGAAACTAGAAAGGAATTTGCTTTGTAATTGTTTATAATGGATCTGAGGTACTATATACTAATAATCATTGCAGTACTGGATTTTAAATAAAGGAAAAAATGGATATTAAAACATGGAAAATGATGTAGTTTACAAAGGAAATGGATTTAGATAAGGACGTCACGGTAGGCTGGGTATAGGGTCTAATCACACACGTCTCTCACCCATCCATATTCAGCTTGTGGGTGGTCTTAGAGCATTAGAACAGATCCAAGAATTGGGAAGTAAGCACAAAAGGCCTCTGGCAAGAAGTTTTAAATCCATATAGCAAAATGTACTTTATTCATATGAGAGGCTCTTTTTCAGAGCCCCTGAACTCTTAATTTTTTTTTTTTTTAAAGGAACACAAGCAGGGGGAGTGGGAGAGGCAGAAGCAGGCTCTCCACTGAGCAGGGAGCCTGATGGAGGGCTCGATCCCAGGACCCTGGGATCATGACCTAAGCCGAAGGCAGACGCCTAACGACTGAGCCACCCAGTCACCCCGAACTCTTAGTTTAAATCCAAGTTTAACTAAATCACTTGTTCGGTATTCTAGCACAGAGCACATGGAAAGAGAGAGTGAAAATGCCACCAACAGGTAATAGTAAAATAAGACAACATAAAGCAAGTGAAGAGAGAGACAAAGAGGAGAAGAAATAAAAACTCAAAATCACTGCAGGCTCTAGCTACTCAGTGTAAAGACACAAAGCCCTGAATAAGCCTCATTATCACACCTAGCACAGAACAGCAACTAAGGTTCATATTAATGACCCTGAATCAATCAAAGGTAAAGTTATGTTTAGTTTGTTTTAGGAATATAAGGAAAGGCATATGACATATCTGAAAAAAGTCTTTTTTCTAAAACTAAAAAAGAAGCAAAATAAAAGGTACTACTTTGTAAACAGGTAAGCTTAGTTATCTAGAACAATGACTTTGTATCACGGCTGTGATAATCTATGCTCAGTGTTCTGAATATAAACAGAGAGTTCTGTAAGTGGATCATAATACCTATGCTAACGCTTACTTCCTTCTTTCTTTGTCAGTACTCAGTGTCACCATCACCGGGAACCACTGAAACAGCTGACTCTGGCATGGACTACCATGAGCTGTGAGACCCCTAGATTTAGATTCCCATGGTCTGGGCTTAAATTCTGTATTTAACACTTTATTAGTTATGTGACTTTAAAAAATGAACCTCACCTCAGTTTCTACCTCTGTTAAAAAAAAGATATTCTGAATTTCTTGTATCTCTAAAGTTTTATCATTATATCAAAAACATATATTTAACACTAATCATGGACACATTAAAGAAACAAGTTAAAATTTTAAAGGGCAAAACCACCACAGTGATCCCATGTAAATCACCTGAGTACCTTTCTTTTTTTTTTTTTTAAAGATTTTATTTATTTGAGAGAGAGAGAGCACATGAGAGGGAAGACGGTCAGAGGGAGAAGCAGACTCCCTACTGAGCAGGGAGCCCGATGCGGGACTCGATCCCCGGGACTCCAGGATCATGACCTGAGCTGAAGGCAGTCGCTTAACCAACTGAGCCACCCAGGCGCCCCCTGAGTATCTTTCTTGATAATCTAGTTTTTAATAGCAGTCACAAGTTCTAATAGGTAAGAATTTTTTACATATTTGGCTTAATTCCTTCCAAGCTGAAAAGTCATTTGTGAATTTAAAAAAGCAGAAAAGCTAAATACTCTTACCACTGTAAGAATAATACAGGTCAAGAAGCACAGAAAGCGTTTTTCTTATCCCTACCTGGTACATGCTGTTATGATTTTTTGCTTACAAAAAAGCACTTATAACAACAAAAATCCAAAATTATCCACGTCTTACTAATTAAAACATTAAAGGAAAACTGCAACTGGAAAATATATGTGTAACTTAAAATAAAACGATGGTTCTGTAATTATGATGTGTCGTTTTCACCTGCCCAGGCCTCATTCCCCTTTCTTCTGATTTTACCTCCTTGATCTCTGTTGGGTAAGCTCTATCTCCTCTCATTCTCAATCCATGTGGCTTGGGTAGGGCTTATCCCAATGCAGCTGCTGGGGTGGGACTATGACTCAGGCCTAAACCAGTCATCTCCATATTTCGATCCCCTTTGGCCATAGTGAGAGACTGAGAGATGGTATATGATCTAAGATGATCCAAGCAATACTCATTCTGGGGCTTGTTAGACTAACTGAATAGAAAGAGTTTCTTTCCACGGAGGGGTGAGGGAGGTGTTTGCTGAGAAATAAGATACAGACATGCAAGTATCTTCTTACCATGAAGGGAGACTACCCAGAAATAGAGCCAATAGAGAAGTTCAGAGCTAAGAAAAAGATGCCTATCATATCATTTGAGTTCCTGGAGCCAGCTGTGCCTGAAGCTACACTCTCTTTACTTAAGCCAGTGTGAACTGGATTCTCTGTCACTTCTGACCAAAAGATGACTGATCCTTCCAAGACAGTAGAAATTCCCTTTGAATATTGGACAAGATGAATTACAACAGTCAAGAATTTACTTTGTAAATTATGGGGTATACTATTTAGTGGATTAAAAGTTAATTAATTAATCACCCAAGCTTCTTTGACCTAACCATCTTAACCTTAACTTATTTGAAAAGGAAATTAACTATTATTGGACAAGGATGAACAGCTCACCAAGTCTGTAATTACTGGTTGAATGTGGACTTTGTTACAGTGTGCTGTCTCCAGAGTGCAAGCTGCTGCCTCAGGGTTGATGTCAGTGCACCTAGAGACAGAAAAGAAAGAAAACTATATCTTACGACCATGAGGCAAACCTATTACTGAAAAATTAAAAAACGTTCCGCTGCTTTTATACAAAGCAGATTTAGAAAAAAATTAAAATGCTTTAATAATGGTGAAGGAAAAAAAACAAAGATTTGTCATATGAATGAAAAAGAATGTTATATTGATAAAATGTGCAAGAGTAGAAAATATACATACATGCATACACATCTGAAGGCATTTACTAAATTATGAATCCAATGATTACTATGCCACCACAAAAATGAAATTTAAAAGGAATTTTTGAAAAATAGTCATGATACCATATTAAATGAAAAACATAGGAAATGGGGAAAAAAAAGAAACACACTTGGACCACATGTGGTAGAACCGGAAGTGACTTTTATTTTCTTCTTTAAACTTTCCATATTCTCAAATTTTCTTAAAAAATTTAAGTAACTTCCAATTTTTTCTGCTAATCAGGCTATTTACCTAAAAAATTTCAAATTTAGAAATACCCTAAAATTATTTTGTTGCTTCTATAATTATGTAGTATGATGGAAGTTTTGGACATGTAGTTATAATTTTTAGGGAAGAATAATTCACAATCTGAGTCCTTATTACACTTAAGTAGACCCTTTCAGGTATATATTATTTATTTACAAAAATGATTTCATTAGAGCGGTCATACCCCTAGTGAATTTCTTAGTGGAAGATATGGATGAATTTGATATACTTACACTTACATGTACAAAGCTTGAGGACCTATCATAGAGGCTAGGAATGCAGATACCACTCCAGACCCTGACCCTACTTCAAGGCATATTTCCACTCTAAAAAAAGCAAAGTAAAATAAATATGAGTATAGTAGGATAAAAATATACATCCCAGAAAATGACTCTCAATCTACTTTTAATATGTATTTTTCCAGCATCCCTTGTCCACAAATATATGGAAATATAAAAGAAATTTATAAACACACTAATTTCTGACAACCACTTTGTGCTCATTTAATTGTTTCACTCAAAATTGTTTGGAGTTTGTAATTTAAGTCCATAAAATAAATGGCTTTCAATTAATTTCTATAAAACATTACATAAAAATTATGGAATAAGGTTGAGGGTTGAAAATATTATTTATAGGAAAAACATCAACCCTTCTCACAAGGAGCTCCTAGTTTAGTATTTCCCCCAAATGATAGGGTTAGTAGTATTACATTATTTATTTATGAAAGATGTTTCCTCTGTCATTTAAAAGCACAGAACATTCACAAATCCATTAGCATATCCTAGGGAAAAAAATTCCTTTCTCTTAATAGATTTAGAGCAGCAAAGAAATTCCTTATTTGTACAGCTGTACACTGAACTGGGAAAATATCAGAGTATCTGATCTTAGAATATTAGTAGTAACTTTAACATGCTTTTGAATAAATTCTTCATTATACCGTATTTATCTTTCAATTAAATTTATTTCCCTGCCTATAACCTACATATGCATGGAAAGCGCCAATTATTTCTATCACAGAAATGGGTTTGATGGGATTTGGGAGGTCTCTCCAGCAACTAACTCCTCAAACAACTATCCAACTACAAACTCTAGCAGCTTCTAACTTTTGGAACCAGTCCACATTATCTGACAAAACTTTATTCTGTGGGAAGTTCTGTTGATTATTTGAAAAAAACTATCATGCTTTCATAAACAGAATTCCAAGACCAGAAAGAATCTGACTTCACAACAAAATCAGCTCCTTTCACAGCATACTGTGCAATGCAATTTGTGCTTGTAAATCTTTCGGGAATATCTTGAGACTAAAAGACTAATTATAAAAATCAGTACTGTACCATTCTATATTCCAGTAAATCCCAAAGTTCCATCGTTTACAATGGAAAGCTAGTTTAATAAGAGTTGGGGCATTTTATATATGGAAAAATCTGACCAGGTTTAAGAGAGATAGACAAACAAAATAGAGAAATATAGATCTCTGAAGTCTGACAGCTGTTTCATCTTGAGAAAACCAATTTCAAGTCCTGATCTTTAAATAAATCTAATTACTCAAATTCCTTTCATTAAAAAAAATTACAATGACTTTTCATGTCATTTAAAATTTATGGGGGCACTTGAACAAGTCAATTTTATTATTTACAAAGTGCTCGGGAAAATTCCATAGGCTGCTATGTAGTTATTTAAATTTTTAAGTTAAATGAAAAATTACGTTCTGTGTCGTGCACTAGCCACCTTTCAAGGGTTCCGTAGCCACACACGGCTAAGCGGATATTGGTACAGGGCCGAGAACGCTGTTCAGTGGGTTTAAAAATACTTCTCCACGCCTGGATCTCACCACCTCATTTCATTTTTGTGCCCTTCCGTTGCTACAGGGTGCTTTTGTGTACGGAGTAAATTAAATACGACGCAGCTTTTAATATTTACTAAAAATTTTAATATTAATAAGCAATATTTTCGTAATATTCGGTTTTTGAACGTGTTATAATATCGCTGCTCGCGGGGGCTTGCGTTCTTCAGACTAACAGCTGAAAGGAAAAGATACACGCCGGCGTGGAAAGGAGCTAAGGAGCTCCTGCGACCAAAACAACACCTTGGCAAAAGTAGGTAGCTCCCTGGCCCGCTCTTTACAGGTAACTACAGGAAAATCGTCTGCAACGGCATTCTGGTGTCAGTGTTCGCCGAGGACGCTGACACCGCCCCAGGGCAGACAGCATCCCTCCTTTCCCTGGCTCTCCTTCGCCGCCGCCTCTCCAGGACGCCCGAGCCCTCTCCCGCGGGGACCCTCGCCCTCCTCGCACCCCCTCAGCTCGGCCGCTGCTGCCTCGAGTGCGTCCAGCAGCAGGAACGTATCCTCCGCGGGCTCGTACACATTGCTGAAGGCGCCGCGGCCCACGTGTCCGTGCCGCGGTGTGGGGAAGCTCGGAGACGCCATCTTCCCTCTCTCCGTCCCACGCGCATGCGCCAAAACTGCGCGTGCGCAGGCCCGGCAGTGGGTTGCGGAGCGCCGGATGCGGAGAGAGGAGTCCGGGCTTGTTATTTCTAACAGTTTGTCAGTAAATGCTCTTGGAATTTCTAAGTAACCAGCTTTATAATCTGCAACTGCTGACATTTGCTTTCTTATTTCGAATATTTAAATTTATTTCATTTTGTAGATTAGCACTTGATGCAGGGCGTCCTCGACTGTTTTTGACTAAGGGGAGTGTTTTTATTTCTTTATTATACATTCAAGTTTTCTTCTATTTCTTGTTTGCAAAGAATTGAAAAAAATATATAGTGGTTACTAAATTTTACTTTTGTTTTTACATCAACTGAACTTTAAGCTTTGAGCTTTAAGATTTTTTTCTCATTTAATTTTCTGTAGTATATTATAAAAATTACCTTCCTGTTGTTAAATCCTGAAGGCACTCTTTTTTTAACTCTAGCAAGATGATTTTTCTTTTAATATCCTGCTGAATTGGAATGCTAATAATTTAGCTTTGTTTTGATTATGCTATCCTCACAGGATGAGTTAGGACATTGTTTCTGGAACATTTGGTAGAACTCGCCCATAAAATTGGATGGATTTAGTGCTTTTTTTAAGTGGATGGTTCTCTGCTGTTTGGGGGCATCTTCTATAGGTTTTTAGACTATTCAGGCATTTGCATTCTTTTTAAGTCAATTTTTGAAATTTCCCAATGAAACATTTTTACATCTAGTTTTTAAAATTTGGGTAATAAAAATACAGAAAAGTACTCAGATTCCATTTTTTAAAACCCTGAGTACTTACCACCCAGAATTGACAATAGCACTTTCTCATATTTCCTTAAGAGTTTTTATTTTATTTTTAAAATACATATTATATTATATATTATTATTTAAAATGTATGTTAAATATAATATAATATTTATTATAGGGAATTAGCTCACATGATCATGGAGACTCACAGACCCAAAATCTGCGGAGCCGATTTCCCATCCTTAAAAGAGTTTTTAAATAGATGAACTAACATAGGACAGATGAAGTCTGCATTCGCCTTCAGTTCCATTTTGTAAACCTCTCTCCAACCTGATTTCTCTCATGAATTTAGCATGTATCCCGCCAATAGATGTTTTTATGCTTTTACATTCAGATATTCATGAGCAGTGTATGGTTAGTGTGTCTTCAAATTTGTTTCAGTGGTAATAGGTTGGACAAACTGTTCTTCCCATTTCTTTTTCACTGAAAATTTTCACTCTGTGTTTTCATGTATATAAAGTTAGTTTATTCCTTTTCATTGCCAGATAGTATTATATGAAAATATAAAATATCCTATCCGGAATGGATAAATATCTATTGGTAAGCATTTAATCCTCTCCAGATTTTCACTATTATAAACAATACTGTAATTAACTTTCTCAAACATGGTTTTTTCTGATCCTTCTGAAACAAAAGTTTCCTGGGATTCAAGCCAGAATGGATTAGCGTGTTGTATACACATTTTCATTATTACTAAACATTTTCGAATTTCCAAATTTCTTTCCAAAGTAATTGTGCTTGGTGTTGGTGGCAGACTTAATATTTGATTTAATATTATTAGACTTATTTTTAAAATTTATTTTAAATTGAATTGGCCTGATTGTGGTTGAGTTTAGGCATGTGTTCATATGATCTTCATTTGAATTTCTTCCTTTGTGAACTGTCTGTTCATTTTTGCCTATTTTTTCCTTTTTAATTTTGTTTTTATTTTCATCAAAGTTGATACGTGCATAATTTAATAGGCCAAATAGTGCTACATGAGTTATTACGAAAAACAGGCCAGTCTAGTACACCAGCATCTAATTTCTCATGTCTCATTCTCCAGAGATGACCATTTTCAACTTTTAGCTGTTTCTTTGGCCATTTATCCATATATCTATGTACTAAGCTTATAATGATACTACTTCATTTCTCAATTTTCGCATTATCTGTTGAATTCCCATGATGGAAGGTAAAGTTCATGTGATAGAAGGCAAGAAGTTGATTCTCCTGCTGCCAGTAAACAAATGTAATTGCCAGGCCCCCTCTCCCTATCTTCCCAATATGGTTATATTGTGATTGAGTGATTGATTTTTACATTATTCTGCCTATAGAAATGCTACCTGGAAGTGATTTCTCTATTATACCTGTTACTTTTCTTCCTTGCACAACTTTTTGCTTTTCCTTGAAGTTAATAATCATCTGGTGTATTACTTTCCTAGGGTTGCCGTAACAAATTACCACAAACTGGATGGCTTAAGACAACAGAAATTTATCCTCTCAATTCTGGAGGACAGACGTCTGAAATCAAGGTGGTGGCAGGGCCATGCTCCCTTATGAAGGCTCTAGGGAAGAATCCTTCCTTGCCTCTTCTAGCCTCTGGTGGTTGGCAGCAATCCCTGGCCTTCCTTGGCTTGCAGCAGCAGCATAACTCCCATTTCTGCCCTGGTCTTCATGTGGACTTCTTTCCCAAGTGTCTTTTCTTTCTCCAAACCTCTTTCCTTATAAGGACACCAGTCATGGGGTTTGGGGCCCACCCTAATCCAGTATAACCTCATTTTTTTTTTTAAGATTTTATTTATTTATTTGACAGAGAGAGACAGTTAGAGAGGGAACACAAGCAGGGGGAGTGGGAGAGGGAGAAGCAGGCTCCCCACCGAGCAGGGAGCCCGATGCAGGGCTCGATCCCAGGACCCTGGGATCATGACCTGAGCTGAAGGCAGACGCTTAACGACTGAGCCCCCCAGTCACCCCTAACCTCATTTTAACTTGATTACATTTGCAAAGACAGTCTCTCTCTCTCTCTCTCTCTCTCTCTCTCTCTCTCTCTCTCACACACACACACACACACACACACACACACACACACACACACGCATGGGGTGGGGTGGGGAGAGTTTAGGATTTCAGCATATCTTTTTTGGGGAATGTAATTGAACTCCCAACACCTAGTAATAACTGCTCTTTCATTTGCATAGTTTTCCATATAACACAGTTCAGCCTCAAAGTCTTTTCTAGTTGTTTACCCCCTGCCTGCCCTCTACCCCATCCCAATACATTTAAAGACATTGAGCATTCTGGGTATTTCTGTCTAATCTATTTAGGCACCAATATATGTCTCTGGGATTCATCCCTGGGTTCTGTTTCTTCAGCTCTATCCTCAGTCTAGCCCTTGCTCTGGTACCAGGATGGCTGCATCTTACAGCTTCATACCATAAATTCAGTGGCAGAGGTCTTTTTCAGTTGCTTGCACTGAAGTCCTATCATTTACTCCTTCTTATTGGCCCCAAATGGGTTCTGTGCTAATGCCTGAATTGATCCTGTGGCCAGGTAGATGATGAAGTGATTTCCTCACACCTGTCTTGGGGCCTGGAGGGAGACCTCATCACCACCAGATAGCCAGAATGGTACTCCAAGAGCAAAATCATGGTGCTGATATGGGTGCTGGGCAAAAACACAAAATGCATACTACATGGAAGTGTCTCACAAATGGTTGGTGATTACTTCCCTCTGGCTTGCTATTGCCTTTTTCTTTTGTTTACAATATTTTTTACTATGAAGATATTTAAAAATGATTAAATCTGTTTTGGGGGGTTTCTTATTTTTGTGCTGTGCTTAGAAAATGCTCTCAAAAAAAGTTTATTTTCTGGTTTCAAAGTATAGACTTTATTAATTGGATCTACCTCATTAACTAGGTCGTTAGATCTTTTTTTTTTAAGACTTTATTTATTCATTTGTCAGAGACACAAACGGGGAGCTGCAGGCAGAGGGAGAAGTCGGCCCCCACTGAGCAAGGAGTCTGATGCAGGACTCGATCCCAGGACCCTCGGATCATGACCTGAGCCAAAGGCAGATGCTTAACTGACTGAGCCACCCAAGCTTCCCCATGCAAGTCACTTTCTTAATATATATATTATATATTTTTAATATATATTTATATATATTTATATATAATATATATTTGTATATATCTTATATATTTTACTTTTCATCTTGTTGAATACTTGGTGGACTTTTTCAATATCAGTATCTTTCATCAATTCTGGGAAATCTATTTATATGTTCTTTGATTTTTTTCCTTCCCTTCCATTCTCTGTTTTTTTTTTAAATTTTTTTAAATTTCTTTTTTTTATTTTATTATGTCATGTTAGTCACCATTCTCTGTTCTTGTCTGCTGAAATTCCAATCATAGAGATGGAGACACACTAGATGTCTTCAGGTCTTTTTGTTTTTATTCTTTCTGTCTGCCTTAGATTGGGCTACCTGGAAACAGATGCTGAGATGGAGATCTGCAGACAGAAGGCTTATTGCTAAAGTTCTCTAGGAGACAATATCTGGGAGGGAAAGATAAGGAGGGTAGGGTAGAGGGAGAAGTTGAGCTGTGTTGCAGTTGTAACAAAGGCCTCAGATGGCTGTTCAGGGAGTTTTGGGGCTGGGATGACCCTTCAGATTGTCCTGAATCCAAGCAAGGGGATCTGTGTGCCTTTGAGGAAAGGACATCAATTTGGGCAAAGCAATTCTCTTTCCCGAGGTTAATTCCTGGAGAGAGACTTGGCTGTGAGCTACCAGTAGCCAACAGGTGGCAGAATGAGTGGGTCCCTGGCAGGGATCTGGGTGGTGGACCACAGCCCCCATATACCATCTCTCATTCTGAGTGTAATTTAGGTTTCCAGCTAGCATAACCGCTCTTCAGTTGAATATATTCTGCTTTTTGCCTTATCTATTGAGATTTTTATTTGGTAATCATTTTCTTTTTAAAAGATTTTTTTAAAGTATTTATTTGTCAGAGAGAGAGAGAGAGCACAAGCAGGGGGAGCGGCAGGCAGAGGGAGAAGCAGGCTCCCCGCTGAGCAGGGAGCCCGATGCGGGACTCAATCCCAGGACCCCGGGATCATGACCTGAGCTGAAGGCAGATGCTTAACTGACTGAGCCACCCAGGTGTCCCGCATTTTCTTTTTTCTAATCCAGGGTTCTTAAAAATAATCTTTTGTTTCATGGATGCAATATCCATTATCTTCCCTCTGAGGTTTTCAATTATACTATTTTCAAAGTTTCCATTTGTTTGCTGTATACATTCTCATTTGGTGATGTTTCCTTTGTTCATTAGCTTGTATGTTACTCTTTCATGGTGTTTGCTTACTTTAGATGTTTACTTTCTGCTTGCATGGCTATCTTTGTAGTTGAGGTTGGGTCAGCCTGCATATGAAGGTAGTATGTACACCACAGTCAGCCACCGGGATTGTAGAAGAGGGGGTGTTTAGCTGCCAGACAGGGCATCCCAGTAAGCTTCTCTTAGGGAAGTAGAGCTCCCTCCTCCTCCTGAGCTTGACCTCTGGCCCCACATTTACACCCAATGTTCCAGCCTATCTGTTCTCTACTCCAGGTGGGAGGTGATGAAATCAGCCACCCTGGTGGTTGCTCCAGGATTCCTTCCAATAACTTTTGTCCACAGCCTCGACATTTGGAGTTCTTCTAGAATTGCTCCTGGCTTTCCTTTGACAATTATATGCTTTCTACTCTTTTTTCAGGATGGGTGGGACAGTGTAGCACCTCACTATCCTTTCCATCTTTCTTCTAATATGCCTTTCTGAAATACTGAGGCTGGAACCCTCAAAACTACATTTTTTTTTTTTTAACATTCCCTTGAAGCTCTCATTTTGGATGTATGTGATTTAGGTTCCACCGATCATTTACAGCAAGTGAGTTTTAGAAGGCACAAGTGGAACAGTGAAGTAGAGGCTGATTTCAGTTGTCTCTGTTATTTCTGCTGGCAAGCTGAATTGTAGGGGAGCTTGATTTTTCTGCTACAGTGGTGGCAGGGGTCTCAGCATTAGGGCTCTAGTTTCATCGGTGTTGAGAGGCAGGGCACATCTTTATTTTGCTGCTGTGGATGGTGGTATAGGTGGCCTGGGTCTGGAGCCAGCAGCTGCAGCTAATTCCTTTTGGCAGGGCCAGAAGCTCAGTTCTATAATGTGGCTTTAAGATGTATTCCCGGAAGTTCAGCCCAGAGCTGATCTTCTTCAGACCTCCCAACCACTATGGTACCCATTAGATATCCTGCAATAAATTCCTCTTCACTTACCCAAACTAGAGCGGATTTTGTATGCAGTAAAACCCTCACTCATACATGGGGGTTCCTGGCATTTTCTTTTCTTTTCTTTTCTTTTCTTTTCTTTTCTTTTCTTTTCTT
>NW_027397063.1:8077122-8195673 GCF_003265705.2 Callorhinus ursinus
TTTCTTTTCTTTTCTTTTCTTTTCTTTTCTTTTCTTTTCTTTTCTTTCTTTCAAGATTTTATTTATTTATTAGAGAGAGAGAGAAAGCACAAGCAGCGGGAGTGGCAGGCAGAGGGAGAGGCAGGCTCCTCACTGAGCAAGGAGCCCGATGCGGGACTCGATCCCAGGACCCTGGCATCATGACCTGAGCTGAAGGCAGATGCTCAACCGACTGAGCCACCCAGGCGTCCCGATTCCTGGCATTTTCTGGTATATTACAGTACTGCTTTCTTATTTCAGAGGTGTTTCAGATTTGTTATTTTAGGGGTGTTGCTAGTGGTTTTCGTGGTATGGCAATAGGATCAAATGCTTAGGCATTTTGATTTCATCTTTCTAGTGAGAATTCATTTTTCTCAGGGACAACAGAGTTTAATATCATACTGTAACAAGAGATATGTTTACTCTTAAAAAGGATTTGGTCCAAGTTTCTTGAAGTATAAGAGATAATATCCTTCTTTTATTTTTTTGGCAAGTTATTTAGCAGGTTCTTATCCTACCTAAACCTGGGTGCATTTTAACAGAAACTGCAAGTTGCAGCTGGTGCTCTCCACGAATCCAAGACTGGCACCAATCTTGACTAGATTCCAAGTCTCTTCTTGATATAAGGGGACTCTCTAGGAGATTTCAGTTAATTCCACCATAGTTTAGTAGTTAATGAAATAATTTATGAGCCTAACATAGTTCATTTTCAGTGCATCTTTAAAAATGAGTCTAAATTTTTACAACCAAAGAACTATTTCTAAATATTTTTTTTTGTTTCCGTAAAGCACCTGTCCTTCAAGTTTGATCATTACACTTAAAACACTAGTACACAAGCTGGGAGAAAGTATTTGCAAAAGACGCATCTGATAAAGGACTGTTATCCAACATTTACAAAGAACTCTCAAAACTCAACAGGAAGAAAAAAAAAACAGATTAAAAGATTTGACAAAAGATCTGGACACCTCACCAAAGAAATGATACAGATTGCAAATAAGCATATGAAAATATGCTCAACATTATATGTCATTAGGAAATCTCAAATTAAAACAATATGATACAACTGTATACCTATTAGAATGGCCGAAATCCAAAAACACGGACAACACCAAATGTTGGTAAGGATGTGGAGCAATCGGAACGCTCACAGACTGCTTTGGAAATGCAAAATGGGATAGCCATTTTGGAAGACAGTTTGGTGGTTTCTTAGAAAATTAAACATACTCTTACCATACAACCCAGTAATTATGCTCCTTGGTATTTACCTAAATGAGTTGAAAACTTATGTCCACACAAAAACCTGCACAAAGATGTTTGTAGCAGCTTTATTCATAATTGCCCAAACTTGGAAGCAGCCAAGTTATTTGGTCCTTTGGTGGGTGAATGGATAAATAAAACAGTGATACATCCAGACAATACAAATATATATTTTTTAAGGATTTCATTTATTTATTGGAGAGAGAGAGAGAGAACGAGCAGGGAAAGGGGCAGAGGGAGAAGCAGACTCCCTGCTAAGCAGGGAGCCCAATGCAGGGTTCGATCCCAGGACCCTGGGATCATGACCTGAGCCCAAGGCAGATGCTTTAACTGACTGAGCCAGCCACCCAGGTGCCCCGGACAATAGAATATTTTTGAGCCCTAAAAAGATATGAAGTATCAAGCAATGAAAATATATGGAGGAAACTTACATATATATTACTAAGTGAAAGAAGCCAATCTGAAAATGCTATATATGTTATGATTCTAACTATATGACATTCTTGAAAAGGCAAAACTATAGAGACAGTAAAAAGATCAGTAGTTGCCAGGGGTTGGTGAGAAGGAAGGGATGAATAGGTGAAGCACAGAAGATTTTTAGGGCAGTGAAATTATCTTGTATGATACTATTATGGTGGATACATATATACATTTGACAAAACCTTTAGAATGTACAACAAGTGTGAACCTTAATGTAAGGGATGGACTTCGGGTGATAATGTGTCAATGTAGCTTCACTGATAGTAACAAATGTATCCCTTTGGTGTGTGTGTGATGTTGATAGTGGGGGAAGCTTGGTGTGTGTGTGTGTGTGTAGGAAATATATGAGAACTCTTTACTTTGCACTCAGTTTTGCTGTGAATCTAAGACTGTTCTAAAAAATAAAGTCCATTTAAAAGAAACATCATGACATATTAAAAATATATATTTTTAGGGGCACCTGGCTAACTCATTCAGTAGAGTGTACAACTATTGATGTTGGTTGTGAGTTCAAGCCCCACATTGGGTGGAGAGATTACCTAAAAATAAAATCTTTAAAAATTTTATATTTTTGTTATTTGGTTAGATTTAGAAGGTAATTTTAAGTATTTTTACTAAAATTATACTTAAAAGTAGAGTTAAAAGATAAGCATGTTTTAGTTAATAAAATGCCTCCTATTATTATTATCATAACAATAATTATTATTTGACTTAAAAAATCCTCTATAGGCTTTAGAAATTTTGGGGTGCCTGGGTGGTTCAGTCAGTTAAGTGTCTGTCTTCAGCTCAGTTCATGATTCCAAGGGTCCTGGGATCAAGCCCTGCATTGCATCTGGCTCCCTGCTCAGTGGGAAGCCTGTTTCTCCCTCTCCCTCTGCCTGAAGCTACCCCCTGCTTGTGCTCTCTCTCTCTCTGTCAAATAAGTAAGTAAAAGATTTTATTTACTTATTTGACAGAGAGAGAGCGGGAGAGCAGGAACACAAGCAGGGGGAATGGCAGAGGGAGAAACAGGCTTCCCGCCAAGCAGGGAGCCCAATGTGGGGCTCGATCCCAGGACCCTGGGATCATGACCTGAGCTGAAGGCAGTCGCTTAACGACTGAGCCACCCAGGCACCCCAAATAAGTAAATAAAATCTTTAAAAAAAAGATTTTTAGTGATCAGTGATGTTCATATTGAGAAAAAATATATCTACACTTGACAATATTGCTTTTGTGCTTTGGATGTTGCTATAATGATCTCAGTTAAAAGCATAGGAAAGATAAATACCCAGTAGTGCAATTGCTGGATTGTATGGTAGCTCTATTTTCAACTTTTTGAGGAACCTCCATACTGTTTTCCAGAGTGGTTACACCAGCTTGCATTCCCACCAACAGTGTAGGAGGGTTCCCCTTTCTCCACATCCCTGCCAACATCTGTCATTTCCTGACTTGTTAATTTTAGCCATTCTGACGGGTGTGAGGTGGTATCTCATTGAGGTTTTGATTTGGATTTCCCTGATGCCAAGAGATGTTGAGCACTTTTTCATGTGTCGGTTGGCCATTTGGATGTTTTCTTTGGAAAAATGTCTGTTTATGTCTTCTGCCCATTTCTTGATTGGATTATTTGTTCTTTGGGTGTTGAGTTTGATAAGTTCTTTACAGATTTTGGATACTAGCCCTTTATCTGATATGTCATTTGCAAATATCTTCTCCCATTCTGTCGGTTGTCTTTTGGTTTTGACTGTTTCTTTTGCTGTGCAAAAGCTTTTTATCTTGATGAAGTCACAGTAGTTCATTTTTGCCCTTGCTTCCCTTGCCTTTGGCGATGTTTCTAGGAAGAAGTTGCTGCAGCTGAGGTCGAAGAGGTTGCTGCCTTTGTTCTCCTTTAGGGTTTTGATGGACTCCTGTCTCACATTTAGGTCTTTCAACCATTTTGAGTCTATTTTTGTGTGTAGTGTAAGGAAATGGTCCAGTTTCGTTCTTCTGCATGTAGCTGTCCAATTTTCCCAACACCATTTGTTGAAGAGACTTTTTTCCATTGGACATTCTTTCCTGCTTTGTCAGATGTAGGGATCTGAAGGGGTGCATGCACCCCGATGTTTATAGCAGCAATGTCCACGATAGCCAAACTGTGGAAAGAGCCAAGATGTCCATTGACAGATGAATGGATAAAGAAGATGTGTTATATATATGCAATGGAATATTACACAGCCATCAAAAGGAATGAGATCTTGCCATTTGCAATGATGTGGATGGAACTGGAGGGTGTTATGCTGAGCAAAATAAGTCAATCAGAGAAAGACATGTATCATATGACCTCACTGATATGAGGCATTCTTTTTTTTTTAAAGATTTTATTTATTTGTGAGAGAGAGAGAGAGTGAGAGAGAGAGCGAGCCCAAGAGGGGGTAGGGTCAGAGGGAGAAGCAGACTCCCTGCTGAGCAGGGACCCCGATGTGGGACTCAATCCCGGGACTCCGGGATCATGACCTGAGCCGAAGGCAGTCACTTAACCAACTGAGCCTCCTAGGTGCCCCTGATATGAAGAATTCTTAATCTCAGGAAACAAACTGAGGGTTGCTGGAGTGGTGGGGGGTGGGAGGGATGGGGTGGCTGGGTGATAGACATTGGGGAGGGTATGTGCTATGGTGAGCACTGTGAATTGTGCAAGAATGTTGAATCACAGATTTGTACCTCTGAAACAAATAATGCAATATATGTTAAGAAAAAAAAAAGAAGATAGCAGGAAGGGAAAAATGAAGGGGGGGAGTTCAGAGGGGGAGACGAACCATGAGAGATGATGGACTCTGAAAAACAAACTGAGGGTTCTAGAGGGGAGGGGGTGGGGGATGGGTTAGCCTGGTGATGGGTATTAAAGCGGGCACGTTCTGCCCGGTGCATAGCACTGGGTGTTATGCACAAACAATGAATCATGGAACACTACATCAAAAACTAATGATGTAATGTATGGTGATTAACATAACAAAAAATTAAAAAAAAAAAAAAAAGCATAGGAAAGAATCCCTCTAACATAGCATGGCCAGCACAGTACGCTGGATGCTTCCTGACAGGACAGCTTTGCTTGCCTCCATCAGCTGAATTGTCAAGATGGTTACTCATCTGCTGGATGATTTCACAACCCTCTTCTTAAATTTGGTTGCTTTGGACACATTTTATCCTGGAAACAAAATCTAGGCTCCATAATACATTCAGAAATAGTAGATTCCTGTCTTTTTTCCAGCTGGTGCTGGTAGGGTTTACACATTTACTCCTGCACCATAGGAACAGCTGCTTGAAAAGCTGAGGGTGCGTTCAATTCCATTACTTTGGCACAATAGAAGGTCACATAAAAGAGGGAGACTCTCTCAGCCTGTCCATAGTTGGAAAATTAATTCTTTTAAGTGCTTTTAAAAAATCTCTACAGGTGGTCAGATCTTATGAACTTAGGACCAGCAATGACCTCATCACCTTCAGCTGGTCTAAAAGTTATCTTTGGCTGCTGAGTACTTTATGAAATCTTGTTAATTATGATTGTTTTTCCTAGTTATAAGTCCTTCTGGATGAAGTTTTATAAAACATTTATTTTTATTGCTTACATAACTACATAAAATATTTTCATTGGTGTCAAAATGTCATGTTATTGCCAAACAGATTCCATTTCAATTTCTAGAAATTATTGGAAAGTTAATATTCACATTTTTAATGGCACCCTTGCTGTAGTATTAAATCATGCTTTACTGAAATTTACAACAGAAGTCATAATTACATTGCATTTTATACAGAATAAAGCACAGAATAGAATCTTTCCAGTTAATCTCTATGGTTAATGATTATATTTTCCTTTCTTTTAAAGATAAATCATGAATGAAATTCAGTGTCTCTTTGGGCGCCTGGGTGGCTCAGTCGTTAAGCGTCTGCCTTCGGCTCAGGTCATGATCCCAGGGTCCTGGGATCGAGTCCCACATCGGGCTCCCTGCTCAGCAGGAAGCCTGCTTCTCCCTCTCCCACTCACCCTGCTTGTGTTCCTGCTCTCACTGTCTCTCTCTGTCAAGTAAATAAATAAAATCTTAAAAAAAAAAAAAGAAATTCAGTGTCTTTTTGAAACTGAGTTTTCACAGAAATGATTTGGATGGACACTCATCATTCACTTCTCTTTTCAGCACAGTGGCATTTTAGTTTAGGAATCATAAATGGAATCGTTCTCCTGGCTTGTGAAACTTCACCCTATCCATTTCTAAGTCAAGAAAAGTAAAAATATTTTAAAAAGCAAGATTAGATAAGAAAGTCATAGTCCTACCTAAGCATTTGGTTTCTCCCTAGAGATGTCATTTCAAGAAAACTCACTCTCCATAGGCATCATTTCAAGGACGTAATTGTTTAAGTGCAAAGTTACACTTTGGGGTAGAAAACATCCTTTGGGGTTCACATTGAGGCTCATTTAGTGATCCTGAGAAATGAACTTTTCAGCAGTTATCATATTTACTCTTTGTTCCCAGCCAGGAGAGCTGGAGGATAACCAAAGGGCTTACTTTAATCAGGTCTCCCAGAGCATGTACCATCACTTGGAGGCTCTTCTTTGCCTGGATCTTGCATCACCCCTCCTATGGACTGAACTGTGCAACCTCCTCACCCTCTCTTCCTTCTTTTGGAGGTGTGGCCTTTGGGAGATAAGTAGATATATATTATATCATGAGAGGGCAGGCCTTCATGATGGGCTTAGTGTCTGGTAAGAAGAGACATCAGAGAGCTTGCTGTCTCTCTCTCTTTCTGCCATGTGAGCACATAGTGAGAAGTCAGTCATCTGCAAGCCAGGAAGAAAGCTCTCCACAGAACTAATCATGCTGGTACCCTGATCTTGGACTTCCAGCCTCCAGAACTGTGAGAAATGTCTGTTGCTTAAACCACTCAGTCTCTGGTGTTTTGTTATGGAAGCAGCTGACTAATACATCCTCCAAGACATTTGGAACCATGTGCACAGGTGAAAGGTGCAGTAGGGAATTCAGATGGTGGTCTCGGTGGTTCAGGAACACAGTGTTATAAAATTTCATTAATTGGCTCAATACTCTCTTTTAGTGTATAAATAGGACCGCAGAAGAAGATTAAGTTGAAGAGATGGCATAAAAAGGACAGCATTCTGGTGGGTTCAATTAAAAGTTTGTAAGTCAATTACCATTTTGCCTGTACTGATTTTCTAATGAAAGGAAATTAAAAAAGTAGAGGTTATTTTTAAGAATGTTTAATTTATAGTTTAAGTGATGGAATATTCCACCATAATATTCTCATTAAATATTTGTTGATTTGACTTAAATATTTGTTGATCTACTTTATAGCACAAATTTAGCAAAGAATAGGATTCCTATCAAAATATTATATTTTTTGTGGGAAAGTATACCTCTATGCTCACTCATGCTAGATGTGATGCTAATTACTTGGGAGTGAGGGTGAAGATTTGCCCCAGCAAATTTGGAAAAGCAGCTTAAAAGTAGTTAATACACACCTAGAGAGCCTTTCTCATCAGCCTCAACTCAGGCAGCTATTATCTTATCTTTCCCTAAGTCATCAGAGCATATATTTAAATTGCTTCCATCCCCAATATTTCTTATGAAATATTGCTCGAAATAAGCAGGGATTCATCTAGGACATAGCTAGTTTTTTGTCACATGTAGATCTATGTCATAACTAAATGTTACTAAATATGACAGAATTCTACCTGCAGACCTGAGCAGGACATATTCCATTGTGATAGACAGAATAATGGTCCCCAAAGATGTCCACATCCCAATCCCCAGAATCTGTGACTACGTTACCTTATCTGACAAAAGAGATTTTGCATATGTGATTA
Source organism: Callorhinus ursinus (assembly GCF_003265705.2). NCBI lineage: Eukaryota > Metazoa > Chordata > Mammalia > Carnivora > Otariidae > Callorhinus > Callorhinus ursinus. Next base: position 8,084,699 of record NW_027397063.1, read on the forward strand.
AATTAATGATTTTGATAGAGGAAGATTATCCTGGATCCTCCATAAGGCTCCTTCTAAGAGAGAGGAAGCAGAGTAAGGGTATAAGATGTGATGAAAACAGAAGTCAGATTGAGAGGGAGAGAGAGAGAGAGAGAAAGGGGGTGGGGAGAGAAACAGAGACAAAGGTATTGAGATTTGACGATGCTCTGCTGCTGGTTTTGAAGGTGAAAAAGAGGACAAGTCAAGGAATGCAAGTGGCCTCTAGAAGATTTTCTTAATCTGGTACAACTAACATCAATTAAAAGCAATTTAAACTTTAGACACTAGTTTTCAAATCTCTAAAGAAACAGGCATGGTGGGTGTTAGACTGGCTAATTTTCACTTCCGACATATACTGAAACATCAAAAGCTGGGAGAGCTGGTAGTGAGCATCCAGTGTCTGTCTGTTACTACTCAGCACGCTGTAGATTTGCACGGTTCATGCCCTTGGGGCTACTGAGCACTAGAAATGGGGCCAGTGAGAGGTGTGCTGCAAGTGTAAAATACACCACGAATTTTATAAAGAATGTAAAATATCTCGTTAATAATTTTTTAATATTTATCACATTGCCATTGAAACGTTACTATTTTGGATAAATTGGGTTAAGTAAAATTCATTATTAAATTTCAATTTCTTTTTACTTTTTTAATGTGAAATGAAAAAAATTTACATTTGTGCATCACGTTATGTTTCTATTGGACAGTGCTGCCTGCTCTAAGCAGATAATTCTTTTTTTTTTTTAAAGATTCTATTTATTTATTTGACAGAGAGAGACAGTGAGAGCAGGAACACAAGCAGGGGGAGTGGGAGAGGGAGAAGCAGGCTTCCTGCTGAGCAGGGAGCCCGATGTGGGACTCGATCCCAGGACCCTGGGATCACGACCCGAGCCGAAGGCAGATGCTCAACGACTGAGCCACCCAGGCAGATAATTCTATGTAATGATGTCATTAACATACTATTGATTATTTACCATGTCAATTAATATATTGTTGAGTAATGAATATACCAGTGCAGCTGAGAGAGTGGATGGATTTATTTTCATCCATTTTACACATTTTAAAACTAATATCTCCATTTTTTATAGTCACAGCCTCCTGAGCTCCACAATCTCCAGTTAAATTGTGGTGAGTTCAGTCAGGTTTTATTTATTTAATTTTATTTTATTATTTTATTATTTTTTAAATTTATTTCTTAAGATTTTAATTATTTATTTCGGAGAGAGACGGAGATAGCAACAGAGACCATGAGCTGGGGAGGAGAGAGAAAAGCAGACTCCCCACTGAGCAGGGAGCCAGATTGGAGGCTTGAAGCTGATCTGAAGGCAGATGCTTAACCCACTGAGCCACCCAGGTGCCCCTCGGTCAGACTTTAAAAAAAAAAACCTAGAGGGAAAGCCTAAGGGATGTGGGAAATACTATTAGCAGCTCAAAGCTAGCATTTTTGCATGAGGAAAGGTGCGGTTTTCTGTGGTGGATGAAAGTGATCTTTGCACACATTTTGTGGTTGTTGTTTTCCAAGAAAGGAAAGGTGGTCTGTAGACATGAGGATACTGTTGTTACAGGGAAAGACTTAATTTTAGGTAATGTTTCTTTGCAACATCAAAAACATGTTTTTCCTCTGGTACAGGAATACTCACAGTGAAGGTTTAGAAATAGAAGAGGCAGCTTGCCTGGATGAAATAATCCAACTGAAGCCATTAGGAAAAATCGAAAACTTCTGGGCTCACAAACACAGATGTGTCTGGATGAAAACAGAACATGCTAGCGAATGAACGATTAGGTTAGAGTTGCCTAGACCACTGGTGAGTTTCTATATGGTTTAGGAATACGGAGAGAGCTCGTATGACAGCTTCAACATTTGGGATACAAATGCCCTTTTACCTGCAGATAGAGTATTTTTGTCTTCTTTCAAAGACTTGATGGACATCATATCCTTCTCTTCCTGAAGAAATATAATTTCTTTTGAAATCCAGTTAATGTTTCATAAAGGCATCTAGCCAGTGTAATTTCCTGGATCAGATTAATGTTTGTAGGATCAAGAAATCTTAGGAAACTAAACAGAATCTGTAAGCAATTATATTTTGGGTGATGATTACCTTAGAGTTCAGTGAGGAAAAAACTATATAAGTGTATTAGGAACATATATGTGTATATATGCAATATATATGTTTGTATATATAGAATATGTGTGTGTTTTAGGATTAAATATACCCATATATCAATACATATAGGGGTGACTGAGTGGCTCGGTCAGTTAAGCATCTGACTCTTGATTTCTGCTCAGGTTGTGATCTCAGGGTTGTGAGATTGAGCCACTTGTTGGGCTCTGCACTCAGCAGGGCATCTGCTTGGGATTCTCTCTCTCCCTCTCCCCTTCCCATGCTCTCTCTCTCTCTCTAAAATAAATAAACAAACAAATAAAACATATATATTATATATGTGTATGTATATATATATATTCCTAACATAAACACACATATAGTTATACGAATGCCAAAGCAAAGTGAAGAACATTTGGTAAAAGACAAAAACAGACTTTGCCTCCTGGGTTCTCCATGACATTTTGGGAATGCCAAATATCATACAGGACATGAGGATCATGGTTTGACCTTCAGCCTGAGTAAATCCATATATTAAGGAAATTATTCAAACTTTAAAATTTCAATAAGTGAGTAGATGTTATAAACCATTCTCTGTGGGAGGATTTCTCTGTAATTTTTTGGATCATTCTCCCTCAACCCCAGTTCTTTATTTTGTAGGGGTGGCCACACCCAGCATCTCTCACTTGGTGTGAGTATCAACCATCTCAAATGGTCTATAATGAAATGGGAGACTTGCAAAAGGTTTCTCTACTTCCTGATAATGTCCCTGTATATATATATATGTCATTGTAATACATGTACAGGGAAGTTATCAGGGAATAGGAAGAGCTTTCCAAAGAGTACTTGCATTGGATGGAAGTCAGCTATCAGAGGCTAATATCCAACTGGACTTCCATCGGCAAATGTCCTCGTTTTTTCCCAGTGGGGAGTGGAGTGTAAATTTCTTGGCTTGCCAAGGATATGAAAACAGCCCATTCATTGAAATAACTTAGCTTTCATACTGCAAATAAATAATTTCTCTGATGGCTTAGATAAGATACCAACTAGATACAAATGCCCTTAGACAGGACCTATCGCAAATTGTTATGCCAAATCCAGAACTGTTTTTATGTTTACAAAGCAGGCACTTCAAATCTAAGTACTCTCAGTTAAAATTGTCAAGGCATAAGGCTGAGTAAGGTCATACCAGCTTTACCTGCCTTGAGGCACTACTAAGACTGGTTGGCTCTCTCAGAGTCATAAAACTTTTTATTATTTTTCTGCATATATTATGCCATGGAACCATGTAGGCTTTTGGGACTTCTGCTGCTTGTAAAACGGCCCAACATTTTTGTTGGCTGAAGTGCAGGGTGAGAATTGCTCATCACCTTTGCAGAGCAACTGGAGACCTCTTTTGGGGTTCATTGGTTAACCTGCACTGGAGAGCAGTTAATAAGCCAATGAAGGAAATGTTAACATTAAATTAAAATATCTGGAGGCAGATTCTTATGAGCATCAGATAAGCTACATGCAGTAGATGCATTGAAAACCAGAATTCAGGGAAAAAAACAAGTGCTTTGTTCTTTTCTAAGGCATGCAGAACTCATTACTGTTGATGGAAATGAAATCCACAGGGCTGAGTGCCTCAAATAAGTCAGGGGTTGGAAACCCTTGGCTCAACTTTCTTGGCCAAAGAGTTTCTCTAAAGAGAAGCTTGCTTACCCTAGTGTGAGAACATTCATTATAAATTACATATAAATAAATATTTCATAAATATTATTGTAATTATTTCATAAATAATCACCATACGTATTTATGTAGTTTATCACTTTTTTTTTTTTTTTAGAATTTAGCTTCTTAATGGTATAGAAGTTTTGGATGGATTAAAATCAAATGCTTAAAATTCACTCCCAGAGAATATGGAATTGGTCTTAGAGGAAAGTGATAGGTGAGTCATGGTACTAGATGTCTCCTCTTGGTAGGTCTTACTGAATTCTTAAGATTCTCAATAATTATAATTAAGCCAGTTGGGGTAACCAAAAGAGTAACAGAAAGGATATGTAGCGATGATAAATCAGGCCTTGGAATTTGCAGACCAGGTTCAAAAGTGCTATTAATTTCAGTCTTATTTGACACAGTAGAATTTAGTAGTATATAGTATAACAAAACGATTGTACAGAGTTTTATTTAGCTCTTTGTGTTGTAAAGACTAGAGTCACCTATTCCAGAAATTTAAAAAAAATGTATAATGTAGTAGTATACATACATTGCTTGGGAAGATAGTGTCTCAGAAATCCAAGAACAGGGTGCATAGTAGAAAAATCCCTGTAGAAAACGGATCAGGATCTGAAAAATGCTTTGGATTCCAAGACAAGTGTGAGATCCTCAGAAGTAAGAGCCTATTAATTTCACTAGGTGTCCAACTTTAAGGTGAAGACAATATGCATCCAGTGTCTGCTCTATGGCTATCAAATGGCTTGCTTTTTCTGTGTTTCCCACTATTCAGATTCCTGGAAGAGGCATTCTGGTCTCTTTAGGTAAGCATTTATTGGCCAGGCCAATCAGTCTGCTAGTCCCTGGGAATTTGTTATGGTTGGGTTTGATCTATATGCCATCTTATTTTCTGATTACATTTCTCCACAATCACTGAGGCACAAGTGGAAAGAAGACAAAGACCCTCTTTATTTAAGACCACATCTTTTGAATGTCTGCAAATGTCAATGAAGCTCGAGATACCTTCTCTAGGTAAGACTCAACTTATCAACCTATCTACCTTACAGTTGTAAACCATAGATTTCCTACAGGTAAGTGACAGAGCAGAGCCAATCTTAGGCAAAAGGTCAAGCAGGCGATGAGGTTTTGTTGTCAGGGTTATTCTTTCCTCTGAATCCGGGAGCCATTTTATATCCTAGTAAATTAAAGGCAGTTGTAGTTTGCTGGGAAGAGGATATGACTTAGTGTCAGGAGATACCCTTAAATCACACGTTTGCCCATATCTGGTAGCCTTGGGTAAATTAATGAGCTTCTCTGAGCTTTAGTTTCCTCCTTATAAAATATAACTATCATACAAGGTTGTTTTAAAAACTGTATGGAAGAGATGGGCATATGACAGATCATTACTTAATAAATACTTATAAAAAGTACTTTTTACTTTTTAGTGGAAGGGGCCCATAAGGGTTCCATTTTCCAGATGTGTAAACTGGGTTCAGACATGTGATTTCACTTGTTTACGTCCAAGCAACTGCTTGATTGTAGTCAACACTGAGCCCCAAGTCTCCTGAATTTCCAGACCAATGCCTCTGCAAGTTCCCTCCTGGTTTCTACACAATTCTCAAAAGTCGCTCTTTAGAAGAATGTGTGTATGTGTGTAAAGTTACAGCTTCTAGTTTCTTTCAATGAACAAGACATATTTTTATAATTAGACTAAGAATTCCTGAAGTTCTTTAAAAAAAAAAGAAAGTATCTGATTCTTATTTGCTGTGAAGAGTGAATAAAAATTAAATAGTCTAGGGGCGCCTGGGTGGCTCAGATGGTTAAGCGTCTGCCTTCAGCTCAGGTCATGATCCCGGGGTCCTGGGATCGAGTCCCACATCGGGCTCCCTGCTAGGCGGGGAGTCTGCTTCTCCCTCTGCCTCTGCCTCTCTCTCTCTCTGACTCTCATGAATAAATAAATAAAACATTTTAAAAAATTAAAAAAAATTAAATAGTCTAGGGGTGCTTGGGTGACTCAGTTGGTTAAGCATCTGACTCTTGATTTCAGCTCAGGTCATGATCTCAGGGTTGTGGGATCGATCCCTGATCCCTGCATCGGGCTCTGTGCTCAGCGTAGCCTGCTTGTCTCTCTCCTTCTGTTCTTCCCCTGCTCGCGTGCTCTCTCTCCCAAATAAATAAATAAACAAACAAATAAATAAATAAGTCTAAATTACTGTCCTTGAGAAACATGTGTTTTAGTAGTAACTCCAGTCTTATTATTTTTTTTTTAAAGATTTTATTTATGTTTATTTACAGTGCGCACACGAGCAAGTGAGGGGGGGAAGTGGCAGAGGGAGAAGGAGAGAGAGAATCTTTTTTTTTTTAATTTATTTTTTATTTTTTTTTTTAAAGATTTTATTTATTTATTTGAGAGAGAGAATGAGAGATACCACGAGAGGGAAGAGGGTCAGAGAGAGAAGCAGACTCCCTGCTGAGCAAGGAGCCCGACATGGGACTCGATCCCGGGACTCCAGGATCATGACCTGAGCCGAAGGCAGTCGCTTAACCAACTGAGCCACCCAGGCGCCCGTAACTCCAGTCTTAAAGGAGAGAGACTCCTCAGCTAGGTGTCCTTGGGCCTCCCGCAGTCACTCTGGCCACATTTTTGCCCCCTGTGGCTCTAAGGTTGAGAGCAAAGCCCAACCTCCAATTGGCAGCCAGATGATGCAGACTGAATGGCCGTGAAACCCAAGGTGATCTGGACTCACCTGGCTGAACACCACAATCCTGAAGTGTGTTCCATACCACACATTCCTCTGCCTCGTGAGCAAAACATGGCATGATGCAGTGGAAACTTCGTGTAATCCATTACGTTTTCAAATACCAAGGAGTTGACTTTTAAGAAATGTTAAAGCACTAGATTCCAGATCTCCTTAGCAGAATACAGTTGGTTTGTCCACATAATTGATTTCTTTGCCCAGAAGTGCAAGATTTTCGAAGCATGTCTCTCTTCTTCCACTCATTACGATTTCCTCATAAACACCTATTGTCTGTTTTGTGCAAGGCACCTTGGGAGATACAAAATAGCATCTGATGTACTCTTTCCTAACGGAACCCATTTTCTTATTGAGATGAGAATGGAGGCTCCTTGAGGTCTGGTATCTTGTCAAACTTATTCACTGTTAGGGTTCAGAGTCTAGAACAGTATCTGGCACAGAATAGGCACTTGGGAAATACTTGTGGAATGCAATAATAGATATACCTGAATGAGACGTTAATCATAGCTAACATTTATACTCACTAGTTTTCTCAACGCTGCCTTGTTGAGCCTCAAAACTCTCAAGGTAGGAAGTATTAATATTCCCATTTTGGAGATGGGGAAACCAAGGCTTAGGGAATTAGGTAACTTTCCCATTGGTGACTCTGGGCTTTGTACCAAAGTCACCTGGCCCTGAAGTCCATGCTGTTGCCCCGCATGTTATGCTGCCATCTTGCTTGGGGCAAAAGACACTCCTTCCATGGTTTTAGAACTAAAATCAAGGAATGTTTACAATGGAATCCTACTTGTGGTATAAACAACAAGCATATTAGAAAGTTTGTAGAGACTGAAACAGATGTGGAAACAAAACTGCCCGGGAGGGATAGAAAGTATTTAACAGGTGAGAGGTAGAGTTCATCTCCCTTTGACTTCTGGGAGATGACCGTGAAAATCCTCTTTATAATATGATTATACTATAAACTTATACAACATTATAATATTATTTTTTCTTTTATCCCATTTCATCATGTTAAACATTTCATGTGGGGAAGAATCCAGTCTTGTTTATATTTCTATTCACCATCAGTACTAACATGGCACCTTTCCACTGATTTGAAAGGAATTGTATTTTCACTAGGATGGTAAGCTTGATGGACTGGGGAAGGCTAACTACACCAATATATCCTAGCCAAATTTGAATTCTGATAAGCTTACCTCTTTCATGCTTTTCTCCAATCCATCCCCTTCTTTTTAAGAAGTCCCAAAGAAGAAAAAAAAAACCCCACAATGATTCATATAAAATCATTTTTGACATCTTCAGAGATTTCTCTAGATTCTGGTCCAAGCCTGATTATTGTTCAATTCTACTTCCATTCTTCCTACACTTGAGGGATTTCAAAAAATGTACTTAATGATTTGGACTTGTTTTAATTTTCTCTAACTTATTTTCTCTTGAGGTTAAGAACATTTTGTAAATTTGCAAATACCAAAAGTATTTTGCACACAATGAATAGGTTTTAAAAAAATAATCAGATCAGATTCAGAACATTTCCCCAAGGAAAGGAAGTACACAAAATAGTCAAATGATTAATTGAAAAACAAAGCAAAGGAACTAAAATATCTCCCTGAACTAATTCCTAAGGTATGCTCTTTTTCCATTATGAAACACTGACTAGTCTGCACTGTTTGTTTTTTGAAGTAAAACTTTGATGGGAAAATTAATAACTGAGTCCACTGTGTATTTCACACATTAACATTTCTTTTCTTGCCAAACATTTTGCTATGTGCTTAGGCATTCATGCTCAATACATTTTCCAGCCTGTTGAGGTGTCCATCTTTCTTGTTCCCATAAATATTCTACTAAATTTTCAAGTGAAGCTCCTGGAAAGGTAGAACATCACCATATCTTTCTAGAAATTGATAATAAAAGCAAATTTTCTTTTGTTGTCCATAGAAATAACACAAACTCCTGGTTTGAATTTCAATCCATTAGGTAGGGTCTCCTACCTACTCCTATGATGATCTGATGTTGATAAACTAATCAGTTTTGGAAATGTGTGGTATCTGAAGAAGAGTGACAAATGATGCGTGACCTAATTGATAAGTTGATAAACGGACTGAAATTGCTAAATTGACAAAATGATTAAAGTTGATAAATTGATAAATAAATGTTTCTTGAGCAATGACTATCTGCAAAGCCCACTTCAAATTGAGATTTGCTACCTATTAAACAGAGGCAAGGACGTAGGGTCTTGGGAGTCCAGACCTACTTAGGGATGTGCTTCCTGATACCTTGCCAGCAAATCATGGACAAGAGTCAGCTCTTCTTAGCTTGTTGTTCTAACTTACAGTAACTGGGCAAGAATTTGACTTTCACACCCAAATCAGTTCCTCAGTGTAACTGACACTTTCTAATGCATTCTATTACATAGCAAGCAGTGCCACCATATAATATTACTCTTGGCTTACATCGGAGTTAACACAAACTTTTCTTTCTCTGGATCTCATCTTGCTAAGAAACATTCCCCATGCCTGCAAGCTCTAGTTCCATCTATTTGCATAAATCAAACTCAAAAATGTTGATAGACTTATTATGAGTCCATTATGTCAGGGACTCAGGAGACTATAAAGAGACACGAATAATAGTAGCAGAAGCAGCAGTAACAATAGTAGTAAAAGCAATAAGAATGGTAAAGGTTAATATTTACTGAATGCCTTCTATGGGGCACTGTGTTAAGCACTTTACGAGCAATAATGACTTCATTTTACAGAACAAACCAAAATGCAGAGAGGTGAAATAACCTGCCCTAAAACTCACCCAGTCCTGTGGTCCACTTGGGCAATGATTTTTCTGTAAAGCTTAGCAGAACTCACCATCTGAGAATGTTTTTTTTAAAAGGGGAAGTTTTTTACTATCACTGCAGTTTACTAGCACTATTTATTGGATGGGTGTTCTTCTCTGGGTTTAAAAGAGATACATTCAATTTTTATTCTTATGGTGGTTGCTCCTCACTTAAGCGCCCCAGTTTATATAGATAGAATATATATATAAAGTACATATTTTCTACTGAGTTCTGAAATTTTTTAACGTCCATGAACCAGACAAGTAATTTAGTATGTTCTCATGTCACTTTGCTTTCTTTCCCCCACCACTACCCCACATCTTACGCTATTTTCTAGAAAAATTCTGGGTCGCTGAGGGCATATATTATCTTTTTCTTTGCTTTCATCTTACCCTTTTAATTAATTAATTAATTATTTTTTAAAGTAGGCTCCATGCCCACCAAATACATATATTGAAGTCCTAACCCCCAATGTGGCTGTGTCTGGAAAGAGGGCCTCTAAGGAAGTAATTAAGGTAAATGAGGTCATAAGGGTGGGGCTCTGATCAGCTAGGATGAGGATCCTTATAAGAGACATCAGAGACTTAAGTAGCATTAAAAAAAAGAGAGAGAGACATTGAGAGGTTGTTCCCTCTCTCCACATGTACCGGATAAAAGGGCCATGTGTGTACATAGCAAGAAGGCGACTGTCTATTATCCAGGAAGACAGCAATGACCTTGATCTTGTACTTCCCAGACCCCAGAACTGTGAAAAAATAAATTTCTGTTGTTGAACTCACCCAGTTTGTGGTATTTTGTTATGGCAGCTGAAGCTGATAAGACAGATTTTGGAGGGGCGCCTGGGTGGCTCAGTTGCTAAGCGTCTGCCTTCGGCTCAGGTCATGGTTCCAGGGTCCTGGGATCGAGCCCCACATCGGGCTCCCTACTCCTCGGGAAGCCTGCTTCTCCCTCTCCCACTCCCCCTGCTTGTGTTCCCTCTCTCGCTGTGTCTCTCTCTGTCAAATAAATAAATAAAATCTTTAAAAAAAAACACAGATTTTGGTACCAAGAAGTGGGGTGCTGCTGTATAAATACCTCCACATGTGGAAGTGGCTTTAAGATAGTAATAGGCAGAGTCTGGGAGAGTTTTGAAGTACATGCTATAAAGTCTCGATTGCCCCAGAGGGAGTGCTGGTACCTTAAAGGTAATTTTGGTAAGGTCTCAGGCAGAAATGAGGAATAAGTTAATAGGAACCAGAAGAAAGGCGATCTTCATTACAAAGTGGCGAAGAACATGGCTGAATGATGTTTCCTGTTCTGGGGAAGGTAGAGCTTGTGAGCAGTGAAATGGGATATTTAAGGAGGGGATATCTAAGCAAAGTGCTGAAGGAGCGGCGTGGTTTCTCATTACTGCTTATAATAAAATTCGAGAGGAGAGAGATACTCTCTTCCTTTTTTTCCCCTTTGTTTGTTTCTTAAAATCCACATATGAGTGAGATCATATGGCATTTGTCTTTCTCTGACTGACTTATTTTGCTTAGCATGATATTCTCTAGTTCCATCCATGTTGGTGCAAATCCATTAACTTGTTTATTTCACCCTGAGCACGACTTACTTCTCTGGGTCTTAGCATCCTCATTTATAAAGTGAGGTGGTTGACTTAGATGTAGTGCAGTAATAATTTGCCTGTTAGAAGGCATAAGCCCAAATCAATGACCCCTCCAAACTCTATTTTATCAGAGTATTCTACCCCCAAATTCAAACAACTTTACAAATAGCCCATTAACTTCACATCAGGCAGGTTTTTTGTTTTTAATTTACACCAAAATAAATGTTAGTGAGCAGCACTTTCCATAAGAAAATGCAGCTGACCTTTGAACAATGTGTTAGGGGCCCTGACCCCCTGACCCCCTCCACAGTTGAAATATTAACTTTTGATTCCTCAAGAACTTAACTACTAATAGCCCACTGTCGAAGCCTTACCGATAACATAAACAGCTGATTAACACAGATTTTGTATGTCATATGTGATGAGGGAGCATAAGGCAAGCTGAGGACAAAGCACAAGCTGACATCTCCCCCGCCCCCATGGGATATGTGTGACATTCCTTCTGGAAACTTCCAACTCTCTTAATGTTAATGCTTTGCTAGGGGGAAAAACAACCTTAGCTTGACAATGGCAAGGACTCCAGAATCCTGAGGGTCTTCTTTGGATATGAAAGTCCTTTTGGACACCTCCCCTTGTCCTTACCTCCGCCAACTCCCAAGTATATAATCAGCCATTCCTCACAACCCCAGTGCAGCACCTCTTTCTACCCACGGGACCTGTTCCCATGCTTTAATAAAACCAACTTTTTGCACCAAAGATGTCTCAAGAATTCTTTCTTGGCCGTCAGCTCCAGACCCCACCTACATTTAAAAACGAAATCAGTATGTACTAATACAATATTCTTACAATAAAATAAGCTAGAGAAAAGAAAATGTTATTAAGAAAATCATGAGAAAATACATGTACAGTACTGTACTGTATATATTGAAAAAAATCTGCATATAACTGGACCCATGCAGTTCAAACCATTGTTGTTCAAGGGTCAGCAATAGTAGGAAAAACAGTTCTGTGTTCTCAGCGTCTGTTTCTGTTTTCCAATGTTTGCCTTAAGGACCATCCGCCTCTAAAGCCCCAAGGATCACCTTTTAGGAATTTTTTGGTATTGCTAAATGCTCCTGGTGAGCTTATTGTACAGACCAAGATAATGGGAGAAGATTTGGGAAAATAGAAATTGACAAAAGGAAGGAATAACTGAGGGGCATCTGGGTGGTTCAGTCTTAAGCATCTGCCTTTGGCTCAGGTCTAGATCTCAGCCCCTGCTCAGTGTGGAGTCCGCCCCCCGTCCTGTGTGCATGTGCTCTCTCTCAAATAAATGAATAGAATCATTTTTAAAAAAAGGAAGGAATAATTGATAAAAGAGATAAAGGAGAGAGAAATAAACCAGTATGGGGAGGAGAAAGAGATTGGAAGGTAGTGTTTTGTGGAAAAAAACATGTGATGACCCCACCTCAGGTGTGCGGATTACCCCATTAAAAACAGCACCATTGTATTAAAATGTGTTCTGAAAAAAGGACATATTGGGAATATCAGGTTGTTGAATTATGAGAGGTACAAATGGTTTAACTCTTAAGGGCATGGGTTGGATGAGAATCCACTTCTTCCTGGCTCTGTGACCTTAATTTCTTTACCTTGTCATTTCCTCATCTGTAAAATGAGTGTCTTAATGAGAGGCCACCTCATAAGGTAGTTCTGGGGATTAAATATTCACAGTTCAGATTTTGGCACATTGCAGGTCCTCAGTAAGTGTTACCTACTTTCAATGTTATTATTATTGTTATAATTATTATTGTTGGCATCCTACGTCGCCAACAGAAAGTTATAAGCCTCATGTTTTAATTCAGCCCTAACTAGGGATTATAATTCACTCTAGCAGCCAAAAGTGCCAATTAGTTGTTTAATGAAGAACTAGCTGTCATAAAACTTACATTATATCTATTTCCATCTAGTTTCTTCTTATAATAAAATCAAGTTTTTTTTTCCTGTCTGCTAAGAGTGGAAAAGAGCTTTCCTGAAATAAGTTTTGTTTAATAGTTTTAAGGACCATTGATTTCTAACGTGGAGATGTTCTAACTTTAAATGTGGTTACAGAACGTAACCACATGTAGAATGTAACCACATGTAGAATGTACTGTCATCTAGTCATGTAGGCATTTTATCTCATCTCTTCTCATTACAAGATGAAGGGTAAGTACATTATAAGAAGATATTTTGGGAGACCACAGTTACATAATCTTTATTACAGTATATTGTTATAATTGTCCTATTATTAGTTATTGTTGTTAATCTTTATGGCGCCTAATTTATAAATTAAAATTTATCATAGGCATGTGTGTATAGGAAAAAACAGAGTACAAATAGGGTTCGATACAGTCTGTGGTTTCAGGCATCTGCTGGGGATCTTGGTACATATTCCCTGTGGATAAGGAGGAACTACTGTGTTTTAACAGATTTAGTTAGTAAAGCAAACATAAGGGTTTCTATCACTAGAAATACAGCATTCTAGAAATAACATTATGTCTTTGTGAGATGTTTTCCGAGGAAGAGAATTCTCTAAAAATTCCTTATGTCATCAGAGTTTATACTATTTTCTAGAGTGGAAGGTTATTATTCCCAAAGAGTATGTGGGGATCAGGGGCTTCATAAGCAACAGCTGCTCTCCAGTGTGACCAAGACCATAACCTGAATCCTTTATTACATTCTCTTTTCAGTCTATACCACTGCTGTACAAAATGAAAATACTTATGTAACACCAAAAAAAACCCCCAAAAACAAAAAACAAAAAACCACCAAGCTAGTAAGTCCTAAATTAGATTTAAACCCTTTAAATAGTCTCTGGATATGAAACTAATAAAGATTATTTGCCCTATTGGATAGAATGCTAAGAAGCTATTTTTGTTGGACTGTGAACATTCATTAAAGTCTCTATATGAACAGCAATAAAAGTGTGCTATCTATTAAAAGTTACCTATTTGCTGATTTTGCCCACCATTTTCAGGTATGAGGTTTGGCATTTCAACAAAATTAATGACCGTCTTATTTTGGGTCACCAATTCCTTGCAGTTGATTATTACTCCCCAGAAACTTCCCTGGTCCAAGTCTCATAGCCAAACTAATTCTTTAAGAAAAAGTAGTAATTGTGAATAGGTGTAGTAACTCCATAAAGTCATATGAAATAGATGGAGCTGCCAGTGTTTGATAAATTAAAAGGATAAATGAATGGTTTATATGTAAAAGAGTAAATGAATGTCAGTAAGGGGTAGTACCTTCACCCTTTCACCTGCCAGAAATATGACCTTTGTGGTTGTGGGTAATGCCGATTATTGAAATAATTAAGTGAATATGGGAGAAATCCATAGACTACAATATCGGATGACCAATGTGTTAATGTCTATTCTGTGTGTGACATTTCTATAGATTCTGTGGGAGGTAAAGATATGTTTAAGGCACAGCTACTATTTCTAAAGACTTCATAATTTGATTAATAAAGCAATATTTGATACAGAAAAATAGAATTTTTCCATCATGAATCAAATAGAGAAAATTTTATAAATGGAAGAGAACTTAGAGACCACCTAGCCTAATCTACGTGATTAAAAGAATAATTTAGTGAAGTTTTAAAATTAGTTGGCTCCTCATAATTGTAACTGACATGACAGGCTCAGTCTTCTATTTTTTTTTCTCTCTTCATACTGAGCGTGATGGTCTCAGCTGAGCATATAAATTGAGTTATGAATTCAATTCATTACTGAGTTATGAATAAGAATTGAGTTTTCAATACATATGTTGAAATCCTCACCCCCAGGGCAAAAGCATCAGGCGGTGAGGCCTTTGGGAGGTGATTAGGTTATGAGGGTGGGGTTCTCAAGAATGGAGTGAGTGCTCTTACAAAAGGGATCTCACAGAGCTCCCTTGTCTTTAGTCATCTAAAGGTGTCCCTTTACTATGGAAGGCTTTTGGTTTTAGATCTTTCTAGAAACTTACAAGGGGGGGTGAGTGTGTAAAGTTCAAGCGTCAAGTACTAGCTCTTTTGTCGCCATAGCTTATAACCTCTTCCTTCATTCAGCCAAAGGAAGGGTTCTGCTCAGTGGAATGGATAAGACTGTGTCTGGGAACAGCAGCACGTGTTCAGGAAGGCCGAGGTTTAAGAGCAGTTTCAATGATCCTGCTGTTTGTAGTCTGGAAAGCAGAGAAATGATAGGACTGCAGCTCTTTGGAGATCTCTTAACTTCAAGTTCATGGACTTCCGAGATCTGGCAACTCTCTGAATATAGACGAGAGCATTTTCCTTCTAGAGAAAGATTGTCTAGCTTTGTTCAGTTTCTCACCCATGTCTGTTATCCCCCCAAAGTTAAGAACCACTTATTTCCCGAAGGCCTGGAAACACGATAATGTGGAACCTCAGTTTATCTTGCTACAAAAGATAAAGCTCAAAAAGTTCATTTATTAATTCATTAAAAACAAACAAACAAACACTGAGGAAAAGGGTGGATAGCAGTAGGGCTCTGGGGAAAATGGTTACCTGATTTTGGTTCCTTTTCTCTTTACAGGGAGAGCCTATGGGGGTTTCCAGACTCACAGGCCTACCAGGCAGAGGCTTCTTCTCCTTCCAGCACCCAGGGGGGCTAGATCCCAGAACCCTGGGATCAGGACCTGAGCCGAAGGCAGCCGCTTAAAGACTGAGCCACCCAGGCGCCCCGAGCAGAAGAATGAGTTAAAAAAAACAAAAACAAAAACAAAAGCACTGCCGTTACATGCAGCAGATACAAGGTTTCTTTGAATTTGACAGCATGATTTCTGCATTAAACAACCATGCAGGTAAACTGAAGATAAGGATCGTTGTTATTGATGCTTGGGTGGGTTGGTGGCTTGATCAGCTGCAAGAACAACCTCAAAGCACAAAGGGAAACTGCCGCTGTAGGCAGCCTGGGGGCAGCCAGAGCCCCAGCCACGCGCGGAACCGCATCAGCGCGTGCGCACAGGGGGGGCCGTGCCCCCGGGGCTGTCACGGGTTCCAGGGCTCTCAGCCCACCAGGCGGTACGGTATGGCCTCCTCACCTGTCCCCGGAAGGGGAGCATCGCCGGGTGGTCTTCAGTGACCTCCGTGTACAAGCGCGTGCCACCAAGGAGGCCTTCGGCTTCGAGGTGACCGTGGTCGCCTCCACCGACCGTCGCGCCATCGTCCTGCTCACGTCCATGGCCTTCCTCACCCGCTGCGTGAAGAGGAGCGAGCGGCGATGGGTAGGGCCACCGGGCTGTGGCTCCGGCTGAGAACCAGGCACTCGGAGACGGTGCAGGCCACCTACCTGGGCCCTTGTTAAGGGCCTGAAGAGCAGCGGCGTTGGCGGCGGGGAGCCCGGGAGCGGGCCCGGCCGCAGCTTCCCCGCGGACCTGGGCGAGGGCTCTGGAGGGCTGGCTGGCGTGGACCAGGATCCCTGGGCCGGCGGTCCTGGCGGCTCGCCCCGCGTGCAGGAGATGGTTCCCTGGGAGAACCTGGGCGCGCCCCGCCTGCCCCCGGCCTGCGTCCTCGGGGTGACGGAGCCAGAGGCCACACTGGGAGGGCCAGGCCAACCCCGCCGCCCGGCCGCCTGCACCTGGACGTGTGTCCCGTCGGTGAAATCAGCTTCCGGGGTTGGGGATGCCGCAGGGTGCTGCGCGGGGGGACTCCGGCGGGGTGTCCTGTCCCGGGGGAGCTCAGGCGGAGCAGCTTTTCTGGAAGCTTCCTTGAAACCGTCGCTGAGGTTCTGGAACCAGCTGCAGCCCCGGTCTGGCCGGGATCCTTCGGAGTGGCTGCGGGACGTTTTAAGCAAATCTTGCTCTGCGTGGTGGAGTAGGAAGCCGGCAGCCGACTTCTCACAGCTACTGCTGGCTGCCTCATCTTCTCCCGCAGGGCAGGGCCTGTGTCTGCAAGCAGGAACCCCTGGGGTGCTGCCTCCCTTATCTGCAAGGTGAGGGGTGTGGAAGGAAAATTCTAATACTGAAAAAAAAAATGTAGGCAACTTGGATGGATGATTTGAGGATTCCTAACATGGCAGTAATTGGCATTTCTGAAGTGAAAAAAGACCAGATGGAAGAGAAGCAGAATTAAACAAATACTAGAAAGACATTTACCTGAAGTAAATACATTCCTGAGATGATTGTAGGTTGTAAGGACTGCCCGAATTCCAGGCTTTACTGATAAGAAAAGACCTAGTACTAGTAAAATCCTGTAACTTTGAATAATGAAGAGAATATTATGAGCCTCTGGGCAGGAAGAACAACCAACCCACGAAAGCAAGTATCAGTGAAGCATTGGACAATGGCATCCTGTCTAATTTTTAAAATTAATTTCCTGAAAGCTGACAGATAGTGGAATAGCATCAGTCGGAGAGCTGCAAGCTAAGGTTTTCTGAAGTAAGATATCATTGGCCTGAATGATAGAGTGAGAGACAGACAGGTGAGCATAAGTAAGAATGCAGAGCATATCAACTCTGCACCTTTAAAAAAGCCCTTGTGAAAATGACTGAACAATAATTGAACCAAAACGGAAATCTTAAGATGGAGAAAATAAAGAGGTAAGGCAACAGAGGTGAGCATCAATAAATAAATGTCCCTTCCTCCCTTCTTCCTTTCTTCTTTCCTTCTTTCATGTTTCCATCTACACATCTATCTGGATAGACTTTATTATCTTGAAATGTGATCCATAAGTACTCTGCAAGGTTTTTGAAATAGGAAGAATATGCTTTAAGGAAATTTCCTTCCTTCCTTCCTTCCTTCCCTCCCTCCCTCCCTCTCTCTCTCTCTTTTCTTTTCTTCTCTTTTCTTTTTTTTTCTAACCAGTAAGTCTTAAGAGCAGGGAATACACCTCACACGAAGAATTCTACCTTCGTGAATATGGTGTTTCTCCTGCCCTGTAAGTGCTTCGTTTCTTTGTTTTTAAACCACTTTATTGAGTGTAATTATTTAATGTATACAAACTTGATGGATTTTGAGGTACACACCTGTGAAACCATCACCATAATCAGTACCATAAGCATGTCCATCACCTCCAAAAGTTTCCTCCTGTCCTTTTTATTTTTAGTTTTTATTTTTGTGATTTTGGGGACCATGTAGTATCTGTTCTTTTGTGTCTGGCTTATTTTACTTATTGTAATATCCTCTAGGTTCATACATGGTGTCGCTTAGGACAGGATTTCTTTTTTTTTTAAAGGCTTCATAATATTCCATTGTGTGTGTGTGTGTGTGTGTGTGTGTGTGTATATATATACACCATATTTTCTTTATCCAGTCATATGTCATTGGACATACAGGTTGCTTTAATGTCTTGACTGTTGTGAATAATGCTGCAGTGAACATCAAATACAGATTATCTCTTCGAGATCCGGATTTTGATTCTTCTCTCTATATGCCCAAACATGAGATTGCTGGATCATACAGTAATTCTATTTTTAATTTTTTGAAGAATTCCCATACTGTTTTCCACAGAGGCTGCATCAATTTACATTCCCACCCACAGTATAGAAAGATTCCATTTTCTCCACATCCTCAGTAACAACGTTATCTTTTGTTTTATTGATAATAGACATCCTAACAGGTGTGAGGTGATATTTCTTTGTGGTTTTGATTTGCACTGCTCTGATGATTAGTGCTGTTGAGTACATTTCATATGCCTCTTGACCATTTACATGTCGTTTTTGGAGAACTGTCTATTCATATCCTTTGCCCATTATTAAATTGGGCTACTTGAGCTTTTTATTTTGTGTTTGTTTTTTTTTTCCTATTGAGTGCTTTGAGTTCATTATATATTTTGGATAACCCTTTATCAGATATATGGTTTGAAAATATTTCCTTCCATTCTGTAGGTTGCTTTTTCATTTTGTAGATTTTTTTCTTTGCTGTGCAGAAGTATTTTAATTTGAAATGTTGAATATTTACTTTACTAATTCAGAAAAGCCTAGGAGTTGGTGATTGTGGTGAGTGGTGGGGGAAGTAGAAACATTCAATGGTTCTCACTGGGGGCAGAAGGTCAAGGAGGAGAGGAAAAGGGAATGAAGATATTCTATGGGCCTCATCTTATTGGCATTGAGGGAAAAGTAGAGGTGAAGCAGAGCAACTTGGTAGGGGAAAGAATAGTTAGGGACATAGTTGACTCAGAGTGTAGACTGGGCTACAAATAAAATGTAGCTATATGCTATTTGCAAGAAAATAAAACCTCATTTAGGTCATGTTAACAACTAAAATGAAAGATTGAACAAAGAGATATGAAATAAATTCAAATAAAAAGAAAGAAGGAGTGTGTAGTGGAACTTTGCAGCTGTTATGCAGTCCAGTCACATAAAGATAAAAACAAGGATAGAAGGTCTTATTATTGGGATTACAGGCTGCATTGGGTCAGCATGACCTCTGAAACAAGAATCTGTTATTGTCTAAAAGTAAAAACCAACCGTAATACCTGCTGCCATCTGGATAGTGTTTCAATGAACATCTGACCACTCAGGAACACTGTTCCTAGAACATACATGGCTTTATGACATAAATGCATGCTAGTTAAACAGCATAAAGACTTCCATGGAGAGTAGCTCAAAGAATGCCTTTCCCAGAAGGAGGGCATTCTTTGGCCATTCTATGTAAGACCTGGAACATCTGTTTTCTGATACATGCATGCAATTTGTTTTATGCAACAAATGACAATATTAATAACAGACAAGGTCAAATTTAAGGTTAACTTCATTGAAGAGTTACATTATGTAATAATGAAAGGAACAGTTCATGAAGACTATATTACATTTTTAAATTTGTTTGCACCAAATAACATAGCAGCTAACCATACAAAGCAAAATATTTTAGGAATGGAGGCAAAATTTGAAAAAAATTAAATTAATGTGGAAGACAAAATATTCCTCTTCCAGAATTGGGTAAGTCTAGTTAAAAACAGAAAAAAGACATGTAGGAAGGAATGATATAATCAGTAAACTGTACTTAATAGATGTATATTAAATCTACATCCTTCTAAGGGAGAATAAACTTTTTTTGTCTACGTTCACAGAACATTTACAAAATAGGTCTTGTTCTTTTACTGTACTTGGTCTCAGAAAACTTCAATGATTTTTAAGGTTGAAATTTTGTAGTTCAAAATCTCTGATTAAATTCAGTAAAATTGAAGAAAAATAATAAAAAGTTGGCCTAAAATGTTAATCTCTTTGGAAATGAATAAGCATGTTTCTAGATAAACTTTGGATCACATAAAATATTAAAAGGGAAACTACAAATTATATTGAAAACAATGAAAAGGAGGACATTTCACATTTAAATAAACCTTGGGAAGTCATCAAAATATGATCAGAAGAAAATATTTTCACGGGAACATTTTTAGCTTTTTTTTTTTTTAAAGATTTTATTTATTTATTTGACAGAGAGAGACACAGAGAGGGAACACAAACAGGGGGAGTGGGAGAGGGAGAAGCAGGCTTCCCGCAGAGCAGGGAGCCCGATGTGGGGCTCGATCCCAGGGATAATGACCTGAGCCGAAGTTAGATGCTCAATGACTGAGCCACCCAAGCGCCCCCATTTTTAGCTTTTAATGCCATTATTAGTAAAAGAAGAACACCAAATAGATGGAATAATGACTCCACCTAAGAAATTGGAAAATGAAAAACAAAGTGTAACAAAGTCATTTTATAATAAATAAAATCTGAAATTAATGAATAACAAATAAAATTAAGGGAAAAGGATAAACAGATGCCAAAGTAATTTTTCATACACCCATAAAATAGATGAACACTTTACAACCCTGATTCAGGAAAAGAGAAAAAGGGTAAATATTAATAATAAATAATCAAAGAGAAAAGTTAAAAATAATTCTAATATAAAAATGCATGTAACTTATAGGGTAATAAATTTGAAAAACCTAGAAACAAATAAATAATTCCCTAACAAAATAAAACAGCAGGTTTAAAGTGACCTAAGTAGATTAAATCTTAGAGATAATATAAGAAAGGTGATTATAACTTTAACGTTGAGAAAGGCACCATGATCAGATGCTTTCATAACCAAGATTTAGCTAATCTTTAAAGATTGGGTAACCGCTCAGTATTATTTGAATTGAAGGAAATCTTTCAAATTAATTTTATAAAGCCAAAATAACTTTAAAACAAAATCTGTGAAAGATGGCCAACAAATAAAACCATGTATTATTCTTTCTAAGGAATGTAGAGGGTAATTCTTAATAAATTTTATCAAATAATATCTGCAGTGCATTTTACAGAGCAAATTTTTAGGAGTTGTTGAATATCAGGAAATCCATCATCATAATCTATTGTGTCAACACATTGAAGAAAAAAATTGTAATTGTATCAATAGATGCTTAAAAGTCATTTGGTAGAAAACATTAGTCATTTCTAATAAAATTACTGAGTAAAACAGAATATAATGAAATATGAAAATATAAAGCCACTCAGCAAATACTTTGAATTTAACAACATGAAAACTTTCTAATTAAATTAGTTACTAGATAGGGATATTCACTATTACCATTATACTTAACATTATCTTAGAGATGCTAGTGAATGTGGAAGGTAAGAAAACAGATATAAACTTTGAGAAAAAAACATATAAAATTATTTTTTTTGCTGATGATATTATACACCTAGAAAAGTCAAGATGCCATAGTAAATATTACTGTATTTAAAAAGCAGAATTTGATAAGGGCATGGATATAAGATAAATTTTTTATAAAGTAAGAGATTTTATCTACTTTAACGAAATACATAGTAATGGGAAAATTTTCCTACTTACAGTCAAAATATAAAATAGTTAAGAATACATTTAATAAGCGAGATAAAAGTATCTCTATAAAAACTAAAATTTTACGGAAAGGGGCTCCTGGTGGCTCAGTTGGTTAAGCATCCAACTCTTGATTTCTGCTCAGGTTGTGATTTCACGGTTGTGAGATCGAGCCCTGTGTCAGGCTCCGTGCTGGGTATGGAGCCTGCTTAAGATTCTCTCTCTCCCTTGCCCCCTCATTTTTTTTTTTTTTTTTTTTTTACTGAAAGAAATTAAATAAGATTCAAACAAATGGAAAGGCATACCTATTGGATAGGAATACTTAATACAACAAACATTAAGTACATACACCTAATGGATATATAAACATAATATACTAAAATTAGAATTGACATTCTTTGGGGGGATTTTTAAAAGGAGGTTAAAGTCCTTATTCTTTATTAAAGAATAAATGCCCCAGGATAGCCAAGAAAATACACAAGGGAAGAATAGTGAGAGGTCTTATCTTACTGGATATTAGTATGTATAATAAAGCTATTGTGTCTCAGTCATGTGGTATTGGTAAAAGAAGAGAATAAAGAATGAAGAAAAAGAGCCCAGTGTAGACGATAGTTTATGTATTTTTAAAGAGGTAGCTCATTTTAGTGGGAAATGGATCAATTATTTAATGGTATTTGGACAACTGACTATACATCTGGAAGAAAAGAAAAGTGGATCCTTATCTTATTCTACATTTAAATATAAATTCTAGATGGCTGAAAAGCTTACGTGGTAAAAATAGAATTGCGTAAGTTTTACAAGAAAATCTAAAAACTAAATGTATAAAATCTATAGACTGAGAATCATCTCTTCCAAAAGCTATAGAAATCCAGAAGCTATAAAAGAAAAGAGGGATGGGGCGCCTGGGTGGCTCAGTTAGTTAAGCGTCTGCCTTTGGCTCAGGTCATGATCCCAGGGTCCTGGGATGGAGCCACAAGTCAGGCTCCCTGCTCAGGAGCAAGCCTGCTTCTCCCTCTGCCCCTCCCCTCCTCATGTTCTCTCTCTCTCTCTCTCTCTCTCAAATAAATAAAATCCTAAAAAAAAAAAAGAAAAGAGACATTTAAATTTATATTATAAAAGCTAAGAACCTTGATATGACAAAAGATCTCATAAATAAAACAATAGACATTCAATTTAGGACAAAATACTTGTAATTGATTTGTCCAATATCTAAACACTTGACAAAAAAAGAACTTGGGGTGCCTGAGTGGCTCAGTCGTTAAGCGTCTGCCTTGGCTCCAGGGTCCTAGGATGGAGCCCCTCATAGGGCTCCCTGCTCAGCGGGGAGCCTGCTTCTCCCGCTCCCACTCCTCCTGCCCTCTCAGACTCCCCCTGCTTGTGTTTCCTCTCTCATTGTTTCTGTCAAATAAATAAATAAAATCTTAAAAAAAAAAAAAACTCAGTTGAAAAATGGGCAAAGAACAGTGAATCCAAATGGCTAACAAATTTATAAAAAGATTCTCAAATTCATTATTAGTAACGGAAATTCAAATTAAAGTAAAAATAAAATGTCATTTTACATCAGACTGACAGAAATGGAAAAGAACTATGATAACTATTACTGGTGGTGATTGAGGGAAAGGATTACTCTCATGGCTGGGTGAAATATGAGGTGTTATAGGTCTTGGCAAATCCATCTGCCAACATCTATTAAATTTTTAAAAATATGTATACTTTTTGGCCCAACAATTCCAGCCCTTGGACTCTTTCCCATAGAAAGGAAGGCATCAGTATGTAAGGCCATGTGTTTGTAGTGGCAAAAACCTCATTAGAAGTAATGATTTCAGTGCCGCATCTCTTGACTTGCAGTGATTTCCACAAAGTATTTTTGAGACAGAAGAGCAAGTCATGGAAAGTTTAAGATCCTCTTTTGTAAAGTTACCAATAATACTGACATATGGAGACATATTTCATGTACATTTCTATATAGGATTACATGGCCAGGGATTATGTGGAAAGTTAGGCTTATGTGGGGAATGGAGGGAAAGAAGAGGGTAGCTGAAGAAAGCAATCCCTTTTCCACTTAGAAAGGATGAATACTAGCCATAGTTGAGGATATAAAATTGCATGATATTAATTGTGAATAAAATTCCCAATGACAAATTCAAACAACTAAATCCTGTCAAATCACCCACTTTGGAGGATACAGACTTTGGTATTTGTGTGTGTATGAAAGTATATCATTTTTTGGTTATGTTTATAATCTCCCATTTTTGTAAGTAGGGTGTTATAAAACCCATAAATAAGCAATAGATTTTTAAAACCTTTTTTTAAAAAAGATTTTATTTATGTATTTGACAGAGTGAGAGAGCACAAGCAGGGGGAACAGTAGAGGGAGAGAGAGAAGCAGGCTCCCCACTAAGCAGAGAGCCCTGTCCCAAGACCCTGGGATCATGACCTGAGCTGAAGGCAGATGCTTAACTGACTGAGCCACCCAGGCGCCCCTAAAACCTTTTTTCTAAAACAGTCATACGTATAACACCCTAAATAGCATTTATAAATATATATTTTATATTTCATTTGAAATAGCTGATGGAAGAGTAAAAGTAAAGGATTTACTTTTAATATTAGAAGACAGTCTGTTTCAGACTGATGAAATAAAATAAATGTTTTCTTCTTATATTTATATAGTGATTGCTTTTGCTTCATGTTCTTTTACTTCCCATGTTTGGAAAACCCTGTGTTGAAAATTAAAACTGGACAGTAGAATGCTTTTGAAGGAATATGGAGAATGAAAGCCAGACATTTTCTAGGGCACAAATGTCTCTGCCAGCATCAATTTCAGAAGATCTTCTTTAGCAGAAAAATTAGGGATGTTCTTTTACTATCGGTCTGCTAATTACCTGAGGCATTTGAGAACTCGGCATTGTTCAGAGAGGTTTCAACATTTAGGTCTGTCAACTCTTAAATTCATATTCCAATTTCAGAAGTATTTTTAACTCAAGTTTTGGACCAAGGTATGGGATGTAGAATTTCTGTTCATAGTTTTCAAGTCAAAATCTTGTCAAACCTCATTTGAGATAGTGTGACATAGGTGTGGACTTCTCCCACCTCACCTCCAACTCCTCACCACAGTAATGAAAAATGTAGGCACTGATACATTTTTCTTTCATAAACACCTCGACTTTTATGCTCAGCTGTATTGAATTTCAAAGAAGCATATATTGCCAGTTTCAACTACTGCAGAATAATCTACAGGAGAACCAAGCATAAGTCTTCAGAAACAATTCAAGTATCAGTAACCATCTTTGGAGCAGATGACCTAAAACCAACTTTGAAAAGGAAGTTAAAATATTTAAACATTGGAGGTATACCCAGTGTGCTCACAGGATAAATGCAAAGTCAAATTACAATAAGATATTATTCTACTAGTTTGTCACTGAAAAGTGCATATTGACAAAGGTATGGAAAAACAACTCTCATGTGTTACTGGTGGAAGTATACTCTTCCAACTTTTTTGGAAGGTAGTTGCCAGTATCTAATAATTTAAACAGAATCTTCAACCCAAAATTCACTCTCCTGGGATTTTCTACAGATGAACTTTTATGTATATGCACAAAGATGTTCACTGTAACATTTATTTGAAGTAGCAAAATATTTGAAACAACCTGGATATCAGCCAGTAGGGATCTGGTTAAATAAATTATGATATAACTATAAAATGGAATACTATGTATAATTTATAGAGGAAAGTGGCAAATCTTTATGTGTCAATATAGAAATATATCAAAAATATTTTATTTAATTACTTTTAATTTTTAAAAAAGATTTTATTTATTTATTAGAGAGCATGAACAGGGGGAGGAGCAGAGGGAGAGGGAGAGAGAACCTCAGGCCAACTCCAACCTGAGCGTGGAGCTTGAAGCGGGGCTTGATTTCACAACCCTGAGATCATGACCTGAACCAAAATCAAGAGTCGGTTAAGACTGAGCCACCCATGCACCCCTCCAAAATAAAGGAGAAAGCAATGTGTATAGGGTGTGCATGTATTTGTGAAAAAAGGAAAACATGCATATATATTATATAAATGTGTACTTAAGTATATGTGTGTGTGTCTATATATACATAGGATATATGAACTGATACTAAGGATTATATCCCCGGGAAGGGGAACTGGGAAACTGGAGGGTATGGATGGATGGATGGATGGATTGATTGATTGATTTTTAAAGATTTTTTTATTTATTTGAGAGAATGAGAGAGAGAGCACTTGAGAGGGGATAGGGTCAGAGGGAGAAGCAGACTCCCTGCTGAGCAGGGAGCCCGATGCAGGACTCGATCCTGGGACTCCAGGATCATGACCTGAGCTGAAGGCAGTCGCCTAACCAACTGAGCCATCCAGGTGCCCTGGATGGATTTAATAGTATATTCTTTTATACTATTTGAATTAAAAGAAGATAAGTGTTTATCACTTAGTATATTCCAGATTTTATGCTTATTTTATGGGATGAGGAAACTGAAGGCCAGTAAAGCAAGATGCTTGTGTTTCCATAGCTGGTAAGTAATGGAAGCAGTGTTTGCATGCAGGTGATGTAATTTCTCAGCCTGTGCTCTTACCTAAACATGTATATATATATGTTTCCTCTTTCCACAAATTAAAACAAACAAACAAAAAAACCCTAAAGTTCATTCATCAAGTTAGAAAATCCACAATAGTGGAGCCAAGTTAAGAGGTATAATTTAATTTATGCTTGTTCAGATGGGAAATGGTTTCTTTTTGGTTAAAGTGCTGGGTTGCACCTGGTAAGTCCTTCTCATTCTTGGACATGTAAGAGTCATTTAGAAAAATCTTTTAAACTATGTAGCTGCTATCACTGGACTATGTCACATCCATCTGTTTATGTGTCTCTGCTCTAAAGTTATAAGTAGTAACCTTTGGGCACTATGGTCCCAGGAACTGAAAAGATTTGATGTCATGTGCCATGTCTTTGAAAGGTTTGCATTTGTTTGACATGGTGTGAACTAATAAATCAGCCCATGGGCAAAACTGATTCCAGGTGCTCATGGTTTCATTTCTGTCTGATTAATCTCTAAGTGGTTTTGTTTCTTCCTGGTGAGACACTCTTTTACACAGAGCAGGGAAGTTAAGGCATGAACGTAAGACAGAAAATATTACCAATTGGGAAGAGCAGAGGACTTAGGACCAAAAGACCAATTTTAAATCTTGGCTGATTATATGGCTTTGGACAAATCACTTAACTCTTCTGAGTCTCAGTTTACTATCTATATAATTAAAAATGCTAATACCTACGACAGAGGTTGTTATGAAGATCAGATGAAGTAACATGTTAAAATAACTAGCTCAATACCTCGTAATGATTGATGCCTCCGTAAATTAGAGTGTTCAGCTCAATACCTAGTGCATGGTTGCTTCTCAGAATATATGAGCTAAATCTGAATTTGAGTTCCTTGAGAGTAGGCACTCATAGTTGTTACTTGAATGTATGAATCAGTGAATGAATGATTATGATTAACATTGTTGTGTGCAACCTGTATGTTGCACTTTCACCTTCTAATGATAGATAGTGAGCCAGGCTGAAGACCCAGAGTGTGGATATTTGTCATGGAGGTATGAGAATGGGGGAGTTAATAGTTCTTAGAGGAAGTGCATTTTTTTTTTAAAGATTTTATTTATTTATTTGAGAGAGAGAGAGTGTGAGAGAGGGAAAGCACAAGCAGGGGGGAGGGGCAGAAGGAGAGGGAGAAGCAGACTCCTCGCTGAGCAGGGAGCCAGATGCAGGACTCTATCCCAGGACCCTGGGGTCATGAACTGAGCCCAAGGCAGATGCTTAACTGAGCCACCCAGGCACCTGAAGTGTGATGTTTTGAGAAAGTTTTAACTCACAGCATATAGTTTAGAACAATTTTCTTAAATTTTTTTTAATATTTTATTTATTTATCTTGGCTCAAGAGAGAGACAGAGAACGTGAGAGCAGGAACACAGGCAGGGGGAGTGGCAGAGGGAGAAGCAGGCTTCCTGCCAAGCAGGGAGCCTGATGTGGGGCTCGATCCCAGGATCCTGGGATCATGACCTGAGCTGAAGGCAGATGCTTAACGACTGAGCCACCCAGGTGCCCCAGAACAATTTTCTTAATTAATATCACAGTACAGGTTCTTTATTTCAATAGAATCCACCCTCAATTCAGTGATTCATTTGTTAGTTTACTACTGTTAAATATTTGTGTTCAAAAGACCTTAAGTGTTCAGAAACCTTTGCTTCCGGCTCTTATTACTAATTATTTACATCAGTGGTAACTGAGACTCTTGAGACTCTTAGAAGGGGAAAAGAACAGGAAGACTTGAGTGTGTGGAAACACACTCAAGACAACTCCTGATTGTCATTTCCTCTCGTCAACCCAGTCTTGTGATCATATCATCTTTGGCTGAAACCACACCCTGAAACCTGACTGTGCCTCTTTGTCTTGGCTCAAGAGTGTTTGTCCTACAGTGTGAGATTTTGTGCCCCTTCCAGGGAAGGATACTTAAGTCCAGTGCTGATAATAAGGCAGAGTGACTCCAGGGAGAAATGCCCAGTGTCTGGGCCTTGCTATGTTGGGTTTATGCTGAAAAACTGCAAATCAAACGTCTTAAGCACAATAATTGTGCTTTTAAAGTCTGGAAGCACTACATAAGTATATGAATCCTGTTCAGAATAGTTTAGTGAATTTCCTGTAGCAATTTGCTAATAAATTAAATCCTGTTGCCCCTACAGTTTTGTTTTGTTTTTTTTTTTTAGGAAACAATTATACTATACCTATCACATTAAAAAAAAGAATCAACTAAACAGTGATTTGTTGTTGTTTTCTGTTTGTGCACAGATAGTGAAAATGACATATAATATAGATATTCATGGACATGAGTCTGACAATACTTGGCATATAGATGTCAGGGATCAATCAGTGTTTGAAAGGTGATAGTGTTATTTTCCTTAACTTTAAATTATCAAGCTGCTGCTGTTTTTTGTAGCCATGGCATCCCATTGTATCTCTCTTGTCCCCAAGAACTGATTTCTACTCATTTACTGACTACCAGTGATCCTTGGCTCAGAGACCCATAAATTGAGTCCAAAAGAAATCATAATGGAAGATAATACACACTTTTCAAAGTTTTTTCCCCCCACTGATGGAGTTTTTCTCTTCCTTCCTGCCTTCTTTCCTCACCCCTTTCTATGTACCCTTTAAAAAAAATATTTTGAAGATGTTTCCTGCTTGAAGTGTAGGGATGTACCACATCCAGGATTCTTGGTTTCAAATAACAGGATTTGACTCTGGTTAACTTAGGTTAAAAAAAAAAAAAAGAATTTAATGGACCTATATGGGATAACTCACAGCCTGGAGGACAAAGCTCTGGCAAGAATTTGGGGCGGCAGGGCCTGGCTAAGATCTTGGTGGAAGAAAGACCCACTCTCCGTGGGAATAGGAAAGATCTTCTGCCTTTTAGGCTTTCATATTGGGTGGTAGGACCTTTACCTGCCACCTTTTTAGAGATTTCCTCCAAATGAGTGGAACAGTTCATGATAGTTGGCCTAATGAAGTATGTCCTACATTGGGTATCAGTGAAACTTTTGCTCTGATGGGAACTGCATTTCTGTTTTCTAAAGTTCAAGGAATAAGTAGAGAGCACAGGTTCTTGTCCTGATTGGTCTAAGGAAGATACCTCTTTGGGAGGACACACTTAACTCTCTCTGCCCAGGTAACTTACCCTTCATGGAACTGCAGTTGAGAATGGGACACCAATAGCAAATCACAACTAACAAGGTTTGGGTGATAGGAGATGCCAAAGAACATATTGTATAATTAGAAATTTCACTGTTCTAAAGAAGGATTCCTCAAGAGGCAGTCACAGACCATCATCAGAATCATTGCTAAAAATGAAGGTTCTTGAGGATCACTTTAGGCTTACAGAGTTTGAAACTTTGGGAGTAGCTCTAGGGGTTGGCAATTTTCACAAACCCCTAGATGAATTTTAAGCCCACTAAGTTTGAGAAACACTAGGAATGTAATGGAATGTAGGTCCCTCAAAAATTTGTTAAAGTTCTTGTTAATAATCACTCATTTTTAGCTTCTCCTTTCCCCATTTACACTTATCCATATATGTATTTTTATTAAATATTACAGTTATACTTTATGAAGAAAGATGCTATTCTAAGGTTTAAAAGTCAAAACAGGTTGTTGCTGTTGAGTAAAGCTCTTTATAGGAAGATAGGTATTTGTAAAGTGCTAGTCAGCTATTTGGGTAGAAGGTCAATAGGCCCAATGGAAACTCTCAGAAGGTGAGCAGGTATGGAATTTCTGGAAGGAAAGGGCACATTTTCTGACAGTGATTGGTCAGTGTTCAACTTTTCTCCACTTACTCTGAGTTATAGAAGATTGACAGTCCAAGGGCTCGTAAACTCAGTGGCATAGAGTCTGTCTGTGGGTTTTTTTTTTTTTAATTTGCTTAGTGTCTAGTAGCTTCTCAATTAAAGAAAAAAAACTTGAAGTTTTAATTTTTTTTTCCAAATTTGTTCAGAACTGGTACTGCTCTTGTGAGCGTTCACCTAGTAGGTCTTAGAGCTGAGCAGATGTTAAAGACACCTTGCTCTCTACTTTTCAGTGGTACATCAAGCATTAAAATGGCAGATTCAGTGTCTGGTGAATCTTTCTGGTTTGCGGATGGCTTCTTTTTGCTATATCCCCACGGGACAGAGAGAAATAGCAAGCTCTTTCAGGTTTCTTCTTACAAGGGCACTAATCCCTCATATGAGATTACCCCCTAAAGGCTTTATCTCCGAATACCAACCCATTTGGGATAAGGATTTCAACATATGAATTTGGGGGTGGGGGGACACAAACGTGTTCATAGCACATCAGATGTGGCATACTCATGGCACCTAATAACTACTTGCTGAATGATTGCACGAGTGAGCATATTTGTGTTTCTTCTGGCATTCTCTCTCAGATTTTCTGGGAAATATTCAATTTTCTTCACTCTCCTCTGAACTTTCACTTAGGCTCTGAGACATGTCCTTGTTGGATCCTTCTGTTGCAACTTATTGGATGATGTGGCTCATTCAGGAAGGACACAGTTGCATTTTGAAGACCCTGGTTAGGCTGAAGTCTTCTCCATCATGAAGACTTAGCATATCGGAGCACTCTTCTGTCTAACCCACTTTGGCTTAAGTTCATCACCATAAATGAATATTTTAAGTGTGATTAAGGAGATTGTTTCTACTTAAGCAGCATTTAGCAGCTTTACTTGGTTGCTGGGAGGATGGGCTAGTTCAGGGTTTAGCTGCAAATTCTTTATGCTAGTTTGGGTATTCTCTTTGGGGATGATCTTAGTTACTGTTGGAAAGTTTTCTGTTATTAGTTTATTTTTATACAGTATGTGGATGACCTTTGTGAAGAACACCTTAAACAGCTATCATCATTTGCAGGATGTGCTATTGTCAATAGTGGCTTCACGGTTCTCATTTGGATGGAATGTGAATTAATCTTTAGTCGTGGGGGAGATTTAAATGATCTTACATATAATCCATGTTCCCACCAGAGAGATTTTTTTCCCCCTGAATTTAAATGTTCTTTAGTGTTTTGATCGTCTTCAACTGTGTGTTTATTCCACTTAGCTTTGAAAAAAATTTTTTATGGGAGGAACCAAAATAACATGGGATACTCTGCCAATATTTACAATTTTTTTTTCCTATTGGGGTGTGTGTGTGTACATATCAAAGCCCTTTAAGACTACACTAACAGTGGGATCTTAAGTGTGTGTGATGATTTTCAAAAGGCAGTGAGGGTGACTTCCAATTACGGAGTGTCTGGGTTGCTCTGTTTGTGCTGAACTTTTCCACTTGGGTGAGTTTAGAAAAACTGTAGGCCTGTGGAGTCCTTTTACGTTTTTTGACCATTTAAAGCAAATACATTTCATCATTTATAGACTACTTTTCTGGATGCCCTATTCCCCTCCCTTGAGGTCTAGGCTGAAATGGCCAGTCTGGTGCTGTGCCCACCCTTTCCAAATGGGCCCTTTTCTTTTCTTTTTTTTTTTTTTTTAAAGATTTTATTTATTTATTTGAGAGAGAGAGAATGAGAGATAGAGAGCACGAGAGGGAAGAGGGTCAGAGGGTCAGAGGGAGAAACAGACTCCCTGCCGAGGAGGGAGCCCGATGTGGGACTCGATTCCGGGACTCCAGGATCATGACCTGAGCCGAAGGCAGTCGCTTAACCAACTGAGCCAGCCAGGCGCCCCCAAATGGGCCCTTTTCTTTCCACTTGTTCTTCCTCTAAGAAGAACTATGGCTGCAGCCACCTGACCAGGAGATGCAGGTGGGTCTAAGCTCCAGTCTCCTGAGATCACATTTAAGTCAACAACTGTCCTGAAATTGAGACGTTTTCTAGGCCATGGCCTTATAGTGCTAAACACCGGGAAAGTACTGGGCAAACCAGGATGGTTGGTCGCCCTTCTTTAATTCTTATCAGAGGATCTTTAAGAATACCTAATTCAGTGGCTCTAGTGACTAGACATTAAGTCTGTGACCTTGCATTGTTGCCCCAGCACTGAATTTTGCCTTGATCTAAGGTCAAGAGACCACCTTGCACCGATACTGAATAGAATGGTGCGGCCATATTTCTTTACAATGGAAGCCCTGTTTTGATTATCTGTCTTGTTCCGCGTGGCCTGGGGCGTGCTTTGCTAGCTCAGGTCTGTCTGCTCAGGGTCTAGAGCCCTGTCCTTGGTCCCCAGCCCACATCTCCACCCAGTGTGGCCTGCTTCAGCTCTTTGCTGCCAAGATACCCCCTGCATCACCTGTTCTTATGTTATCTAACTGGAAGTCTACCTGGGACTTAGAGCAGTGGTTCTCAAAGTGTGACTTGGGACCAAGAGCATCAGCATCACATGGGAATGTGTTAGGAATGCAAATACTCAGGCTCTACCCTAGCGGGTTTTTGTTTTTTGTTTTAATTTTTTAAAAAGATGTTATTTATTTATTTGACAGAGAGAGACACAGCGAGAGCGGGAACACAAGCAGGGGGAGTGGGGGAGGGAGAAGCAGGCTCTCCGCGGAGCAGGAAGCCAGATGTGGGGTTCGATCCCAGGACCCTGGGATCACGACCTCAGCCGAAGGCAGACACTTAACGACTGAGCCACTCAGGCGCCCCTACCTAGCCCTTTTGAATCAGGAACTCTAGGGGTGGGCCCAGTGGGCTGTGTTTTAACTAGTCCTCCAGGTGACTCTAATATACACTCAAATTTGAGAGCCACTGCCTTAGGTTGTGCACTGTACCTTCCCAGCTAGACCTTGAAGCCTACAGGCAAGTATGCCTACTTTGATAAGTATTTCTTGTCTTAGTCCCTGCCCATTGCTGGCATGGCCTATCTCCTTCCTGACCAGCCTCAGGCTCTGATTCCTACATAGATCCTTCAAGCATTGTTATGTCCACTGCTGAGAGGTTTACTGGTTTAGTTTTCTGGGCAAACTGAACAGATGAAAACCCTAACTGAACAGCCCATTAACCTAGTCAATGTTTGTTGACTTGCAAAGAGAGTAAAAATAGGGAAATAGAAGGAGGATTATTGATCCTTCAGGATATCCCCTCATTTACAACCAAAAAAGAAAGAATAGCCAAAATGAAGAACAGTCTATTATAGGGTATGAGTGTACTGATTGCGTATTGGAATAATTTTCAGAATTGAACAGGTTACATTTCAACCAGGACTGTTTAAAGAATCTTTTTTCTTTCTTTTCTGGAAAGTAAATCCAGTGGAGTCAGGTTTTTAGAATGAACTTGCTGTGTTACCTCAGGCAAAGTCATGGTCTGCTTTATCTGTAATTGAGACAGCAATAAATTTTTCTACTAATTGCATTATAGAGGATGAATTGAGTATAAATGAGATTAAGTGATGTCTATAAAATACCGTTTCTTGGACGGATGCTGTATAAATATGTCATTTTGTTAGCAATAATAAACCCATATACAGACACTGTCCAAAGAGGACATAATGTCTTTTGCAAGATATGAGGAGAAACTAAAGGTAGCATCTGATCTCCCCAGATGGGAATTATTTCTCCCTCTTGTGAGTCCCTGGAGGGCTTACTGTCCAGGCTGGTTCTCATCCTTGACTGCACATCAGAATGACTTGGGGATCCCTTAGAAAACAAAACAAAAACCAACTGATGCCAAGGTCCCCTTCCCTCCACAGGGCATGTCTGAATTGATCTGCTGTATTACTAGCTCACCTGTGGCTTTAAATTCACAGATGATTCAAATGCGCAGCCAGGTTTGAGAGTCATGGGTCTAGAACAGTTCTCAAATATTAGTCATAAGAATCACTAGGGAGCATGTTAGAAATACAAAATTAGCCCCTTCATTAACTTGGTTAAGTAGATCTAGGGTAGGATTCAGGATCTGCTCAGTACATAAACTTATCTGAGGGTTCTGATGGAGCTGGCTGGAGATCTGGTCACTTTCAGAAACCTTCCACTCTGACATGTGCTTTTTATTTTGCCTAGTATGTAGTGCATGGTTGGTAGAGTGCCTAATATGTGGCAGGTATCTAATAAATGTGTACTGAATGAGGCTTGCTGGTTTGTGTCCACGACGTGACAACGATTTCAGCTCTTAGGTTATAGGGCACCAGGCCTTAGGACCTAGGGGCTAATTTTAAAATGATCTGTGCCTCGGTTAAGCTTGACACAGTTGAGGTAATGTAAGAGTTCAAGATACATCTCCATGGTGTTGAGAACCTAACCCACCTGGTAAATGTCCCAACAGTAGAAAGATAACCCCACACTGTGTTTGTAACTCAGCCTTGGGATTCTGTTTCTGAGATGATTCAGCAGAAACAGAGATCTGATACACACTCTGAAAGGGTACCAGCCAAAAGAAATGAGCAGAATGCACTGTGATATCCAAATTAATGATTTTATTCCATTATTTTTTTTTTCTCTTAGAACCCACTTTTCTAAGCTTGGATTCAGCAAACTGATTTATTGAGTTTGCCAAGTGTTATCATGGCCTGAGGAATGACCTTCCCCCCCCCCCCCCCCCCCCCCCCGCTCCTGCCCCAGGCACTTTGAACTTTCCTGCTGAAAAATCACAATAGAAAAGCAAAGCCTTCAGATATAAAATTGTCAAAAGCCTTTGGATATAAAATTGTCGACTTAGCAGTTTAACAAGGCCCACCCTGTATGCGGCAAAGGCTAAAAGTCCAAGACAAGCAGAGGCCTATAGCAGTCACTTAACAGAATTAGCCCTGCTGCCCTGTTCACATTACATTGCATTTGTCAAGCTCGATAGCCATCTCTCTCTTCTTGGATGAACTAACTTTTTTTTTTTTTTTTTTTGTTAAGTTGACTTTTGTTTTCTGAGCCATGCCAACATTCCAGCCACATGAGAAAGCCTGAACAGATTTAAAGCCCGCTTTCAAAGTACTGTTTGTACTACGAACATGTTACAGTTGTCAGTGAGCAGTTCACAAACACATTGGGAGGGGGATGGAAATTGAATGGACATTAATTTCTGGGGTTAGCTGCCAGGGGCAATGCTATATTTCAGGAGGTCTATCTATCCAAACCATAACAGCCTTCTCAGTGGTGTAGTTCAAGTCATTATGGGACAAAGCTTTGTTGATGCTAATTACAGCAGCTCAGCTAGATAATTAAATCAAATCTTCACTAACAATTGGGGAAAGGAAAGACTCCAGCTGGAGTTCCTCAGCTCTTTCATAGCAAAGCTCGACTAACAATTCAACAATTAAGAGGGCCCAGGGACATTTATATATATAAACGTGTCTTATAACCACTTTTATGGTGTGGCTCATTTTAAGGAAATAAACTAGAGAAATTCCTCACATATTTTATTCCGCAAATGTTCTATAAAATTCTTGCTGCAATCAGTCCCTTTAAAATATCCTTTTAGACCATGGGCCAAGAAATTGAGCATTTTAAAAGAAAATTACTATTTCATATGATTTGTGATTTACATTGTGGGTATCTTAATATTGTCAATATGACTTAAAACATAAATTTTCAAATGTTTATTTTATTTTCTGCTTAATTTGGACTGATACCATTAGGTAAATTTGTAATTGCTAAGGAAATGAAAAAATATTTTATTTTCTTTGTCCCACATGGTATATAAGATACCTCCCCAAGGGCTTCTAAACCCGTTGGCTCCACTATAATTTTGAGTGGGAAAATGACTTTTCAGAGTGTGGCTAAAATTTTGAAGGACAAAATGTCCATAAAAAGGGAATAGAGAATGTGATATTCCACTAGAATAATTATCCCTTCTTTGCTGTTGTTTGCTCAGATTCCCTTATTCGGTTACCCTAATATTTGTGTTTATGTCACTTTTTGGTCCTCCAGAATGTATTACTAGTGTAAGCTACTAATATCTTGCTCCAGAGAAGTAGACAGTGAAAATAACCAGGATAAACTACTATTAAATGTTCCCATCAGCAAACAGAGATAGGACAAGGTCTTGAAATACTTTCTGACTTGAAAACAAAGTACTACATTACACATTTTTTAAAAAAGTAGTCTCCGTACCCAGCATGGTGCCCAGTGTGGGCTTGAACTCCAGACCCTGAGATAAAGACCAGAGCTGAGATCAAGAGTCAGATGCTTAACCAACCGAGTCACCCAGGTGCCCCAGAAAATACTACATTATATTTTAATTTGAATATATTTGGTTATATTATATAATATACATATATTATTGAAGACTGACCACCCCTGTATTCTAACAGTAAAAAAATGTCAGGTCTGTTGGTCTTATCATTAGCAATTGGAGGAGTGACGGTGGAAATTCTTGGTGAGAGTATTCTGGGTTGTCTGAGACTGTGGACACCTGGCAGAGGATTTTAGTGATTTTTTTCAGACAAACATTTTAGCCTCTTTTCTTTGGTACTCCGTCCTTGAATTTGAGATTCTCAAGATAAAGTTTTGTGGAGGTCAAGTGATAAGGGTTTATAGACACAAACATTGTTGTTCTTCCTTCCACATTCCTCAAACCAGGGAAGAGAAACCAGTGCTTACTGAGCATCTGTTATGGGCCAGTTTCTTTCACATAGGTCAACTCATTTAATCATTTCAAGATGACCTTGTGCTATTGCCTCCATTTTTACAGATAGGAAAACGGAGGCTCAGAGAATATAAGCTCTTGCATGATATCACACTGCTACTTAGTAGGGTGGCAGAAATTCAGACTGAGTTTGCTGATTCCGGAGCCCATTCCTGCTTCCACTCCAGTGCACTGTGACGCTTGGTGTTTGAATAGGTTTTGGATGGAGGCGGAGTGAGGATACTCCAGGAAAAGGGAACAACTGAATGAGTCTCAAGTCAGACTAAAGCTACGTTTCAGGCATTTCACGTCTGTAGGTAGCTTTACTCTGCCCATGTCTTTGAGTTACAGCCTTTTTGAGGCACCTGGGTGGCTCAGTCGGTTAAGCTTCCTACTTTTCATTTCGGCTCAGATCACGATCTCAGGGATGTGGGATCAAGCCCTGCGTGGGGCTCCATGCTTGGTGGAGTCTGCTTGGGATTCTTTCTCCCTCTCCCACTACCCCCAACTCTCACTCTCTCTCTCTCTAAAATAAATAAATCTTTAAAATACTAAGAACAGTGAAGAAAAAAAAGAATTACAGACTTTTGGGGGCGCCTGGCTGGCTCAGTAGGTAGAGCATGCGACTCTTGATCTCAGGGTGGTGAGTTCAAGCCTCACAATGGGTGTGGAGATTACTTAAAAATAAAATCTTAAAAAAAAAAAAAGAGTTACAGCCTTTTGAATACAAGGAATGAAAACATTTGGTTTGTGGAAACCTGAAAAGAGGAAACACCCTTGTTGTGGGTGGGAAGTGTTAAGATAGCAGGGCTACATTTGGAATTTACTCTCTGATGTAGACATGTGAGGAAAAGCCACTTTACTTGGGTATTTTGTGTCGGAGGTCAAACAAAAGCATATAGGATTGCTTTGGATTCCCTGCATTTTAGATTCCCCACATTTTATTAGATAAAGAAAATCCATTATTGTAAACATTAAAAAAAGTGAGTGCCAGGAATACAGTCAATCAAACCGACATGCTTTAAAGCATTTGGACATCACGATGAAATCTAGAAATTTCTATACACTTAACATTTTTATGAAAAGGAGGTAAAGTGCCAACATAAATTTTTCTGGATTTTTAGAAGTATACATATGTCATCACCTGTGATGGACATGCTCTCAGTCTAACTTCCCATATTCTATGCCTGGATTCATATAATTTACAATAAATTGAAAACCAGAATGACATTTCTGAGGCTTTTTTTTTCAGAGAACCTATTTTTATTCCTGTTTCTCATCTCTCCATCTAGAAGGGTAAAACAATATTGGGGCACAATGAGGTCTATATCTGCTCCTCACCAAACCACCCCCCTGGCCCCCAGGCTGCCACTCTAATGCTAACTGATGAGGAGCTGAGCCAGCTAGCTTTCCTCAGGATGGACGATGGCCTCATGAGAAACAAACATATCTGCAGTGAAGTAAGGATTCTCTATCTTAACCAGAAAGGGATGTACATGGTGGCATCTCAGACACTGAAGCAGGCTAGGGGAGATGGGATTTGGGGATTCAGGGTCTCCTACTGTGAGGGGGACTTTCCTCCCCTCTATGCATTGTTGCTTGGTGTGAGGGGAGACATTCTCTGATCCCATGCCAGGCTGCTTCCCACCTCCACTTCTCTCAAAAAATGTACCAAGGATGCAGACAACCACATACCGTGCCTCGTAAGCCCCCTCAGAGAACCAAGAAGGTGGCCACAGGTATGACACGCAGGCCTCAGATCCTGCTCTGCTTTTTGTCATATAGAGCAATAGGACTGTCTGAAAGGAGCTAGAAGGGAAATGCTACTTGATGACAAAACACTAGAGCTGTGAGGCCCAGCCCTCTCAGGTAGGCTGCTGGGGGGTAAGAGGACAAAGTCCCAGAGAGTGTCCATCTAAGCTGCTTCCCATTGACCAGGACACTTGGGCGTAAAATCTTAATGGGGCTGATCTCAGTGTCCCAGCCTGAAGTCCCAGTGTAAGGGGCTTGGGTCTCACCTCTGTATCTGAGTCTCTGCATACTCTTCAGGCTGAGAGCCTGTGTCCCAGAAGCTTCCTCTCCACTTTCCTGCCCTTGGAAGGGCCTGTCTTCAGGACTGGACCTGCCTCCACAGGCCTCCTCCAGACCCCACCTTGCAGAGCACCTCTGCCTCCGTCCCCACCCAGTTCCCAGAAGGGAGGGGTCACTGCCTCCCCTGAAGTTGGCTGTGGCACCCCCACAGGGGGGAGCAGGCTGGGGCAGGGTCCACATTAGAAGACCAGTCTGTGGGAGTCCCGCCATTGCCACCTGCCTGACTGCAGCCTCCCGGAGAGTCTTGTCCTTACCCCTGTCTTCATCGAAGCTCCTCCCCCAATGCGGGGATGCAGGGAGCACCGAGGTGTAGGCCACTCTGCTCCGAGCCTCCTTCTCCGGCTTCTGCAGGTAAGGGGTGTTTTCTTTGGAAATGGCCTCCATCGGGTCTTTGTGGATGGTGGGCTTCATCAGTCTGAGGCATTTTTTTTTATTAAAAGATTTTATTTATTCATTTGAGAGAGAGAGAATGAGAAAGAGAGAGAGCACATGAGAGGGGGGAGGGTCATAAGGAGAAGCAGATTCCCTGCTGAGCAGGGACTCTGATGCGGGACTCGATCCCGGGATTCCAGGATCATGACCTGAGCCGAAAGCAGTCACTTAACCAACTGAGCCACCCAGGCACCCCAGTCTGAGGTATTTTAAAATAAGAAGTCATTGGTGAAAACAGTCGTGCTCCTTCGCATGATGTACCTATTGAGTCAAGGACCTGATTTTTAAAAGAAATCATTGGAAAATAGAGGGGGGAAAACTAAAGGAATATGGGCTGAATCCTCCACTAACTAGGAATTCTGTAAGCCAAAAAATTGCACAAATACTCTCATGTATTTGGTTTTTAACTTTTGACTTTTACCTATGATTAAATAAAAAAAGTTAAATGTCTTCACAGATGAAGTATATAAAAATACTTATAAACACATGAATGGCATAGATTTAAATGAACATGATTTTTTTAAGCTAATGCTCTATATGGTAGTTATTCAGTTTAGACAGCACATTTTGACTCTGCAACACAAAAGACTTTGTGTATCCTTATATCATGGGTACCCAACAATACCCATCTAGTTTTACTTGAGGCTTTTCTGTACCCTATTATTTGTTGACTTTTTCTTGAACAACTACCAGAGCTTCAAAAATTCCCCAGTTTCTTCAAATATTCACTGACTGAAGGCGACTAAAACATTAATGACTGATTATAGATAACCCACAGTTCTAGGCTTGGAAGTGG
This sequence comes from Callorhinus ursinus, assembly GCF_003265705.2. Lineage (NCBI taxonomy): Eukaryota > Metazoa > Chordata > Mammalia > Carnivora > Otariidae > Callorhinus > Callorhinus ursinus. The sequence continues at coordinate 8,124,842 of NW_027397063.1, forward strand.
TAAGGAAGTGACAGATAAGGAGGAATATTTAAAACAAAACAACAAATATAGGTGATTGTTCAACATCCCCCAAACAGCTTTTAAATCAGTAAGAACAGACCTCTGTAATTCTGTTACTTTTTGGCATTAAGTAATGGATCCTGATGTCTTTCTCTGTGGTCCTAACCCCTTCTTTCTATGAGCGACCTAACATGATTTGTGGAGGACCCTGAAGACCCTCATATCTTGGAGGATATGAGGGGGGTATGTTTTCATATCCTCCTCGGTATGGTGGTGAATATGAAAACAATTCTTTACCTCAGTATGGTGGTGATCAGTGGTGAAGCAAGCTGATGCTGCCAGAGCTCTACCACAACCCCCCCCTGGGCTGTGGTGAAGTTTCTTTGAGGTTCTGGGAGAGACACAATGGGTGCCCGGCTACAGCAAGCTCACCATGACATCTTTTCTCCACAACTGTCCCAAAGTTTAGATTCACTGAGTATTCCTCAGGGAAGGGTGGGAAAAGAAGAGGAAGAAGAGAAAAACAGAGGGTAGTTTGGAGGGGGAGGGCCCCAGGCTTTGTCTAGATGTCACTCTTATATGTCTGTCCAGAAGTAGAGATGATTGGTCACCAAGGGAGGCTTACCTTATTTTATTTATCTGCACAGCAATTTTACAAGGTGGTTAATTCCACCTAAACAATGAATAAACCACAGACAGCTCCAAGACGGTAAGTATGGTGATGAAGTTCACGCAGCTAGTAAATGGGGACCTGGGACTTAGTCTACACTATTTTTTTTAAGAATGCCAAACAATATAATTTACTATTTATAAACATAAATTTAGTCTACACTATTGATCACTGTTGTGTTTATTTCCCCACACAAATGGCCAGTGATGGAAGGGGAGACTGAGAAAGTTCATTGCTCTCTGCTCCTGTCATAAGCCCATTCTTCACTCCATCGGATATCTATTAGCAGCTTTTGGTACAATTACTAGTCTTAATAAGATCCGTCATTTCCCTTCGTAATGACTCCTGCAAGGTATATATTTCTCAAAAGTGAATACCTAGGAAATGAACCATTTAAGCTTATGTTTTTCTTTTTTTAAAGAAGATTTTATGTATTTATTTAGAGAGAGAGGAAGAGAGAGTGTGAGTGGCAGGGAGGGGCAGAGGAAGAGGGAGAGAGAGAATCTTTAAGCAGACTCTGTGCTGAATGTGAGCCCAACACGGACTCAACCCCAGGACCCTGAGCTGAAATCAAGAGTCAGATGCTTAACTGACTGAGCCACCCAGGCACCCCCAGGCTTATGTTTTTCAGTTGAAATCTAGATTTAATAAGTATCTAAACATTACTCCCAAACAAGAAAGGTATGCTTTCACTTTCTTCCTTATTGATTAACCCCATACCTGCCATGTTGAACTTATTTGTGATTTTGGCTATAAATGATTATTATACCTAAAAAAAAAAATACATCAATAACTTTTGCAATAGCTACTGTTCTCTTTTACTTTCTACAATTTATTGTATTATACATCTTCTTCTTTCTTATATTTAATTTTTAATTTTTTAGGGAGTACATCCCTTGAGAAATTATATCAGAAAGTGTGAACAAATAAGTTTTCTGAGTCCTTCTGAGTCCTTGAGTTTCCACTTGAAATTCGGTTGGCATAGAATTCAAGATTCATGGTACTCATTTTTAGAATTTTGAGTATGGCGCTCTAGCATCTTGTCAAGTTCAGGGTTTGGGTTGAAATGACAGATAGCAATCTAATTCCCATTCCTCAGTTGAAAATCTTTCTTCCTCTCTGGAAGTATTTAGGATTTTCTTTTTATCATTGGATTTTTGAAGTTTCATGTGGATGTGATTTACTGTGGTTCTTTTATTCATCCTGATGGGCACTTGATGGGGGCATTTGAATGAAAAGACTCACATGTTGCTTAAGCTCTGGGGAAGTTTCTTCAATAACTTCTGTGTTATCTCTTCTGTTATTTCTGTTTTCACCCTGGGATACCTATCAGACAGCTGTTGAAACTCTTGGATCTGTTATCCTTGTCTTCTAGCTCTTCCTTTGTGTTTTCTATCTCATTTTTCTTTCATGCAACAATTTGAGAGAATTGCTTAGTTTGCTCTTCCAGTTCACCAATTCATTCTTCAGTTATGTCCGTTTTATTTAGATAACTTAAAAAAAAATTCAACACAACAATAACATTTTAAATTTCTAGACTCTTTGGTTTTTTTGGGTTTTTTTGGGCAATATCCCCCTGACTTCAATCTAAAAACATTGCTGCATTAGTGTATGAGGGCTGCTATAGCAAAACCATGGAATCGACTTGGTGGCTTTAACAAAAGAAAATATTTTCTCACAGTTCTGGAAGCTGGAAGTCCAAAATCAAGGTGCTGATAAGGTTGGTTTCCTTTGAGGCCTCTCTCCTTGGCTACCTCTTCATATGGTCTTCCCTTTGTGCATGTGCATTGCTGGTGTCCTTTATGTGTTCTAAGCTCCTCCTTTTCTTATATAAGGACACCAGTCAGATTGGATTAGGGCCCATCCTGATGACCTCATTTAACTTAATTACCTCTTTAAAAGCCCCATCTCCAAATACAGTCACATTCTAAGGTATTGAGACTTAGGGCTTCAACGTATGAATTTGAAAGGGATACAATTCAGTCTATATCAGCTCTATTTAAATTTTCCCTAAAGTTCTTTCCCTTGTGATTGTTCTATTATGTTTTCTCACCTGTTAGTTACTTGGTTGGTTGGATTTGGTGCCATTTATTGATGGTGGTGTTTTTACTCAGATGTTTGGTAATTTTTGTTGTTTTTCCCATCTTTATCCTTGTCACGTGTGTGAGAATGCTGATTGTGGTAACTGTATCTCACCTTTAGTGATTGTGTAGGAGGGGTGGAATGCTTGGCTGGCTGAGAGGGGCTGTGTAAGGAGGTTCTCCTCCTTGGGTCAGTTTCTACCTGGATACCACCTTGGTCTTGGACCCTGATATCAGTGCTCTAGCCCAGTTGCTCACATCTCTCCTGGCAGCTATTTAGCAGGATGTGGGAGTGACTGACCAGCTTTGTATCTTCAAAGCTGTCTTCAGACCCTTCCCTATTATTTTATTTATTGACTCTGGAACTTTCTGAACTAAATATAACCTTCTCCTGTATGTGTTTCACACTGAGGCTCTTTTCAGTTTTGTGACTCTAGAGGTATGATTCTGTCTGCTTACCACCTTACAGAGAGTCTTCTAAATGTCTTCAGATAGTACACTTTCTTTTCTTCTAACATGATGGTGGTGAATTTATCCTCATGTGTGTCTTTTTTTTTTTTTTTTTGGCTTTTCATGAAATTTGGATAGAGGTGATAATATTTAAAATTGCTCCTAAAATTTATTTTTTTAAAGATTTTATTTATTTATTCCTGAGAGAGAGAGAGGCAGAGGCAGAGGGAGAAGCAGACTCCCTGCAGAGCAGGGAGCCTGATATGGGACTCGATCTCAGGACCCTGAGATCATGACCCGAGCCGAAGACAGGTGCTTAACTGACTGAGCCACCCAGGTGCCCTGTTCCTAAAATTTTACATCATTGTGAAATAAACCTGGAAATGCCATTATTTGATAGCAGTAGGTATTAAGATACTTTAAAAATGCCATTAGTACCTCTGGTTAGACCACAGTTAGTTGTTGCCTAATGCCCAATAATCTTCATTTCTATCTTCCTGTAAAGTTTGTTCTCTGTCCATTTTTGTTCCCACATCTCTTCTTAAGTGTTTTCAATAGCTTCATGGATCCATAAAACATCTTGATCTAAGGATTTATCCATTTTTTTAAAAATCACTATTAACTTATTGAGAGAAGAAAGATTTAAGAAATAAATGAATTTTATTTTGGATATATTGTGTTTGAAGTGACTAAGTGATTATACACAGGAACATTGAACAGCCAGTTGGAGATATGGTAGAAAACTTTTCAAGCTCCATCTTACCATTCCATTTATTCATGGAAATCCTGCTATATAGTTGGCATCATATTATGCACCAGAGATGCAAAGATTAGCAAACCATGATACTTGTGCCCAAGTAGCTCACAACCCAGGGAGAAAGTCAGACACATGAGAGAGACACATATTGAATTACTATAAAAGATATATGTGTGCAGCACCTGGGTAGCTCAGTCGGTTAAGCGTTGAACTCTTGACTCTGGCTCAGGTAATGATCTCAGGGTCATGAGATCCAGCCCCGTGTGGGGCTCTGTGCTGGGCGAGGAGCCTGCTTAAGATTCTCATTCTTCCTCTCCCTCTGCCCCTCCCCCACTGTCTCCCACTCACCTGTGCATGCCCTCTCTCTAAAACATAAAAAAGAAATGTGTGCAATGGGTGTGGAGGGTGAGTGGAATAATGAGAATCAGATACACCAAATCTCTAACTCTGTGAATTCTTTTTGGGTTGGAATATTCTGAACTAAAGTAATGTACACACTTCTTGATTTTTTTGTACATACTTGGCTGACTAACAGGGCACTGTTCAGTATGTTTTGCACAACCTATTTTTTTCATGTGAGGGGCTTAATCTTGGGTTTAGTGAAAGCCCCTCTACACTTTTCCTCCTCTACCTCTCCATACACAATAGCTTGCACACAGTTATTTGAACTCTGGAAAAGTGGCTCTTTGAAAGATGAGGTATGGTTTCCAGGGGGAAGCAGATATGGTTACAGGAAGGACCAGAAGAATACAGCATCGGGAAGGAGGAAAACTGAACTAAATCTCAGGAGGGAAATCACAATGAGAACACTGTGAAGGAATGAGTCTTGATTTCCTAGGAATGGTTTTAGCTATGGATTGTCAAGAAAAAAAGGTGTGCTAGATACTGGTTTTTTGGCAGTATCCTTGTCTTTCTAAGCTCCTCAATGCATTGTAGGGCTGGAATGTTAAAAATTACATTTCCCAGTTTACCTTATCAGTAGGTTCCAGTTTAGATTCCCTCAGTGTGAGGCATGTGTGTGGATTTGGGAAAGCAGAAAAGAAGGAGGAGCCATTGATCCTTGGTTTTGGTGGCAGGCACATGACTGAGCATCAGCAGATGACGGAAGTGAGATTTTGCAAATGGCTAGTGGGTGTCCTGAGAATTACTTGCACTGATGCTAGTGGAAATTCCTTGGGGTTCCTGTACTATCTGATTTACTGAATGTAGATGGAAGCTTCCATGACTCTTGTTCCTTTAGTCCTTTAAACAGTTTTCTTAAGTTTTGGAATCCCTTTATTAAGTCATTTTTGGCTAAAATACTTAGAGTGGCTTCTGTGTTCTTGGCTGAATCCTGATTGACCAAAGGGAAACGAATGCTGCTTGAGCTGGCAAAAAAGGGGTGTGTGCCATTGGGGAGCTTACTTTAGGGCTCTTTCCAAAGATGGTCTTCCCAGGGCGCCTGGGTGGCTCAGTTGGTTAAGCGTCTGCCTTCAGCTCAGGTCATGATTCCAGAGTCCTGGGATTGAACCCCGTGTGGGGCTCCCTGCTCGGTGGGGAGCCTGTTTCTCCCTCTGCCTCTCTCTCTGCTGCTTCCTGTTCGAGTGCACATGTGCATGCGCTCTCTCTTTCTCTCTGTATCAAATAAATAAATAAAATCTTAAAAACAAACAAACAAACAAACAAAAAACCAAAGATGGTCTTCCCAAGAACCAGTGCATGGGTGCTGCTGGGTGGAGAGGAGTGCGTTTTTGGCAGGCATGGCACTGGACTGAGGGAATCTCTTTTTGCACCACGGCCACAGTGGCTCCCAGAATTTAGATTGGCTGGGTTTTGTAATGCACCATTTCAGGTAGTCTTTCTTGTAGACCATGAGACTCTGTGGGAGATCAAGGCAATGAGAGAATGCAAGGAAATTTATACTCAAAGCATTTCTCTGAATGTCTCAGACTTTTTTTTTTTTTTTAATTTAAAGATGAAATTCTTTTTGGATGGCACTCAAGATAGATCCAACTCCTTATAATTTCTCTCTGTAATTAGTAGCTTTAGAGTGAGTTTCAGCATAGTATATCAAAGTGTTTAAAGAAAAACTGTAGAATGCAAGACTTTTTTTCCTGGACAATTTTATCCACATAGCAGAAAGTGCTTCCTCTTCTCAGAATATTTAATGTATGTTAACCTTACATTAAGTCATTCTTATAATAGAGTATCTGATGCGGGGACTTCCAGCTATGGCATTTTAAAATGAAGTTATCAGGATGTCATCAGGAACATTACTTATTTGGCTTTGCATAAACACAGGCACAGGAAAACTGTGTTCAACCCTTATGTGGACTCAGTGGTAGTGGTATTTATATCCATGATCTCTAAAAGTTCTGGCTTTCTTGGAGTGTGGTCTAGTTGGGAGATTTCCTCTTGTCCTGCTTCCCTACTTAACCTTAAGTAAGTAGAACGTGAAATTCAAACTTAGTGGCTAGTCATGTGAGACCTTCTGCCATTAGTTGCCAGTATTCCTTTTAAGAACCTGATTTGGTCTCTGTCTCTACCTTTGGAACATGTTTTGTGTATTTCTCCCTCTGTACTTTTGTTTACTCTGTTCCTGTTATCTTTTCTACTATTAATCTGAATGCTACTCTTTTTTTCAAAGGCTAATTCAGATATTTTGTTCTCCAAAAACATTTCTTTAGTTTACACTACTGACTTAACAATCCCTCCCAGCTTTTGAAGTTACAGCTTATGTATCACCTCTGTAGTGGGAGTGTGAATTCCTTTAGGACAATTCATCTAGGACAGAATTTTATTCTGCTTTATTACCATACTAGGAAGAGAGTACATAAAAATTTGCTGAATTCAATGACAGTTATAATCTGTTGTCCTTGAGAGCTTTAAAAATGACATCTTGGTGAAAATACCATTCGCTTAATTAAAACTAATAAATTGAATCAGTTAAGATGTATTTAAGTGAAAGACAAAAATCAGAAGCAAGAAGTAGAACTGTTTCTATTTGTAGATGATAGGATTGTTTACATAGATAATCTTCAGGAATCTATAAAATGGCCATTAGTATACATAAATGAATTTAGCAGTTCACAGGATATAAGGTTAGTATTAAAAAATCAATTGTATTTCATATAATAGCAGTATACAATTAGAAAATGAAATAAAAACAATTATTTTTATGATAATATCAAAAAGTATAACATATTGAACAACTAACTAAATGCCAACAGATTGGATAACCAGATGAAATGGACAAATCCCTAGAAACACAAAACCTACCACGAGTGAATTATGGAGAAATAGAAAATCTGAATAGATCTATAGTTAGTAAGGAGAGTGAAGCAGCAATCAAAAACTTTCTAACCAAGAAAAGCCTGATGACTTCATGGTGAATTCTATTAGACATTTAAAGAAGAATTAATCTCAGTCCTTCTCAAACTCTTCCAAAAAATTGAAGAGGAGGGAATACTTCCTAACTCATTCTTTGAGACCATCATTATTCTGATACCAAAGCCAGAAAAAGACACTACAAGAAAACTACAAAGCAGTATCCCTCATGAATATTGATGTGAAAATCCTCAACAAAATACTAGCAAATCAAATTCAACAGCACATTAAAAGGATCACACAGGATACAGTGGGATTTATTCCTCAAATGCAAAGATGGTTCAATATATTACATACTCATATAATATACGACGTTAACAGAATGAAGGCAAAGAACACCATCATCTCAGTTGAAGCAGAAAAAAGCATTTGACAAAATTCAGCACACTTTCATGATAGCATTCAACAAAATAGGTATACAGGGAAACTACCTTAATATGATAAAAGCCAAATAGTAAAAACCCATAGTGAACATAATACTCAGTGAAAAGACTGAAAGCTTTTCCTTCAAGGTCAAGAACAAGGCACGGATGACTGCTTCCACTTCTTCAATTCAACAATCTTAGATGTAGGAAACCCTAAGGAATCCATGAAAAAAATGGTCATAACTAATAAAAGAATTCAGTGCTGTTATAGGATATGAAATCAGCATACAAAAATTAGTTCTGTTTTTATACACTCATAGTGGACAATCCAAAAAGGTAATAATAATGTCATTTACAACAGCATCAAAATAATAAAACACTTAGGAATAAATTTAAGGAGATGAAAAACTTGTACACAGGAAACTACAAAACATTGCTGAAAAAAATTAAAGAAAACACAAATAAATGGAAAGATATCCTGTGTTCACTGGAAGACCACATTTAATTAAGATGTCCATATTATCCAAAGCAATGTACACCTTCAGTGCAATCCCTATCAAATTCCCAGTGGTGTTTTTACTAAATTATTTTACTACAAATTTGCATCTCAGAGTGAGTCTCTCAGGGAATTGACCTGGGACATATTTTGGAGGTAGAACTTTAAGAGGACACACAGATGGTAATAGGAGGGAGGAAGAAGACTCCAGGTTTTAGCTTGAATAATTTAATAGATGGTGATGTCATTTACTTAGCTGGACTAGACTAGGGGAAGGTTGGGTGGGCATTGAATTAAAAGTCCTGCTTTGGTCATGCTAATTTTGAGATGTCATTAGATATTCAAGAGGAGTCATCCAAGGAGCAGTTGGAGATTTGATTCTTGAGCTCAGGGAGAGGTCATAAGGATACATAATACCTTTGAAAGTCATAGGATATTAGGTGGATAAGTTTACTTAAAAAGGGACCTCAGTTTAATTCTGGCTCCCTCTGACATTTTCCAGCAGTCATAGATGCAAATACCAGCAAGTTCTCTGTATCAGTTTCCTAGGGCTACGGTAGGGAAGTACCACAAATTGGGTATCTTAGAACAGCAGAAATTTATTGTCTCACAGTTCTGGAGGCTAGAAGTTCCAAACACGGCTGTCAGCAGGGCCATGCCCCCTCTGAACCATCTAGGGAAGGATCCTTCCTTGTCTCTTTCTAATTTCTGGCGGTCTCAGGCATTCTTTGGCTTGTGGCAGGGTAACTTTAATCTTTGCTTTCACCTTCACATGGTTGTCTTCTCCCTGTATGTCTCTTCACATAATCTTCCCTCTGTGCATGTCTGTGTCTGTGTCCAAGTTTCCCCTTTTTATAAGTATACCAGTCATATTGGAGTACAGTTCTACCTACTCCAGTATGACCTCCTCTTAACTCATTACATCTTCAGTGACCGTGTTTCTAAGTAGTAGTGTATTCATTCTGAGTTACTGATGGTTAGGAATTCTATATATGTATATATATACACATATATATATACATATATATGATGTTTTGCCTTTTTTTTTTTACTGAAATATAATCAACAACATTATATTAGTTTCAGGTGTACAACATACCATTTATCATTTGTATACATTGCAAAATGATCACCATAATGAATCGAGTTACCCTCTGTCCCCATACAAAGTTACACAATTTTTTTGTGATGAGAAGTTTTAAGATTTACTTTCTTAGCAACTTTCAAATTTGTAATGCAATATTATTGACTATAGTCACCATGCTGTACATTACATTCTCATGACTTATTTATTTTATAACTGGAATTTTGTACCTCTTGATACCCCTTACCCGTTTGGCCCACCCACCAACCCTGCTCCCTTCTGGCAACCAACAGTCTAATCTCTGTGTCTATGAATTTTGTTTTGTTTGTTCATTTGTTTTGTTTTATGGATTCCATTGATCTGTGAAATCTTATGGTATTTGTCCTTTCTGTCTGACTTATTCATTTAGCATAATACCTCAAGATATATTCATGGTCAATTTTATGATTGAGCAGTATTCCATTATATATATATAGCACATCTTCTTTATCCATTCATCTATTGATGGACACTTAGGTTGTTTCCTTATCTTGGCTTTTGTAAATAATACTTCCATGAACATAGGACTGCATATATCTTTTTGAATTAGTGTTTTTGTTTTCTTTGGATAAGTACCCAGAAGTGGTATTGATGGATTAGATGGTAGTTCTATTTTTAATTTTTGGAGGAACCTCCATACTGTTTTCCACAGTGGCTGCACCAATTGATGTTCCCACCAACAGTGCATGAGGGTTCCCTTTTCTCCATATCCTTGCTAATACTTATGATTTTTGTCTTTTTGATACTAGCCGTTCTGACTGGTGTGAGGTGATATCTCATTGTGGTTTTGATCTGCATTTCCCTGGTGATCAGTGATGTTGAGTATCTTTTCATGTGTCTGTTGGCCATATGTGTATGTCTTCTTTGGAACAATGTCTGTTCAGATCCTCTGACCATTTTTTTTTCCTCTTCCCATTTTTAGTTGAAATTTTTTGTGTGTGATTGAGTTGTATGAGTTCTTTATATATTTTGGATATTAACCTCATCAGATATATGATTTGCAAATATCTTCTTCCATTCAGTAGGTGGTTGCCTTTTTTTTTTTTTAAAGATTTTATTTATTTATTTGAGAGAGAGAGAGTGAGAGAGAGTACACGAGAGGGGGTAGGGTCAGAGGGAGAAGCAGACTCCCCACTGAGCAGGGAGTCTGATGCGGGACTCGATCCCGGGACTCCAGGGTCATGACCTGAGCCGAAGGCAGTCGCTTAACCAACTGAGCCACCCAGGCGCCCGGTGGTTGCCTTTTTATTTGTTTGTGTTTTCCTTCATGGCACAGAAGCTTTTTAGTTTGATATAGTCTCATCTGTTTATTTTAACTTTTTTGTTGCCATTGCCTTTGGAGTCAAATTCAAAAAAAATATTGCCAAGAGCTATGTCAAGGAGCTTACTGTCTTATGTTTTCTTCTAGGAGGTTTCTGGTGTCTGGTCTTGCTTTCAAGTCTTTAATTGATTTTGAGTTAATTTTTGTGTAGAGTGTAAGTTAGTGGTCTGGTTTCATTCTTTTGTATGTCACTATCCAGTTTTCCCAACACCATTTATTGAAGAGACTATCCTTTCCCCATTGTATATTTTCACTCCTTTTGTTGTAAATGAATTGACCGTATTTGCTTTGGTTTATTTCTGGGCTTTCTATTCAATTCCATTGAACTGTGTGTCTGTTTTTATGCCAATCCCATACTGTTTTTTTTTTTTTAAGATTTATTTATTTATTTAGTGGAGAGAGAGAGAGAGAGAGAGAGAGCGCATGAGCAGGGGGAGGAGCAGAGGAAGAAGCAGACTGTCTGCTGAGCAGGGAGCCCAATGTAGGGCTTGATCCCAGGACTCTGGGATCATGACCTGAGCTAAAGGCAGATGCTTAACCGATTGAGTCACCCAGATGCCCCCAATACCATACTGTTAGTATAGCTTTGTAATATAGTTGGAAAGCATGGAGCATGATACCTCAAGCTTGGTTTTTTTTTCTCAAAATTGCTTTGGTTATTTGGAATCTTTTGTGGTTCCATATACATTTTAGGACTGTTTTTTCTCTTTCAATGAAAAATGTCATTGGACTTTTGGTAGGGATTGCATTGAAACTGTAGATTGCTTTGGGTAATGTGAACATTAAAAAATATTAATTACTCCAATCCATGAGCATGGAATATTTTTCAATTTATCTGTGTTGTTTTCAGTTTCTTTCATCAATCTTACGGTTTTCAGGATATTGGTCTTTTACCTCCTTCATTAAATTTATTCCTAGATATTTTATTCTTTTTGATGCAATGGTAAAAAGATCGTTTTGTTGATTTCTCTCTTTGATAGTGTATAAAAATGCAACAGATTTTTGTATATTGTCTTACCCTGCAACTTTACTGAATTTGTTTATTAGTTCTAACAGTTCTTGGTGGAGTCTTTAGGCTTTTCTGTGTATGAAATCATGTCATCCACAGGTAGTGACAATTTTACTTCTTCCTTCCCAATTTGGATGCCTTTTATTTCTTTTCCTGCCTAATTGCTCTGGCTAGGAATTCTAATACTATGTTGACTAAAAGTGGTGAGAATAGGCATCTTGTCTTGTTTTTGATCTTAAGGGAAAAGCTTTTAGCTTTTTGCCGGTGAGTTTGATATTAACTATGGGGTTGTCATGTATAGCTTTTATTATGTTGAGGTATGGTCTGTCTATACCCCACTTGTTGAGAGTTTTTATCATAAATAGATGTTGAATTTTGTCAAATGCTTTTTCTGCATATACTGAGATGATCATATGATATTTATCCTTCATGTGATGTATCACATTGATTGATTAGTGGATATCAAACCATCCTTGCATCCCTAGAGTAAATGCCACTTGATTGTGTTATAGGATCCTTTTGATATATTGTTGAATTTGGTTTGCTAATATTTTGTTGGGGATTTTTACATCTATGTTCATCAGGGATATTGGCATATAATTTTCTTTTTTTGTGGGATTATTGTCTGGTTTTGGCATCAGGATAATGCTGGCCTCATAAAATGAGTGTGGGTGTGGGAGAGTTCCTTCCTCTTCAATTTTTTGGAAGATTTTGAGAAGGATATGGGTTCTTATTTTATTTTATTTTTTTAGTTCCTTCAAGTATAAAGTTAGATTGCTTATTTGGGATTTTTCTTGTTTCTTAAGGTAGGCCTGTATTGTGGGTGGGGGGCTGTGACAGGGGCATGGGGGGCACAGCAGCAGCACAGGGTGGGGGACAGGGTGCTCATCCATGGCCTAAGGTAGTGGTACAGCTGTGGAATGGGGGGTGGGGAGCGTGCAAGCAGGGTAGGAAGTCCAAAAATGGCATCTGCCAACTCTGGGGCCAGCAAGGTAGAGGGAGAATATAAAAATGGTGCCCGCCAATGTCTCCATCCTTGGAGAGATTCCCAACAGGCTTTTCCTGAAGCTTTAAAGTTAGCAAATAAATCTCCTTTGCATATGGTGTAGGTTCTTTTCAAACTGCTACCTTTCCTCTGGGTTCTGGGGCAAATGAGTCTGCATATGAGATGTTTAAGAGTGGAATCTTCTTTCTCTAAAACTGTGTGGTTCTCCTGGTTTTCAAAGCAGATGTTTTGGGGGCTTGGCCATCCAGTGCAGGTTCCAAGGGCTGGGATGCCTGATGGGAGCACAAACTCCTTACTCTTCATGGAGAAGTTCCATATTTGTGAGATCTCTCTTGCTTTTGGGTTCCCATGCAAGGGTGGGGTTTTTGGCAAGACCATACTTCTGCCTCACCTACATGCCTTGATGTGGCCTACTTATCCTTTGCTGTGGAGCAGCTCTTCAGCTGCTCAGGTTCTTTTCAGAGGGAATTGTTCTGTATGTGACTATAGATTTCTCGTGTCTGTGGGAGGAGGTGAGTTTAGGATTTTCCTATGATGCCATCTTGAATCACTTCCCGGCTTTTATTTTCTCAACATATCTTTCTTGAGGGACACAATTCAACCCATCATAGGCTCCTACAGGGATTTTCTATCAGGTTTATAGAGTTATAAGGATATTCTTAAGTTATAATTCTGTTACACATGGTATATGGCATTTTACATTAACCAGGATACTAAATGTATTAAGCCCTTGCATTGTACAACCATTCTGAATAAATAAGAGCCCATAGTTAACTCTCCTGTCAGTTTCCCTTAGAAAATAAATGAAGAACACTTCAGAAGCATCACATGCCGATGAGGACAGTCAGTGGGGAGGCACGGGGATGCAATTCCTGGAAAACACACTTGGATTCCATGAATATCGTACTTTACCAAATTTGTAGGTAATAGTCAAACAGCTGACTCATGTTTCTGGATTTTTGGAAAACAGACATTATGCCATAGTACATACTGATGTGTGTGCTTGAAAACAAATGAGAGAAAAGAGCTCACAAAACTGCAGATTCAGAGTGGGCAGAAACACTATGTACTAGCTGAGTTCTTGGATGACTTCAGTTTCAACTTCCTGACAAAGGTTTTGCTTGTTTCAGTGTCACATCATTTGTCATAGTTATGCACTTTTAAGGCATGTAGCACCTATAAATACACTAGTTTCCAAGATAAGGAAGCAGAACTTTTAAATATAACAATGTAAAGGCATGCAATGCATCTGTGGAGACACTACCCAGCTAAAAGGTTGAGACTGTGTTTTGTCTGAGAAGCGACTCAGCTAATGGAAGCCTCCAAATTCCTGACAAATTCTGTCTATTAGAAACTGCTAGTTGTAATTTCCAAACGTTTTGGTTTTAACCAACTTTGTTTTCCTTTATAGGGGTATAGTTAGAGACAGTTAGGAAATACCACATGGTCCTCATCAGCTGGTCTTTTTGCTCAAGCTACAAAGCAAAATTCTGCTCTTTAATAACAGATAACATTATTCAAGAGCCTGTGTGATGCTGGGTATTGGGCAGAGATGATGGGAAGGAAAAAGGCAGCAGGGAACTAGAGCTGCTACAGACATGCCTCGGAAGCTACTATCGCAGGCACAGAGCACAAGTGGAGTTTTGTTGGCCCACGCCATGCCTTAGGGATAAGGTTGGCCTGGCAGCCAACTTCCTGGAGACTGAACACACACCTATGTCACTGGGATGCCCTAACAAATTGTTTAATGTCTCAGTGCTTCAATTTTCTTGCTTTTGTAAAAGGGGAGTAATGAAAATCACCTCACAGCATTGCAATCAAGAGTAAGTTTTGTTAAAAATACAGATTCTTTTTTAAAACATATATTCTTGGGGCACAACCAAGTGTAACTGAATCAGACTTTCCAGGGGCAATGCCTGGGAATCTGTATATTTAATGACATCCCTGGTTTCTGGAGGTGTTTTGGGAAACATGAGTTACATACGGTATGTAAAGTGGCTAGCATAGGGCATGTGGCACTTGGTGAATGGTGGTTTTCTTCCCATCCCTTCCCTTGTTAAGTATGCAGACATAAGGGCAATGTGCTCAGGTGGTGTGGTCACAGTTGAGCACAGAAGCAGTCGTTCTTTCTGTGCCCCTCTAACTTGTGATTATTAAGTGTTCTGAGTGATAAAACTTTTGAATAGGTTTATTGGTTTATGATCCATCAGCCTACCAAGTGCCACAATCTCTTACCTACAGAGTGTATCATGTTGGGGCAGGGGGAGTACATTTTAAAATGACTTAATACTTAAAACACGTTCAACAGTTAAAAATGATTTCAATATTTAATTATATTACATATTCAAATTGATTACTGAAATTATTCTGTTGCAAGCTAAGAAGAATCTGGTTGTCATCTTTATTTTGAATTACAAAATGTTCAAGTATTTTTTTTTTTGCTCTTATTTATTTAAGACTTATTATTTGAGAGAAAGAGAGAATGCACATGAGTTGGGGGAGGGAGGGGCACAGGGAGAGAATCTCAAGCAGACTCCCTGCTGAGCATGGAGGCCTATGTGGGTCTTGATCTCAGGATCCATGAGGTCATGACCTGAGTCGAAACCAAGAATTGGCTACTTAATTGACCAAGCCACACAGGTGCCGCAATTTTTTGTACTTTTTAAAATTTTATTTATTTATTTATTAAGATTTTATTTATTTGAGAGAGAGAGAGTGATCAAGAGGGGAAGGGCAGATGGAGAAGCAGGCTCCCCGTTGAGCAGGGAGCCCTAATGCAGGACTCCATCCCAGGATCCCAAGATCATGACCTGAGCCAAAGGCAGACGCTTGACTGACTGAGCTACCCAGTCTCCCCTTTTGTATGTTTTTTTTTTTTAAAATGAAGCACCTTTACTTAAACTTAAGTGGTACCAGAGGGCCACACGGGAGCCCTTGGGCTCATCTGGATTGCACGGAAGATGGAGTAAATTTATCAGAGGCTCTAGAGAAAAAAAAATCTGGTTCATAAGACATTTCGTTTAGAATGTTGAGTTCATTTTTTAGACATTGATAGAACACTTGTTCTTTGTTGCTCCATTCCAAAACAGTTTTCAGCTGTGACTCTTCGTGAGCAATATGCTGAACTTATTTTGTGAGAACTTCTGTTAACGGCAGTGTTGATAACTGTAGCTGTAACAGGGACAAAAATCGTGAGTATGCACGGCTTCTTTCCCTTCTCTTGTCCCTGAAAGAAAACTCTGGCATTGCCTTGCCATTCCTGCTCTCCCAGTCCAGGCTTCTTATTCACATGTCTGTTATGGGGATGGATGCTCAAGAAATGAGCATGGGTGATTCACATGTGAACATGTGAGAGAAGAGAAGAATAATGGAGATAGAAAGAAATGAAGAGATAGAAAGAAATGAGCTAGAGAAAGAAAATCCTATGTGGGTTGGGGATGGAGAGTAATAGGCAGGGAGAGAGTTTTGGGAAGAAGCCATCCCAGATGCTTGGAGGACTCTAGCAGAGGCAGTGATGAGAGGGGGTTTTAAAGATGTTTGTCTGGGAATTAAGAATGTATTTCCTTCTTTGGCATTTCCTTAGGAGGCTGGAAAAAAAAACAACACACAACCAAAATCCTTCGAAGTTTTTTTCATTACTTTTTGGCTGCCAAACTACAATTCTTTGATTGCAACACTAGGCTGAGCTTGGACCATGTTAGGCTCTAGGGTTTATTTAATTTCAGTAACTTAACTGAATGCAGTAAAATGAAAACTTTGATTATTAAAAAAGTCTATGTCTACAATACCATTTATGAATATTGTATCATTTTGGATGATGACAAATTTATGATCCAAGTTGATTAAGCTCTAAATCTCGAGGTTTAAAGCTGTGTTTGATAATCCCATTAGATCAAAATCAGTATATATTCAGGTTAATTGCTTGGGAGCCAAGAGGACATGTGAGAAATCAAGGGAAATGAACTTTCTAAGACTTCTGCTGGGACTTTTGAGAAGCAAGTTGTTTTCCTGTGGGAACTACAACAGTATTCTGAGTTGTTTCTGCTGGCAAGCATAGTCATGTATACAGCTAGGGCCAACTTCATGGGTGTGTGGCTTACAGTCTTACAGGGCCTATGCTTAGGACTAAGGTCCTGTGCTTGGTTTAAGGTTCTGCTGCTGCCATCTTGAAATTCTTAAGAATTTTTTAACAAGTGGCCCCGCCGTTTCATTTTTCTCTAGGCCCCACAAATTATGTAGACAGACCGGTATAGAACAAATATAAATAGTCATCTATCTACTCCAGAGTCTTTATTAATCAGTCACAAGACTTATTGATTGATCAATTGATTGATTTTTATATTTTTTGAATAGGTAATGCATTCACCTGGTTCCAAATTATTAAATGATTGACAGGAAAATGTCATTTCATCTCTGTCTCCAATGTATCTAGTTCTACCCCTTTTCTACATAAATGATGTTATTAATTTGTTATGTTGTATCCTTCCAGAGATTCTTATGCATAAAAATATATGAACGAAGGGTTTTATATTTCTTCCTTTTGTTTTATATAAAAGGTAACACAATCCATAGTGTTCTGCATCATATTTTTCCCACTTTATATATATATATATATATATATATATATATATATATATACACATTCATATATATAATTTTTGACTATTTTTTTTCCACTGAATATTTTTTGGAGATCTTACTATATCTATATATAGGGAACTTCCTCTTTCTTTTTTACAAGCTACATAGAAGGGCACAGTGTCAGTGACCCATTGTTTATTTAACTGGTTCCATTTTGCTAGAAATTTGGCTTATTCCCACTCTTATGCTGTTATAATCAAGGCTGAAATGAATAACAATGTGCACTCGTCATTTTGCTCATGAATAAGTGCATAATGCATAGCATAAATTCTTCAATGTAGAATTGCTTAGGCAAAGGCTGTGTGTGTGTGTGTGTGTGTGTGTGTGTGTATGTGTATATATATATGTGTGTGTGTAATTTCAGTAGATATGCCAAACTGGCCTCCAAGGATATATTTAAATATATTTAAAGATAATACCAATGATGTGTGAGTGCATATTTCTCTAAAGCCTCACTAATATGGTGAGTTTCCAAACTTTTGAATTTTTTTGTTGCCAATACAATAATGATGTTTAAATGTGCACTTCTTATTATTAGTGGGATTGAACATCCTTTCATATGTTTTATAGCTGTTAGTTTGAACTATATGAAATTGCCAATTTCCAAGCATTTTTAACGTACAGAAACTACAATTTCATGTGATTTAACCTAATTTTATACTTCTTTTTTCTGAGCTCTCTGCTCATTTCCTTTGCTTATTTTTCTATTGTGTTGGTCTTTTGATTTCCGTGTGATCTTTGTGTATCCAAGAGATTAGCCTTTTATGATGTGTTTCAAATATTTTGTTTTTGCCAAAGTTGCCTTTTGACTTGCTTTTATATTTCTATCCATGCAGAAATTTTATGTTATCAAATTATCATCTTTTTCCTCCTGATTTTGAATTATAGTTAGAGAGGTTGTCCACAGTCCAAAATTATAAAGGAATTTCTATATAACTCCAAGGTTTTAAAAATTATTTATATTTCTTTCTTTATTTATGTAAAGCACACGTGGTAGGGAGGGGCAGAGGGGGAGGGAGAGAGAGAGAATCCAAGCAGGCTCCATGCCCAGCGCAGAGCCTGACGCAGGGCTGAATCTCACAATCTTGCGATCATGACCTGAGCTGAAAACAAAAGTCGGATGCTTAACCAACTGAGCCCACCCAGGTGCCCCTCCAAGGTCTTTTTGAAAAAGAACGTTTTTAGTTCTACTTTTTACTTTAGAAATCTTTGATCCATTCATAATTTGTCCTGATATAGGATGTGAGGTATGGATCCAGTTTTGTTTTATTTTATTCTTTCTTGTTGACTACTCAGTTGTTCTAACCAATTTATTGAATAGGACTTTTCTCCCACCTGGTTTGATATGCCACCTTCATCATATGCTAAATCCCTGTAGACATTTGAGTTTATTTTGAGAGTTTCTGTCTCTTCTATGGGTGTTTTTCTTTGGTTTCTCTTTTGTGGGTGTCCCTTTTTATTTCTCTTCATGTAGTAGTATCTTACTTCTTTAATTATTGTCAGCCCTATGACCCATAACAACTTCCAGCAAGAGAGAAAAACCTGTGCTAATAAGGGTGATTTTTTGGCTTAAGGTACTGACATTTTCAGTCAAGGACATACAAGTACTGTGTAAGCAGTTTTGTGTCAAAGATTTTTCTGGTAGAAACTGACTTATAGCAGTAGAAAGTAGAAAAGAGAATAATGATTGCTAATGCTGTGTGTCAACTTGGCTAGGCATGGTTTCCAGATGTCTGGTCAAACACCAGCCAAGATGTTGCTGTGAAAGTATTTTTTAGATGTGATTAACATTTATAGCCAGTAGACTTTGAAGCCAATAATGTGGCTGGGCCTCTTCTAATCAGTTGAAGGCCTTAAGAGCAAAGACAGGTTCTTGGAGAAGAAGGAATTCTACCTCAAGCCTGTAACATAGAAATCCAGCCTGAGTTTCCAGCCTGTCTGGCTTTCCCTGTGGGTTTTGGACTGAAGACTGCAACATCCACTCTTAACTGAATTTCCAGCCTGCTAGCTTGCCCTATATATTTCAGACTTTCTGACCCCCACAATCAGATGAGCCAGTTCTGTAAACTAAATCTCTCTGTATATATCCTATTTATTCTGTTTTTCTGGAGAATTTTGACTGGTACACTGAGGGAACTAGGTGAAAACTGATCAGATGTTTTTCAGGAAACCTAATATTTCCTACTATTACCATGCGCCTGTGTGTAGTTGATTAATGCACGTTAACAATGCACCCCATGTGCTCAGAACACTGGTAGTTCTCCCCACCCTGATACCTTGTCCTACCCTACAGACATCTGTCTCTATTTTCTCTCTACCACTCTCACTGGGTTGCTTTATTTTTATGGGGAGGGGGTGCTGTCTGAGATGAGCAGAAAAATTCTTTAGTCAGTGAAGGGCCTGCAGGTCTTATTTAGGAGATAATTTATTCTGCTTTTCTTTTAGCTACTTTTGAAGCCTGAGATTGTTATAGAATACATGAGCTCCTTGAAATCATTGAAAATTGGCCTTTTCTAAAAGAGTTTTTATCCAGGAATTGACATTATCACTCTATATTTTGAAAAAGTATTCTTTTTTTTTAAATACAGAGGTTATTTAGCACTTTTCCAATCTTTAGAGCCCCCCCCAGTCCTTTACTATAAATACATGTATTTATTTGTAAACACACACACACACACACACATGCACACACACACACTTTTGATACAGTGTGACTATGAAAGGTATAATCGGGACCAGCCCAATGAAAAAGACACACAGAGTAAAGTCTGGATGGGTCCCGAACACAGAGCTTCTGTGTCCTCTCCCTGCTTCCACCAAATTTTAAAAGAAAAAGATTACATTACAGTTTTGTTTTAACTGGACTTTTTAGTGGTTAGGTTGGTTTTTCCATCACAACATTAAGCAATCCAAGATTGTATAGTTTGAGAATTTCACACATGCGTAAGCATAAGACAAATAAGCCTGGTGTTTATACAAAGCGCCACTGCTTTAAAACAAAGGCGTCTGCTGGGAAGCAAGAGGCAGATAACTCATACATGGTGACAGTGTTTTGATTTCCCAACCACTTGTAGGTCTGGACCAGTGAATACGACCACTGGGAACTTCCCTGCCTTGGGAAATACTGTGGCACATAAACTGGAGCATGATGAGCATAAAACAAGATTGGCGAAGCTATAATGTGAGTCTCAGAGGGTATACTGCTGAACGCGAGTGTTCTTAGGAAATACACTGTTACTCGGAGAAGTGAAAAAGGAATATCTGGCTATTTGATTGAGGCTGGGTTTTCTCACTGAAGCACACATACACACAAAAGGAAAATCATAAAAGAATATGAGAAGATAATATAAAAGATGAAGTTTTCTATTCACATAAGAAACAGTTTTGAAAATTTCACAGGACTTTGCAAACCTTCAGGTATTAAATACTGGTTTGGTTATCAAAAGACTGCAGGGAGTTTAGAACTGTCACTATACATGAAGAAACCAAGTTTAGGGCAGTGGCCTTCAGTTTGTTGAAAACTGTGAGGCTTTTGTCTAAAATGTTTTATGAATGAGGTCAGGGGTTGGGGGTGGTCAAGGCAGAAAACAGATCACAGCAAAATTACTCTGAGTGAAAGGGGATCTGAGCCTTGGAAGGCAGGTTCTGGGCCATGCCACCTGCCCTGCCATTTCTAGGGAGGTGCTATGGAATTTGGAAGTCTTACTGCTATGCATAATGCAGTTGAACAACCACCCGTTCACTTTTTGTTAATGGTCTTAGGACAGCACTCAAGTTGGGTTCCAATAGGTGGACAGAGCATCTTCAAAGATCCTTAGGAAAGCACACACATCTCAACTTACTGGGTGAGAGACAAGGCAGCCTTTCTCCAGAGGAGATATGACTGCTCCAGGACCAGCATGTCTCTAGCTATAAAAGTAGTGGCAGTGAGAGATACAATAGAGATCTGTGTCCCTAGCACAGTCCCTGGCACAGAGCCATCCACAGAATTTTGGCTGTTCCTACACCTGCTACTGAAAATGGCATGGGTCCTACTATGCTTGCTGTTACTGCCGCTATCAGTCTCTGTTGGTTGATGATCTGCTACTGCCATGTTTTTCCTGACCCTAAAAAGTAAAAAAATGGGGATCACAAGGAAAAAAAAAGACGAATGGCCATAGACCCCTTAGTTTAGTTTCTATTTATGTTCCAGAGTTGTAAACTTCGTGACTGAGAAATAAAAATAAATAAATAAGAATAGTCGTTCTCATTTATCCAGTTATAAGCATAGTGTCTAGCTATAAAGTAACTGCTAAACATACAGCATCTCATTTTATTCTCCCAGCACCTCTGTGGGGTAGGTACTTTTATTATTTCTGTTTTACCAATGACATTGATTAAATTGCCTACGGTCCACAGAGCTGCCAAGTGAAAAAAAGTAGGGCTAACTATTCCGTTTCTATATGATTGTTTTGGGATTTCATCCAGAAAGAGACAAGAGGCATTGAGTAGTGGTCTTAAAAACCCAGCCTGAACCCAGAGAGATGCTGGCAACAGGCATCTGTTGCTAGATGAACAAAGGAGAAGCAACCTCAAACAGGGGGAGCAGAAGGAGGGTTCTGGAGTCCTCGAGATGGCTTCCGAACAGGTTCACTTTCTTTGGTGAGTGATCCTCTAGCCTGGCTGTTGGCAGAAATGAAGCCTAAGAGGAGGCAGAGGTCATGGTGCTCCAGCCAGAAATCAAAGGATTGAAAATTCATGAAGAATGGGGGAGGAGTGTTTGGTGGGCATTAATCAGTTCAGCCATGCAGATAGAAATCAACAGAAATCTTGATTGTCTGTGTCAGTTACTTTATGTCTCTCAGTAGCTCCTTTCGCACCCACACAGCACAGAATCCCTTATTTTTACCTATTACCAGGTGGTGCCTTTGTGTCTTCCACCCATCACCCCCCATTTTACACTAGTCAGGTTTCTTCCCTATTAGGAAGTTGCGTTGTACTTTTCTGTGTGTGTCTATTTCAAGCTTTTAGTTCTCACACAAGTCATTTTTTTTTACCACCTTCCCCCACCCCAGAATTGGATTCTTAAATCTCTAAGTTCCTCTTCTTTTAAAAACTTATCTTGAAAGTCTTTTCCTAGCTGACTCCCATGCCTGCCACCGTTGCTCACTTCCTGTCCTTCTTATGCCCCTTCAGGACAGGGGCACACCATATGCATTCGACAGTAAGGATGGCATTGACCTTGGTGAAGAATTAGTGTCTACAGATTATTGTTGATAATTTCTGTAGGATGTGCATAAAAGAATATCTCAACTTTCAAGGTAACTCACCAACTTTTCGGTTCAACTGGGAGAAAGACACATTTTTCGTCCTATGATATTAGCTTTAACATCCAAGGGAACCACCAGCAGACCTTTAAATAGTCAAACTGCTAATCACTTTCTAAACTCAGATTTGTTATATTTTCACCACATTTGGACCAAACCTTCAACACCATTTTAGGATAATTTATTGGGGTCACACACCTGAACATTACAAAACCCTGAATCAAATTTCCTTTTCATTCACCTCTAAGTTCCCCAAATTATAAGCCAAAGTCCCACTGCCAGTAGTTCGCATTTACTGAACGTTGGGCCACTTAAATGTATAGTATGGATCAACATTATTGGGATGTTTATATGTGATTGACACTTATGTATGGAAATGGAAAATACACCTGAAATGTTTTCTCTTAAATGCTCCCCCCCTTTTTTTCTGTACCTTTTACCTTTTAGTAAACATTTATTGAGTACTTCATGAATAATTACTGAGTACTTAATGGGTTTAAATGATTACCGTGCTAGGTGTTGCATATATAAAGATGAAGAGACATGGTCCCTGTCCTTTACCAACTTCCAGTAGAGTCCATCAGAACTAGAGAGCAGAGGCTCTTGGCCAGTGGTCAGCTGATTAGAAAGACTTATTTGAGGTCCTCTTAGGCAGTGTTTTGCCATCAACCAGAAGTAGCACAGGCTATGGAAGAGAAGAACCTTAACTTATTATATGATGTTGGGCAAAGTTCTTCAACCATTCTGAACTTTAGATTTCTCATCTCTCTCTCTCTCGTTTTAAAGATTTTATTTATTTATTTGACAGAGAGACAGCGAGAGCAGGAACACAAGCAGGGGGAGTAGGAGAGGGAGAAGCAGGTTTTCTGCCGAACAGGGAACCCGATGCGATGCTGGATCCCAGAACGCTGGGATCACAACCTAAGCCAAAGGCAGATGCCTAACGACTGAGCCACCCAGGCGCCCCTTCTCATCTCTTTTATCTATATTTATCATGGATTTATTAAATGAAAGCCATCATTATTTGAGAAGCTTCCTTCCTTCTTTTTCAGTGTATCTAAAAGTTTTTGAAAACAACATACATGAAAAATAATGACGTGAATTTAACAATGACAACACTCTCCCTTCCTAGGGACATTGTTCATTCTCTAAAAAAATGCTCATTTGACCCTACAAAGCAATTTTAAATTTTATGTAGTGTTATGTTTCGATATATTTATTAAGAAAAATGGCAGAACCTACTCCCTTGACATATCAAAGTGCTGCAGAACCAGGTGTGGATTTCAGTGGCACCATTTATAGACTCTTGGGCTCCAGAATTCTATCATCACATTTAAAGCAACATCTTGTGAGCATACCAGACTCTACCTTTCTTCCTTGAGTCTCATGTTACATAGAACCTCTCATTCCCTAGAGAAAAAACAGCCTTCAGTGAGTCAGACATCAAATGGAGGCTCTTGGTGGCTAATCTGATGGTTCTTCAGTGGTTACTTGGCAACTCTGTAGTCAGTGAATAATTTAAAACAGACATCTTCATGCATTATTCAGTAAAACCAAACTTGTGATACAGTGTGTGGGTACCACAAGTCCTGAAGGGAATTTGCTGCCTTTGATTATTGTACATTTCCTTCCCCCAAATATCCAAATACTCAGTTACAAGATTATCTGCTGATCCAAATGACAGGTTTATTAATGTCTGCGTTCAATTGTATTGACATTGTTGTTTTCAGTGTTCACATCTCTTCCAGATACCTCACATGATGGGCAATTCATGAATTGAATTCCTGTTGAATTGACAACATTGTCCCAACTGGACCTGACATTTGAATCATTCTGATTACACAGATGCATATTTAGGCAAAATTCTTGTTGCTTCCCTTTCTTTGGAGACTTTTAGTTGACTAATCTTTCAACATCAGTATTTTTAGTGAAAACCCTCTGAAACAAAAACTTTGATAACCAAAATACTTTTGGAAATAATGACCAGGCAGTGAAATATTTATGCTACTGATTGAATAGCATTCTGTAATGTTGTAGACTAATGAATCCACATGTATCATATAAAAAAAAAAAACCTTAGGCAGCTATTTCTAGCAGTCATTCCCAGGTTTGGGTGTAAGCTCTTCAAACCAATTGGGCAGATTTTCCAGAAGGTTTACTATCTGCTTTACTCTTTTCCCCTTGACTTCTGTTGGACCAAATCATGAAAGTCCCTCCTTATTCTGTTTGCTATTGGCCAAAATGTAAGTACTTTCCTGGAGAGGCATCCTCAAGTCGAGCTTCTCTCTCTCGTGTAAAAACAAAACAAAACAAACAAATAACAACAAAAAACTTTTGGTACCTAGGTCATTCCCAAGCATGCTATTTTTGCTTCCTAAAGGAGTATACTGAAGAGGAAGGAATAATAAACTGCATTAACAAACTGTCATAAATGACTGTAAACTGAGTATCTTCAGACAACAAAAATTTGTTCTTTCACACTTCTGGAGGCTGGAAGTCTGAGGTCACGGTATCAGCAAAGCCATACTCCCTCTGAAGGCTCCAGCGGAGCTTCCTTCCTTGCCTCTTCTAGCTTCTCAGGGGTTCAGGTGTTCCCAGGCTGTGGCTGCATCTACTCCAGTCTCTGCCTCTGTCTTCAAATGGTCTTGTGTCTTCTCTTTTCTGTGTCTCTTATAAGGACATTCGTCATTGGATTTAGGGCCTACCTGGATAATCCAGGACGATGATCTCATCTGGGGAC
The DNA here is from genome assembly GCF_003265705.2 of Callorhinus ursinus. Taxonomy (NCBI): domain Eukaryota; kingdom Metazoa; phylum Chordata; class Mammalia; order Carnivora; family Otariidae; genus Callorhinus; species Callorhinus ursinus. The sequence continues at coordinate 8,150,173 of NW_027397063.1, forward strand.
CCTAATTGAATTAAATCTGCAGAGAACCTTTATCAAAATAAGATCCCATTCACAGGTTCTGGGGGGTTGGAATGTGGACGTATCTTTTCAGGGGTCACCATTCAACCCACTCTATAAACTAAGGTTTTATCACTACTCATTTCACTTTGGATGTATATAAACTATTGTGTAACAACCACTTACTTCCATCCTGTCAGTCACAGAACCTCTGAATTATCCTATCAGTCATATAACCTTTGAAATTCACTAAAACAAATTTATTTTATAGAATCAAGAAGTTGCCTTTCCTTTATAAGTTCAGTTCAATCTCAGTAATTTATCCTGGACATATTTTCACACACACCTTAAAAATGGCAAAGGTACTTTTACCAACAGGCACATTTTATTTCAGGCAGATAAGTTGTTGGAATTGACAGCCACTTGCCCAAAAGCTTTGTTAAAAGTTGAGATTTGTATTTGCAATTCAGAGGTAGTCACCACTAGATGGCGGTCTTGACTCATTAGAGAGCCCAATCTCTTGCCTAATGGTTTCTCCAGGAAGTGATGGCACTGAGACCACAACTTCATAAGGCGGTATTTGCTTGCCTTTGAAAACAACACAGTTAAAATACTAAAATACACATGAATAAATTTATACTCTATAGAAAGAGAAATGAGACACCGAGTTAAAATTAAAATACAAAGAGAACAGAATTTCCAGGCATTTTGAGATGTGTTCAGATTTTTTTATTTTGGGCTAAAGTTGCAATTTTAAGTCCGGCTTGCCTTTCACATGTTCCCTGTTCTTTGGTGCAGTGATTCTCCACCGTGGTTGCACACTGGAATCCTCTGGAGAGCTTTAGAAGATACTGATGCCTGAGTGCCACTCGGGAGGTTCTGATTTGCCTGGGCATTGGGAGCAAAAGCTGAAAAGATACAGTGAGAGACAACAACAAGGTTCCTGGGAAGGCATAGGAAGCTGTAGGCTTGAGTAAACAAACAATAGCTTGATAGAGAAACGATGCAGTATGAGGAAGTAAGAGGGGAAGAAGGCTAAGAAGGCAGAAGCGGGTACAAGGAGAATTGCTGTATCTTCTCTACTGGCAGAGCTTCAAAAAACAGCTGTTGTTGAGGGGGACCATTTCGAGATTTGGTTCACATTTCTATTACTGCCCCAAGGATCCACCTACTAAGTCCTCATGACTCCCGGCAGCCTGTGGGACTGTTTCTCGCAGTCACAAGAGCAGGGAACAGGGAACCTTCCACCAGATAGAATGTGGACTCCCTGAGTGTTTCCTTGTTTCCTCTCATCTCATACCTGTGGGGACTCCGGACTTGAGCACAGTGGATTCAGCCAGTGCTCCTCCTACTGCTTAAAGCCGCTTGGTAACTGACTCAAGGTCAATTCAGGCACCAATAAATCCGGAAGAAGATGACGTTGGAGCAGTGGTTCCCAACTTGACCCTGCCTGACCCCAAATTCTGTTTCTGTTAGACATTTCTTAAAAGAACTTGTGCATTTCTTTTAAACATAAATGTTTCTATGTCAAATAGAGTACCATGAAAGGAACTTTATTGGAAGAGGAACATAGAACACTCAGCTTTCCTTAGTGCCCATCTCCCCCCTTTTTTTGAATTACAGTTGGCCCTTGAATAATACAGATTTGAACTGTGTGGGTCCACTTATACTCTTCCTTATGATTTTCTAAGAATATTTTCTTTAGTTTACTTTATTGTAAGATATAGTATAAATACATATAACACAAATTATGTGTTAATTGACTATGTTATCGGTAAAGCTTCCTGTTGACAGTAGGTTATTAGTAGTTGAGTTTTTAGGGAGTCAAAAGTTCTATGTAGGTTTTTGACTGCGTGGGGGTTGGTGCCTCTAACCTCCATGCTGTTCAAGGGTCAGCTCTATAAAATTTTTGTGACTACCGGTTGTAGACATAATGAAAAGGAAGATGAATGCTGTTAGCCAAGGAGGGACAGTACCCTACTCTCTCAGGAATGGAGGGTGGGATTTTATCTATTCTTTGTCTAGATTATATGCAAACTTTTTGGGGGCAAAGAGTAGAATAAGTCTATATCAGTCATTCTCAACTTTGATTATGTGATGAAATCCCTTTTTGGAAATACTGATGCCTGGGTTCTACCTACACAGATTTTGATTAAATGGGTGTGGGTGTAACCTGGAAATCCAGGTTTTCAAAAAGCCTCTGAGGTAATACTAACGTACAGCCAAGACTGAGAATCCTTGGTCTACACACTCTTCCTAATCCACACAGTTATAGCCATAATATTTTGTGTCCGACTACCAGCTCACAGTTGGAGTGTTACCTAAATAGAGGCATTTTTCTTACCTTATTTCCAAAATATCCTTTAGAAAAGACAAAATGCATTTAGAATGTAAACATATATAGCATCACTTGGGTTATTTACAAAGTAGTTTGTAGTTCATTTTTCCCTTCATTAATATTTCTTTGTAAAGTTAGAAAGGAAGATAAAGAAATATTTATTGATTCACTGGGTGTTTATCAATCACCCTGTACATGCCCAGCTCTGTTTATCAGGGACTCATGTTGTGTTTTTTTCACACCAGCCATGGAATAATCTTGTGCTCTGCCTTCTACAGATGGAAACTGCTGTATTCAGACAAGTTACACAATGTCCAAAACAAAGAATCAGCAAGACACCTGAACTTTGGTACCCCCTGTGCAGTGTACAAGATTCTTGATCAATGTGGGTTCACTGATTTAAGTTCTGTCTGAATAATACAAAACATTTTAAACAACAATAACTGCCCGCCACCCCCAGACTTTGATGTTCAGGGGAACTCAGAGAGCAGTTTGGAAAAATGTTCTTAGTTTGTTGCAGGTGTTTGTCATCAAAATGGAATCACATTTCCAAGTTTTTGTTTTGAAAGCTGGCATTCAAAAATATTTCAGAGATGTTTTATGGTGTAGTTCATTGCTTCAAGTTACTGAAATGGATTTCATTTCTATAAATGTCTTGTTATAAAGTGATTAGCTCCAAGTGTTTGTAGAATGGCCAAGCTTGTTAAGTTGTTAAAAAAGGAAACACCAAGCTAAAAACTTGGTTAACTTAGCTAACTAAATTAGTTAAAGTTAACTCACAAGGCATTGCATTAACAATGCTACGTCGGGGGTGCCTGGGTGGCTCAGTTGGTTAAGCGACTGCCTTCGGCTCAGGTCATGATCCTGGAGTCCCGGGATCGAGTCCCGCACCGGGCTCCCTGCTCGGCAGGGAGTCTGCTTCTCCCTCTGACCCTCTTCCCTCTCGTGCTCTCTATCTCTCATTCTCTCTCTCTCAAATAAATAAATAAAATCTTTAAAAACAAAAAACAAAAACAAAAACAAAAAAACAATGCTACGTCGGTGTTTAACCTGTATAGCATTAGGCCAATGTTTAACAACAATAATAAAAAATCTTTGTATGGGTACTCTTATAGTCTTCCATGGGTTGGATATCATTGAAACCCTTGTCCAAGTGGTTAAGTTAGTGGTTTTAGTCTGGGCTGGTTCCAAACCGTCTTTTATATTTCGCTCTGGAGATGTTATCCACTAGCCCTAAGCAGAATCTTATCTATTTTGGTTCACTATTTAGGGTGGGTTTGCAGACTTGCTGGTCCAGAGGTTGAAACAAATATATGTGGATTTTCTGTTGCTTGAAGACTGTCTCCAGTTATTCATGTAATCCATATGTCGACTCTTTTGTGCCAAACTTTAAGTAGGACTTGGCACCTCTTAGTGGCAAGAAAGAATTTACTCTAGAAAAATCTACTTAGCCCTACCCCAGTGCATCAGTGAACAATGTAGATTTTCCTGATGCATTTATAGAGGAGAAGGATGATTTTACACCTCAGGAAAATGGCATAAAATTTCTTCAGTGTCCCTTCTTTGTGTCCCTTCTTCTGTGTTCCTTAGACCTCTGCCAAATGTCTCTTTTTCCCTTTCCTTGCTGGTGCTAATCTTCCCAGCTTTTCCTTGGGCATCCATACCTCTCCCTTTTGTGTGAAGAGCAATTTAGTATCAGCATCTCACAGTCAACTTTGCATACTCAAATTCTGATAAAGCAGAAGGGCATTAAAAATTAAAAAACAAAAAAGTAGTTTCCTATCGCTGGGGTTACCAGATTTAGCAAATAAAAATACTGTCAATGTTGCATGGGGCATACTTAAACAAAAACACTTACTCAATGTTTGTCTGAAATTCAAATTTAACTGGACGTTTTGTGTTTTACCTGGCAACCCTAACTCTCGTCTTTGGAAATCTTTCTGATCTCCTACCATTCAATATTCTTCTGGAGTTAAAAGCTGATGATTATCATAAAAATTTGCCCTGAGCTAAGGTTTTGCTTTTTAATAGTTTCATGTCTAGTACACGAGTCACAGTTTTGTATCTTTTTTTGCCCTTCCTCAAACTCTGGTGAAAATTGTCAATGTCTAGCCTGACCTGGCTCTTTTGAGAAGTGAAAACATGCCACAGGTATTGTCCTGAATACAGACTGAGGCTCCTCTCTGCGAAGCTGCCCACACCAGCGGTCCTCATCGTGCCCCCTGCTCGACTGCATCCTTCCGACTTCAGCATATGTCTGAATACCTCTAATGATAAGCTATTAATCATAAAGTTCAGTTAGAAAACCCTGGGTTTTTATCTATATACATTCAAGATCTGGATATTAGGTATCAGTTTTGAATTCACTTTTTCAGTTTCGCATTGGATATTTGGTAGAATGTAGAAAAATTTTAAACACATGTTATGGGGCTGCATCTACTCCTGGAATTGCCTGTGGAAATGGAAATTGTAATCATTAGACATGGCTACTTATTTTTCAGACTTGGGTTCAAACATTTGGCAGAGCAGGAAGAGAAAGCTTGAGTGTAAGTGTTTCATAAGCTTTTCTTGTGAAAGAGGGCTTTTGGGGCAGATCTCATTAACTGATACTCTGTGAAATTCTTATGAAGGATTAATATAAACATATTCAGAATTAATAAGTTAAATTATGTTATCAATTACTGTGTAAGCTCTTGATTAAGAGGCACAGAAATTACAGTGTAGGCATGCTCTGAATTTCTGGGATCCTACTGACTGGGTTTTAGAAGCAAAGAAACTTACATTGATCAATTAGAAAGTCAATTTTGGCTTAAGGAGGTGGATATTTGGCCCATGTGTAAAATACAACAGCAGTTGTAAAATACAACCAGCAGATATTTAGAGTCTTACCATAATGAATTAATAAATTGTCTTTCACAAATCAGCACAAGGAATCCTTTTGTCTCTATGCTGATAGGCTGTGATTAATCACAAAAGAAAATCAAAACATGCTTTCCTAGCCAAATGGCGGAACTGTAATATTGACTCTGGGGTAAAGGGCTGGTGGACTGTTTCCCACGAGGTTGATAGGATGGCATTATTGTCTCAGTAGATGTAATGTTTGGTCTGGCCTTCTGTCTTGTAGGCTCTTAAACTGGATTTTGGCAGAACACTGAGAGCAGATCCATCTCTCATGAGCAGACTTGCTAAATAAGCTCATGAGGCCAAGGAATGAAATCAGAATATCTCTGTCTGCCCCTGCAGCTGTGTCCCCAGGCCTCTCCTCCATTGTACCTTATGCTCCAGTAATAGGAGTTTTCTTTTAGTTCCTGAATGTTCCATCATGCTCTTTATTCCCTATCAATATACTTGTATGTTGTTCCTCTTCCGAGGATGTTGATCTCTGTTTTCAATACCACTCATTGAACCCCCATCTCTCTCTCTCTCAAACACACACACACACACACACACAAGCTCAGGGAAACCTTTATGGATGCAGTACCTGCACGCCTCCTCTTGGCTGCACATTATGTTAGGTCCCCAGGCCCCATAACTTTGCTCGTACATGCCATTTTTCATTCTTATAGTTATTTATTCGGTGTTTCCGTCCCCTGCCATGTTGTAACCTCTGTGAGGCAGACACAATCTAACACTGCATGACTGCATTATGGCCACGGAATTAATTGTAATACCTTTGCTCCAGAGTCTCTTTGACAGGTTTGGGAACTCAGAGCTCAGTTCCGTGAGATGAATATGCTAGCCTTCAGTGAGCACCACTCTTGATGATTCTCAAGGAGCATTAACATTTAGTTCTTATTGTTCAAATGTGCTCACTCCATTGAGTGAGCGTGTCCAAGCAGAGAAAGGAATTAGCACATGGCATCAGAACTTATGTTCGTGATTATCTGCCTAAGCCACAGACTCTGGGGGGAGTGAATGCATCTAACGCTGGTGGCCCTCGTCTTGGGCTGGCTCAGGTCTGGGCAGCTTGACACAGGCTAGCTGAAGTGTTTTGGGCATTATGCCATAAATCAACTGATCATCTGATTAAATTATTAAGAAAAAATTCTTAGGGAAGGAGGGAGGGGCGCCTCAGTGGCTCAGTTGGTTGAGCATCTGACACTTGATTTCAGCTCAGGTCATGATCTCAGGGTCATGAGACTGAGCCCCATGTCGGGGGCTTAAGATTCTTTCTCTTCCTCCCCCTCTGCCCCCTCCACCGCCCCCTACTCTTGCTCTCTCTCCCTCTCAAAAAAAAGAAAAAAATAATAAATTATTAGGGAACTTTTAAAGTGACTTTCCTTTAATGGCTTCATTTTTTAAAGTGACTTTTCTTTAATGCCTCTTCTTTTCAGGATGAGAAACCTTTCTTTTTTTTCTTTCTTTTCTTTTTTTGGAAACAAAGTTAATATCAGAAGGTTTTGTTTTGGGGCGCCTGGGTGGCTCAGTCGTTGGGCGTCTGCATTCCGTTCAGGTCATGATCCCAGGGTCCTGGGATCGAGCCCCGTATCGGGCTCCCTGCTCAGCGGGAAGCCTGCTTCTCCCTCTCCCACTCACCCTGCTTGTGTTCCCTCTCTCGCTGTGTCTCTCTCTGTCAAATAAATAAATCCTTAAAAAAAAAAAAGGTTTTGTTTTGGTGAGGATGGAATCAGAGAGTTAGCTGATTTGGTAGATTTTATTATGGCCTTACTGGGATCTGGAGGGAGAGCTGGACTGGGGCTCAAAAAAACCAGACATATTTTGCCTCTGATGGCCTGGTCTTGCGTAGGTCAGTTTCCTCATTGACATGCTTTCTATGGCTTATCCTCATGTGAAATTTTTTGTTTAGTGTAGTGGAAGGAGCATGGGATATAAAGGAGTCCAGGCCTTTTGAAATCCTAACTCCGTTGTTAATGCATGCATGACCATAGACAAGTGACTTAAACCTTCTGAGCCTCAGTTTCCACTTCCGTAAAATGGGATAGCATTGGCAATCAGATGGTAGTTGTTGTGAGGCTTAAATGAGATGATTCATGTAAGTCTTTAATGTAGTTCCTGGCACATGACAAGCCCTCATTAAATTGTTACACAGACTTATAAAATGGGATCAGTAATGCCTACTACTGGGGTTGTGAGGATCAGGTAAAAAAGAACATATGGAGGCACCAGGCTTTATGTCTGGCCACACACCTGTTCAATAAGGGAAAATCCTCTTCCTTTCTCTTTCCACTTCCAGTTCAGAGAGTGATATAACTTCCTGAAAAAACCAGAACAGGCCTCTTTCTCCTCAGTTCCAAGCACACAACACATTTTCTTCTTTTTAAAATTATTTCTTTTCCTTGAATCTGAACTGGTAAGTGCTCATTATTGCACTGATGTTATAATGACCAGCTTGTAACCTGTACCCTATGATTTTACCCATTTCTTCATCCTTTCCACTATCATATATTCCCTGTAGTGATCTTGGTCTTGAGTGATTCTGACATATTTTATTTATGGGTCTCATCTATGTTATTTAGATCTGGGCAACCCCAAAGACAAAGTTGGCTGCTCTGATTTTTGCCTGTATCTTCTATGATCTGATTATATAGGTGCTCCTCAATTTTTAAATATGCTACACTTTGAAAGTTCTTTTTGATTGCTTTGATAAAAGATGACACTGCCAGTTCATCTGGTTGTTAATTCAATTCTTTTAAGCAGAGCAAATTTGAATTTTAGGCCCTCTAATGAAATTCCAGATAAAATCCCTTCCTATATTTCATTAATAGAAAAATTAAGAGCTTTATAGAAAAAAAAAAGCTTCCTAATTTCATGGGCCTTTTTATAAAGGACTAGCACCAGTATTATTTACATCTATATTTATGACAGCGAAGATGTTGCTTGCAAGTTTCTTTTACTTATTCCAGTATATATGCTTTGATTAAATGTTCCTTCTCCTAATCAGTTTTGGTCAATATGTTCTCTTGCCAAAAGCCATTGCTAGTCCTATAGTTTATTTTCCAAGAGAGGCTTTGATTTTCCCTTTTTATAGAATTTACGTGAGGTTTTTTTTTTTTTTAAGATTTTATTTATTTATTTCAGAGAGAGAGAGAGAGAGAACACAAGCAGGGGGAGGGGCAACGGGAGAGGGAGAAGCAGACTCCCCACTGAGCATGGAAGCCTGATGCGGGACTCGATCCCAGGACCCTGGGATCATGACCTGAGCCGAAGGCAGATGCTTAACCGACTGAGTCACCCAGGCGCTCCTTGAGTTTTTTATTTTCTAAAGGAAAATGGTAAAATGGTAAGAGCCATTCCTTCCCTTCTTTCATTTTTCTCCCTAAAGAGGTTTAGGGTCATGACACTGGCTCCCAGGAATTCCATTAGGATTGACTGTGGTCTCATACGGAGTCATTTCTTGGTTCTGTCACTGTCCTCCCTTTACTGAGGGCAGCTTCATCTTGCAAACAGAAACTGGGTCTTCTTGTAGCAGGATCGCAGTTGATGGCTCTTGGAGCAGTTAATTCTCTTCTTTGCTTATGTAAGTCTGTATCCATGCTTGCTCCTCCATGCTTCTCGATTGCCTCATGACAATCTTTTCTTTTTTTCGTTTGGATGTGGTTCATTTTATTTAGTTATATGTTAAAGGTTTTTAAATTCAAGTATAATTAACATGCAGTTACATCAGGTTCAGGTGTATAATATAAAGATTCAGCAATTCTGTACATTACTCAGTATTCATCGCAATGAGTGTTCTCTCAATCTCCTTCGCTTGTTTCACCCATTCCCTCACCCATTTCCCCTCTGGCAATCACCACTGTGTTCTCTATGTTTAAGAGTCTGTTTTTTGTGGGTTTTTTTGGTCTTTTTGTATCTTTGTTCATTTGTTTTGTCTCTTGAATTCCATATATGAATGAAATCATGCAGTTTTGTTTTTCTCTGACTGACTTATTTCACTTAGCATTATACCATCTGGATCCATCCCTGTTGTTGCAAGTGGCAAGATTTCATTCTTTTTCATGGCTGAATATTCCTGCGTGTGTGTGTGTGTGTGTGTGTGTATCTTCTTTATGCATTGGTCTGTTGATGGACACTTGGGTGGCTTCCATAATTTGGCTGTTGTTAATAATGCTGCAACAAACAAAGGGTTTCATATATCTTTTTGAATTAGTGTTTTCATATTCTTTGGGTAAATACCCAGTAGTGGAATTACTGGATCATATGGTAATTCTATTTTTAATTTTTTGAGGAACCTCCATAGTGTTTTTCACAGTGGCTGTCCCATCTTGCATTCCTACCAACAGTGCATGAGAATTCCTTTTTCTCTACATCCTTGCCAATGCTTGTTATTTCTTGTGTTTCTCATTTTAGCCATTCTGACAGCTGTGAGGTGATATCTTATTGTGGTTTTGATTTGCATTTCCCTGGTGATTAGTGATGTTGAGCATCTTTTCATGTGTCTGTTGGCCATCATATATCTTCTTTGGAAAAATATCTATTCAGGTCCTCTGCCTATTTCTTAATTGGATTATCTGGGGGTTTTTTTGGTGTTGAGTTGTATAAATTCTTTATATATTTTGAATATTAACCTCTTATTGGACATAGGATTTACAAATATCTTGTCCCATTTAGTAGGTTGGCTTTTTGTTTTGTTGATGGTTTCCTTGACTGTGCAAAAGCTTTTTAATTTTATGTAGTCCTAATAATTTAATTTTGCTTTTGTTTCCCTTACCAGAGGACAATACCATATGATTTCACTCACATGTGAATTTAAGAAACAAAACAAATGAACAAAGAATAACAGAGACAAAAAATAAACTCTTAAATACAGAGAACAAATTGGTGGTTGCCAAGGGGAGGTGGGTGGGGTGGTGGATGAAATAGATAAAGGGGATTAATAGTATACTTACCTTGATGAGCTCTGAGAAATGTATGGAATTGGTGAATTATATTGTACACCTGAAACTAATATAACACCGCGTGTTAATTGTACTTGAATAAAAAAATTAAATTTGATCATTCTAACAACCTTGTGAAATTGAGAGATAAAATATTATACCGATTTCACAGGTGAGAAATCTGAAATGTTGGAGCCATGATTTGTCCAAGTGATGAATCAAGAAACAGAGCTCAGATCTCCTGGCTCTAATCTAGTGTCAATTCAGTCATTTATATAACAGACATTTAATGAACATTTCATCACTGACCAAGGACTGGGAACCAAAGAGAGAGTAAAGTCCTTGATCAGGAGGAGTTCATCATGTAGAGGCAGAAAGGCATGAAAAGCATGTAAGACTGAAAAGAAAGTGTGATGAAGTATAAACAAATGTATTATATGCTAGAGGGATTTATAAAGGCTTCCTGGATGAAATAAAGCATGAATATGCATTGCCAAATGGAACTGTGAACAGGCATTTCAAACAGAGGGACTAGAACATGCAAAGGAGAAAGGGACGTGGTATACATATGGGAGATGGCCATGAATTTTGGGTCAGTTTTTTAGGCTGGGCTCAGGAGGGTGGTTCTTTTGGTCTCCTTTGGGCTTCTTTCATGTCTAGGAAATGGCTGGCTGTTGGCTGGGACAACTGGGATGCTTTGACTTGTTCTGCAAGCCTCTTATTACATCCAGCAGGCTAGCCTGGGCATGTACTCATGGTGATGACAGAGGCGTGAGAATATAAGCAGAAACATGCACTTTTTCTATCTTCTTGTTGTGTAATATCGCCAATATCTCATTGCCCCAGGAAGTTACATGGCTGAAGCAAGAGTCAGAGTGCGGATATACTGAAGGTTACGTGAAAAATGCAATGGATATAGGGAGAGGTGAAAAATTGGGGACACATTTGCAATCTATTGGGGGTAAATGCTAGAAGCAAAACTGCTGTGTTAAAGATCCTGCATAATTTTAAAGTTTGGTTGTCTTCTTGAAAAGCACCAATTTACATTATTTCAAGGTTGTCTGTATGAAAGTGTCCATTATTCTATACTATTACCAGCATATGAAAAAAAAAAGGGATTTTATGTATTGACCAACTATTAATTTTGCTTAATTTATAGAGAGGTTGGACTTTTGAAAAATGATAGTGGCTTTATTGAGATATAATTCACACACCATACAATTCACTCATTTAAAGTGTAAAATTAATTGGCTTTAAGTATACTCACAAAGTTGTGCAACTATCACCACAATTTTAGAACATTTTTTATCCCCTGCACGCCTGGGTGGCTCAGTCAGTCGTTAAGCATCTGCCTTTGGCTCAGGTCATGGTCCCAGGGTCCTGGGATCGAGCCCCGCATCGGGCTCCCTGCTCCGCGGGGAGCCTGCCTCTCCCTCTCCCACTCTCCCTGCTTGTGTTCCCTCTCTCGCTGTCTGCCTCTCTCTCTCTGTTAAACAATAAATAAAATCTTTTTTTTTTTTAAAAAAAGAACATTTTTTATCCCCTAAGAAAAAACCCCTAAAATTCATTAACAGTCACTCTCCATTATCCCTATGGACATTTAAAAATTGTAAAAATTCAGAAGTTTTCTTGCTATGAATTCTTTATAAATTAAGCATATTAAACCTTTTCTATCACATATATTACAATTATTACCTGTTTTTAGAACTTATTAATTTCTCCTTTTATGATATGTGCAAGTTTTAATTTTTATTTAAGTATCCATATCTTCCTTTTGAATAGGTGTAATTTGATGTGGATTAGTGAAAATACAAGGTAATGCATTTATGGATAACTTTTCTGAACTTCATGTATACATTGAATGAACTGGATTTGTTGCTTTTAACTAGGAGGGTAACGATTGTTCCATGAAGATATAAATCTGTATTAGTCAGGGTTCTCCAGAGAAACAGAGCCAATAGTATATATGTCTGTGTGTGTGTGTATGCATTATATATTTATATTTATATATGTAAAAGAAGGTATTGGCTCACGCAGTTAGAGAGGCTGAGAAGTCCATGATCTGCCATCTCGAGCTGGAGACCCAGGTTCAAAGCCCTGAGAAGCAGAGAGCCAGTGGTTTAGATTCCAGTCTGGGCCTGAAGGTCTGAGAACCAGTATTACTGAGGGAAGAAAAAGATCTATATCCTAGCTCAAGAAGTAAGAAAAGAGATGATTCAACCTTCCTCTGCCTTTTTTTTTTTTGTTGTTGTTCAGGTCTTCAACAGGTTGGATGATACCCACGCATATTGGGGAGGGTCATCTGCTTTACTCAGTTCCCCAGTTCAAATGTAGTCTTTTCTGGAAATGCCCTCAAAGATACATAATACTGAAATAATGATTATTTTTATTTATTTATTTTTTAAAAAAGATTTTATTTATTTATTTGACAGAGAGAGAGTGAGAGAGGATAAGCAAGGGGGGTGGCAGAGGGAAGGAGAGAAGCAGGCTGTCTGCTGAGCAGGGAGCCTGATGCGGGGCTTGATCCCAGGACCCTGAGAACACGACCTGAGCCAAAGGCAGGTGCTTCACTGACTGAGCCACCCAGGCGCCCCTGAAATAATGTTTAATGAGTTTTTTAGGTATCCCTTGATCTCACAAAGTTGACACATAAAATTAATCATCACAAGGTCCATTTCTTTGGCCTAAATGCCTGTTAATGTTGAGCATCAAACACAAGTATTTTGGACACAAGACATTTTGAAAATATTTTTAACATTTTCCCTAATGTTATGTTTAAATTATGTATAATGTACATACTTTGATTATTAGGTGCGGTTCTGTTCTTTCTGTGTCAAATGAAATTCTTGAAATAAAAACAACCAAAGGAGAAAGTCACTCTCAACTGAGAACACATTGCAACGATTAGGACTATTCAATTTTGAAAAATCAGAAGGGAGAATGAACGGCTAAGAGGTGACAAAGCAGGCTGTTTGAGCCGCCTTTGCATTTTGAATGAAGTAGTTTTTTTATTAAGACTCTTGGGTGGTCTTAGTGGAACTGTATGGTAAAAGATCAACTTTGCAGGCTGTCCATACCCTTTACATTCCAAAGAAAGATAGACCTTTGCCTTGCTCCCGGAAGGCAACCTCTAAGCCTTTGGAATACCCTGCTTGATAAGAGTGTCTTTGATCATGTGGTGGCAATATCAGCATGACCTCTGGAGGGACTGGAGACTGAAGGTCAGTCCTATGGGCAGTTAGCCTGGACAGCAAAGCTCAGGTGACCTTCCCTGGTTTGCTACACTCTGCATGTGGTCACACATTGTTATGGGGGAGAATTAAGCTGTCCACATGAATCCACTGCGAGAGAAGAACTGAGAGCTTATACTTGGTTTCTCCTGGGGTTTGCTCTATGCACCTTTTTCCATTGCTAGTTTTAATCTGAATCCTCTTGATATATAATAAACTATAACTGAACATAACAATTTTTCTGAGTTCTGTGAGTCCTTTCAGTAAATCATTGAGGACCTTGGAACACTGGAACATGCCTGGAAAACTCTAGCATGGGTTCATGGGTGGTCACACGTCCCATTGAAATGACAAAGATGATGTTAGAGATTGGTGAATAGGTTGCAAGTCTCTAAAGTTAAAAAGTATATAAATGTATAAGCTGCATTCGAATTTTCAGGGAGTTCCCAGAATTGATAGGGAATTCACCTGTGGGTAGAGGAGTCATGCAATGGGAGGCTGCATTAAATTAGATGTTGTAAGATGCTTCCTTAATAATTTGCTGACCTGTTCCTGGGTGAACATATCTTTACTTTTCCTGAAAAGTAAAATAGTAAAAGCCACCTTTAGTAGAAGTTATTTAGGAACCAGAGAGAGAAAGGACCATGCTTTTGGGAAACTCTGAATAGCTATAAGCATGATGAGAAAGCTCCTGCTGTCTCAGTGAAAAGCCTTGACTGCAGATAGGTGTAGCCTGCCTGGACGCCCTACTGATGGATGAGTGAAGTCGCTGAGCAGAGATGTTACAGTCATAGCTCAGGAACAATATCAGAGGTGGGTCAAGAGCCAAAGAAGCAGAGACAGGTAAAGAGGACCAGCAGGGGATGAAGATGTAAAAAAACAGCCACAGAAGAACTGTAATTGTGACCTAGAGGAATTCCTGAGTCTCCCAGGACACTTCCAGGGGGTCGGGACTGGAGGGATTTGAACAACTTCTTTGCTGCCAAGACATTGAGCATGACCACTTTAGTGAGTAGAACCTTAGTTCACTAAATATTATTGTGATCTCTTTGAAGCTCAAGGTTCAAAGGAAGTTTGAAGTGTGTCTAGTTCAGTCTCCCACAGTTACCCAAGCAGAACCCGGTGAGGTCTGAGTTGCCACATCAGTACTTGGTCTAGAGCTATGGTGCTTATGAGGAGAATCTAGTCCCTATGGGAGACAGGGGGCTCTTCCTGCTATGGGAGTTTTTAGTTAGAGGGCTTTTGTTTGTTTTGAGGGGCACACGTGCTTTGTTGGTGGAGGGTGTTACATGTTGCATGTCTAATAGAAAGTAATGTACCAACTAAAGAAATTCTCAGCCAAAGGCATCATTAACTTCAGGAATAGATGCATTTTTAAAAAAATTATAAAGAAAATCGATCGTTAAGCGTCTGCCTTCGGCTCAGGTCATGATCCCAGGGTCCTGGGATCGAGCCCTGCGTCAGGCTCCCTGCTCTGTGGGAGGCCTGCTTCTCCCTCTCCCACTCCCCGTGCCGTGTTCCCTTTCTTGCTGTGTCTCTCACTGTCGGATAAATAAAATCTTAAAAAAAAAAAAAGAAAATATTTATAATAAGCTTCTCTTGCATACTCAAAGGAGGCCAGGAGCTAAGTCTCAGATGGGTGTTTGGAGTAAAATTCCTCCACCTTATAAAAAAATAGACATCTTGGAATTGTCCCTTGAATCTTGAGGTATTGGGAAATGGAAGAAGAGGGATGATGGGGGAAAGTCTAAAAGGAAGGGTTTGAGAAACATGGCAGGAGCCTGTGGCCCAAGGAGACACAGGACCCATAAGAAATACTTGTGCAGTGGCTAAGAATTGTCAGGAATAGGGTGTCTGATCATTCAATTTGAAGTTCTTATTTTACTTCCTGGTATGTTGTGTCCCTTACCAAAGTATAATTTTCAAAAAGCTAAAATCCTTATTCCCATTAACAAAAGTTTTATTTCATTCATAGCTCAAATTCACCTGTTTAAAGGATAATTTGAAGAATACACACACACACACACACACGCATGCACACTTAGGTGTGCATGGTAATTGGGAATGTTGAAATAGATGCAAAATTGAGTAACATGGGCAATAAAGTGTAATGTTTGAGAACATCATTTTTATAGGGTGGAAGTCAATTGTATTTCTCCTGGATAAAATTCACTGATGTCATTCTCAGTTTCTAGAGCTTACTCCTACAGGGTTGTAAGATTGGTAGTCAGTGGAAGACAGTCAAGGTGCACGCCCCCTTGAGGTTCTGGTAGACAGTGTCAGCACTTCAGGGAAAGGGCACCCAGGAATTACTTTTGCAATTACTGCATCCTTTTCTGAGTCTTTGATAATTGGTCCTGACAGCCTCCAGAAGCCTTCAGCTGTCCATAAAAACTCTGTTATAGCAGCCACATTTTAATGGTGCTTTGTGAAAACGGAAGTGGAATGAGTGTGGACAAATGTCCGGAAAAGCAGGACCAAAGAAAACAGCACATGAAGAATGCCAGATTATAAACGGATGCCAGGACCCAAGCTGAGTGTGGGGTTAGAGCAGAAATCCTCAGGCATCTCAAGAACAATCTGGGCTTTGTGGCATTTGGGATGGGGGATTTAAACAATTTTATGTGGATAGTAAAGTAAAGGATGATCTCAGAAGGCTGACAGGCTTTTGGACATTTGGGTTGATAGATTCTTTGAATAGTAGAATTTGTGAGAGAGGAAGGACTTTACGTGAATTCTGATGTTTTTCTCCCCATTAATGCCTATTTTTAGGATTTCAAGAAAGATAACACATGATAATTAAAAACGTTTTTATAGGTAATATGTATCAGTAAAAGTAAATCAATAAAATCCATAGAGATCCATAGAAATGTTAAAAAATTGATAACGTACTTATTGAGAAGTCTCATTCACACTCTGGTTCCTGTATATCCTATTACGGTACCTTTTTATTACATTTTTACGTATCCTCCTATTGTTTTTATGGAGACATGTAGATTATTTTTCTCTTTGTTTAACAATAAGTTAGCATCCTTTATGCTGTTTTGCATCTTACCTTTAATTTAACATATCTTGAAAATGGTAATACCTTCAGGTCTTCCTCATTCTTTTTGACTGTTGCACAGTATATCATTGTGCAAATGTACTATAACTTATTTTAAAACTGGACACGGATTGTTTTCAGCCTTTTTACATTAAGTATGATGCTACAGTAAGTAACCTTGAACCACAACCTTTCCCCTGAGTGCAGGTGTAACTGTAAGATAAATTTCCAGAAGTGGGATTGCTGGGATGGAGGCTCGGTGTACTAGAGTTAGTTGCATTTTGATAATTACCCTCTTATAGAGGTTGTGCAAATTTATACTTTCTTCAGTAATAACGAGAAGAGGGCATGATTCCCCTGAGCCTTGCTGTGCTGGATAATTTCTCCTGATCCATACTTCAGCATTCTCCATACTGATCTAAGACCTGGGAGGCTGATTTCAGTGTTCAGCATTAAGAGACTACCTTGTGCTGTGGCTTCTGGAGAGGAAGGCAAGGAGGCTGGAGACAGAGGAAAGAGAGATCATGGCGCTTGTTTTCGTTCCCTTTCATAACAGTTTTCTGTGGGTGGACTGACTACCTTTACCAAAGACCTCAGCTCTGTCTCCTACTTTTGTTCTCTCTCTTGCTTCTGGTAATTGCTAACTGTCCTTGCTCCTTCAGGCCTTCAGGGTGGTAGTAACTTTCAGCTTTTTGTTAATTTCTGTGCCTATTGGGTTCCCTTAACCTGCAACTTTGTAAGTTTTCTTTCTGTAAATAGTCAACCCATTTAAGTGTGCCCTCTCTTTCTTTAAATGACCTTGACTGGAACACCTGCCAACAGAGTATGTGGCTAAAATTTAATTGACACGCTAGTATGTGAGACTGGTATTTCAGTGAAGTTTAACTTGTTTTTATTGTACTTTGAGAAACTGAACATCTTTTCATATGTTTAGGTGCCACTTGTAATTTTTTAATTCTATGAACTGCTCATTTCCTTTGTCCATTTTATTTACTTACGTATTCATTTATGCCTGTAAATTCACTTATGTATTATTCTGGAACATTTTTCTTTTACTTCCTCGTATATATTCCCTTTTGATTCATGTGGAGTTTTTTTCTGGTTATGGTGTGAGGTCTGAATTTGACTTTATATTTTCAATTCCCCTGGAGAAGTGGTAACACATGGATGAAAAAGACCATCTTTCAAAGAGTTCTTAGACTTGACCCCAAAGCATGATGTATAAAAGGAAAAGTTGATAAATTGGGTTTCATCAAAATTAAACATTTTTGCTTTGTGAAAACCCTTGTGAAAAGGATGCAAAGATAAACTATAGACTGGGAGGAAATATTTGGGAACCACATTCCAACAAAAGCTTATATCTAGAATATATAAAAAATTCTCAAAACTCAAGTAAATTCAAGTAAAAAAAAATCCAAGTGGAAAATGGCAAAAGACATGAACAGATATTTTAGTGAAGAAGACATACAGATAGCAAGTAGGCACATGAAAGGGTATTCAACATTATCCATCGGGAAATGAAAATTATTATTATTTTTATTATTATTTTTAGAGAGAGAAGTGGGGGAGGAGGGACAGAAGGAGAATCTTAAGCAGACTCCATGCTGAGGAGCTTGCTGTGGGGCTCAATCTCACAACCCTGAGATCAAGACCTGAGCCGAAATCAAGAGTCAGAGGTTCAACCGACTGAGCCACCCAGGCGCCCAAAGAAATGCAAATTGAAACCATGATGAGATACCATTCCATACTGATCAGAATGGATAAAACATAGTGAAACAGCAAATGCTGGAAAGGATACAGAGCAACTGAGCTACTCATATGTTGCTGGTGGGAATGTAAAATTATTTAGCCGCATTGGAGAAGCTTGGCAGTTCCTTACAAAAGAAAACTGCAATTATCATATGACATAGCAATTATATTCTGGAGATTATTGCAGGGAGATGAAACCTTATATTCATATGAAAACCTATACACAGTGTCCATAACAGCTTTATTTGTAATAATCTAAAACTAGAATCATCTGTCTGCCCTTTAAAAGGTGAATGGTTCAACAAACTGTGGTACATACATATCCCGGAATACTACTCAGCAGTAAAAAGGAACAGACTACTGATACACACAAGAACTTGGACAAATCTCCAAGGGATTATGCTGAATGAAAAAAAAAAAAAGCCAGTCCTAAAAAACATTGCATACTGTATGACTCATATAATATTTTGAAGTGATAAAATTTTAGAAATGGGGAACAGCCTAGTGGTTGCTGAGGGCTGGGGCTATGAGTTAGGGGTGGAGGGGAAGGAGGTGAGTGTGGTTACGTAAAGACAACCTGAGAGATCCTTGTGATATCATAACTGTTCAGTATGTCAACTGTGGTAGCAGACAAGCTTACATAGGTGATAAAATCATACAGAACTACACCCACACACCCACACGAGTACAAGTAAAACTGGGGAAATCTGAATAAGATAGATTGTGTCAATGTCAATGATGTTTTACTATAATTTTGCAGAATATTGTCATTGAGAGAAAGCTGGCAAAGCATACAAAGGATCTCTCTGTATTATTTCTTATAACTACATGTGACTTTATAATTATCTCAATAAAAATTTCAATTAAAAAAAGCTTATCTTTATTCTCATAGATTTGAGATTCTGACTTTTCCATGTACTAAATTCCCTGTGTATTTTTTATGCCTATTCCTAGATATTCTGTTTTATTCTAATTGGTCTCATGTCTAGACAACAGGAAGATTTTGAACTTGCTGATTTATAAATAGAAATTTTGAAGTTTCACGTACTACATCACCACCTATGGTAAATTATTTCCAAAAATGGCTCCAACAGTCTGTCTTACATGCCCTTTTTCTACTCCTCCCATCAAGAGATGGAGTATGTTTCCTCTTCTCTCTGCTTCGGGGCCAACCTTATGGCTAGCATTGGCCAATAAAAAGGCAGAAATCATGATGTGTGATTTCTGGTTCAAGGACTTAGGAGGCCTTGCAGCCTGCATTTTTGCTGTCTTAGAAACAAGTCACATCTGGGGCACCTGGGTGGCTCAGTTGGGTCAGTGTCTGCCTTCGGCTCAGGTCATGATCTCAGAGTCCTCCCTGCTCAGTGGGAAGTCTGCTTTTCTCTCCCTCTGCTCCTCCCCTTGCTTGTTTGTGCTCTCTCTTGCTCTCTCTCTCAAATAAACAAGTAAAATCTTAAAAATAAATATGTAAAATCTTAAAAAAAAAAAGAAGTCACATGTAAAGAGGCTCAAGATAGACTAAATTATGAGAGACCAGATGGAGAGAAGGTGGTTCCAGGCTTCCATCTTTGTCTAAGCCTAGGCATGGGGTTGAGACCATCTTGGACTTTACAGCCCAGCTCAGTCACCAACTGAATTCAGCCTCATGTGGGTCCAAGTAAGATAAGCAGAAGAACTGCCTAGCCAATATATGGAATCATGGGAAATAAATCATTATTATTTTAAGCCAACGAGATTTTGGGGTGGTTGGTTATGCAACAATAGGTAATTTTTATATGTAAATATAATAGGCATAATTAATAGGTGAAGATGAAAAGACTTTTCAATTAAATTAATTTTTATTGAATACTTACTATATGACCAGCCATAATACAGGCAATTTAAGGGACACATTAGATGAGATCATATATGTAAAAAGTGTTGTTTTTTTTTTTTTTAGGTAGTAAAGGACTTTTTACATTTAAGATCATTTGCATTACTTGCCATAAAAGGACCAGTTAAGGGAAAATGAGGTTGGAAGAGGAATGGAGAGGGATAAAAAGGGAAAAGACAGAGATGGGGAAATGGGAGAAAGTCAGAGAAAAGGGAAAATGGTACATAATTATTATGAAAAGTGGTGAGGTGCAAGGAAAAGAGAGACAAGGAAAAGAATGGATAAGCGAAAGCATTGAGGACGGGGGCGGGGAGGCAGCCGCAGACAAAAGATGGGAAGGTATTGAGACAAGCTTGGCAGAAGAGAGAACGATGCTTGTCACATCTTGCATTTGTCTTGCGGATTTCAGGGAAAGTTTGTTCTGCCTCTTGAAAATCTGATACCCAAGAAAATTATGTGAAACCTAGAAATTTAGGACAATTCTTTTGTACTGCTGAGAACATTTTCAAACTTCAAAATTTATTTTTCTTTAAATAAAGGTTCTAATGGGAGCTTGGAGGTCTTGTCCTCAAGGTAAGATGTTATTTAGGATTGGGAAATTTACTTTGGAATTTTAATGGTATCTCATATATACAAAAATCCTCATTAACTGCTGAATAAATACTAGCTAGGCTTTTGAAAATCTCTTTGAAATGAAGCACTGTTTGGCAACCTTATCTTTCATCTTTAGGGGGTCAAAGCTGGTTTCTACTCTGATAGCAGAGGTCCTTCATTTGTGACCAGTCACCTTCCCCGGCCAAATGTGCCTTGTAATTCTGTTGTGACCGTTGTTTGCCTACCCTAAGCCATCCCATCTCCCTTTCCCTGAGGGTAGAGGCTTGATTTTGTCCTGACTTCACCTTCTCATAAGTGCTGGGTAGGTGACAACCTCCACGGACCCAGGGAGTGAACTATTATTTGTCTAAGGCAGTCATGGTGGACTCATTCCTTTTGCAGATATTGATTTAAGGACGGGCATGTGACTAATTCTAGCCAATAGGACCCGAGGAGAAGTCACCTGGGGCGCTTCTGGAAATTCCTTGCTAGAAACAATTGAGACACAGGAAGAATCTCCCCTTCCCTTCACTAGGTATTGTTGTGTCTAGACCTGTCAGCTGACGCCCCTGCAGCCATATTTTGCCTGTAAAGTGAGTCATGTGACATGCTGAGGAAGACAAAACTGAGATCTGGAAGACCCCATGGTCTTGATCCAAATTTAGATCAACTTGAAGATAAGTGGAAGAGATAGTCTTGTTGAAGTTAAACAAATATTGTGAGGATGTACATCTTATCATTGCTACGTGTCTCTCAGCAATACATAATTTAGGAACAAAGGAAATAATACTTATGTCTTAAAAAATAGGCTTGAAGGAGGAAAATATTTCTACTCTTAGTGACCTTGATAATGTCCATATGAGATCATCGTATCACTACAGAGAATGAATAAATAATCTACAGAATTTCAAGGGGAGTCTGAAGGTTTATGTGTATGAACGTTTCTTAATATTGGCAACAATTTTTGGGAGGTAAACTTGATTTACAGGTATCTTGATAGAATGCTCCAAGAGGGACCTGAGACCACCCGAACTTCAAAACTGGGTCGGTCATATGTAGTTAGAGATAACCTTATCAACCTCTTTTATTTACAAGATAAGAAAAGTGGGTCTGTGAAGTTAAGTGATTTACCCACACTTACATAACTTGCCGAAACGCGGCCCGCACTAGGACCCAGGTCTCTGGGTTTCTAACCAGTCATAAATTTAGGAAGGCAAGTGATGAGGAACACTTGGGAATCTACTCTTCAATTGTGCTTGAGTTCCTTCTCTACAAAAATAATTTCACAGCATCTGAAAGATTTGTACCATTCTTGGTATTTGTAAGCAGAATCTCAGCCACAAATTGCAGCCTGGGAGTCGCTTTCCTGCTATGGGACATCAGGTTTCAGGTCATAGGAAAACAAAATCAAACCAGATTGGCAGGGCTTTGGCTTTTGGGGAGATGGTGGAGAGACGTGGAGAGACGGGTGAAGAGAGATCAGAACAGCGTCAGAGCTGGGGTTTTCCCAGAGATGGTCCCTGTTTCTGGATTTGTCTTTGCAATTACTCTTGCCATGCGTAGCTGGTAACTTTGTTCTGTGTTATTTATGCGATTTCAGTGGCACATTGTATATATTTAAAATGCAGGTATTAGGATAGTTCCTGTCTCCTACAAACCAAATTCCCTTGCTCACCCAGGGCACTTTCTGGGTAAATATTGTCTGTTAAAACAATCTTTTAGATTTTTTTGACATTAAAACAGAGACTATTATTTTATTTCTTCATAGGGGGTCGGCTCTATGTCCTTACTGAGCTCCGTATTTCTAGTTGCTGAAGATGCCTACTACATAGGAGGTATTCAGACATCATCTGTTGATGATAAATCAGGCAGTTACTAAGTGAGGGAAGAAGTGGGGTAGTTTGGAAACAAACATTTATAAGAGAGCCTTACCTTAATTAATTATTAGCTAGCTTGCCTGCAAGCACCTAAAATCAGGCCAAATATCCAGCGCATTATTCACCCACTTGGACTGTGGTATCTGTTGTGGTCCCAATCCAAGACAACATATGTATCAGAAATGTTTTGCTTATCTCCTGGCCCTTAGTGGAACTCAAAATTAAGTCCAGAGGAGGGAAGGAACTGAAACTCTTTGTCTTAACTGATTGAGGTTTGGGTCTCATAATTATTCAAGTGAGCACACTGCTTCAAACAAACAAGAGAACAAGCTGAAAAACAATTTCTATCTGATCAAACCTGTACAGTTTTATGTAATTTAATCAATCATTATTGGATGTTTACTAATCCCAGGCTCCCTGTCAGTTTCCTGGGATGCAAAATAAATAAGATGTTCTCTGTTCTGCTGAAGGGATTTTAACTCAGGAAGACAGATGCAGAGGAGTAACTAAAACATAAACCAAAATGATCATTCAAATGCTTAATGAAGATAGAAGCAATGTAGTTGGGAGCAAAGAGGGACCTTTGGTTTTATGCTGATGGGGATTTAGGGGCATTTTCATGAGGGAAGCGGTATCTGATTTAGGCCTTGAATGATAAGGAGAATTTTGGAGGCATGGAAGGGGATAAAAAGGCACCCTAGGCTCAAAGAATTATATGAGCAAAATTTGCCAAAACATTATAATTTATAAAGATATTGAGGTAATAATTATAACTTATTCCAGATTTTTTCTTTTGCCATGAAGCAATTAAGAACATCCTAAGGTATAAATAACCTCTACCCAGAATTGGATAAAATCTGGAATGCTTTTAGAAAAACTGACATAATGATTAATAATTCTTATGGCATTAAGAGGGCCTAATGAGCTGTCATAACCAGAGACCAGTCAGGCAGCATTTTAAACAAGTCGAATTTGCCCTAGAAGAATATTTTAAAGGCCAATTAAAATATTTTCTTCAGTTCATAGCATGCTTTCAAAGTTTACGTGTAGGTACTGTAATGTAAACAAAGATGTTGCTCACTAAAGTTGCCTTATCGTCTATCATTTCTGGACTTTTAGGACTTGCTTAATATAAGCATGGTTGGGACATATGTTTTGTTATTGAAGCCTCTTGAATTTGTCTTCTGACTAATTGGGCTTTGATTGCAGAACAACAGAACAATGCATTTTCTCCACATTGTCTCTCCCATTCCTGCAAACCTCGGAGAACATGCCATTTGAGTGTGATGGAAATTATTTCACTTTCTCTTGATTTATGGTTAGTGGAGAGCATTTAAGACTGGGATCAGGTTACAGGTTTTTTCTTTCTTTCTTTTTTTAATTAAACATTTTGTTCCCCCTAAGAAGGTTTCTCATTGCAACAGCATGTTCCGAGACAACCACTCTCCCCACCCCCAAAACAATTTCCTGGGACAAGATTCCAGGAAGTACCAGTCCTGACAGTGAAGGGTGTGGAAATGACAGACAAATAGACTGCTGGGCCACTGTTCCTGAAATGCAGTGCCTTCAGAGCATTTTGTCCCGAGAGAAGTGCTGTCCCCTCAGGAGAGTCTTCGAAAGTCACTGTGTTTGTCCTTATTCACACTCTTCTCTGCTTCCTAAAAGGACTTGGGGCGCCTCCCAGTAAAAGATGAACATGAGATTAGTAAAATGGACATAAAGAATAAAAATCCACAACAAAGAATGGGGTGGGGAGTGGGAAGTATGCCAACTAGGCCAAACCCCTAGTCCTGATGTCTGGATGTCAGCACCGTTGTCATCCTGAGCTGGGTAATTCCTTGCTGTGGGTCTGTCCTGCACACTGAGGGGTGTTTAGCAGCATTCCTGGCCTCTACCCACAAGGTGCCAGTAGCAGGTCCCAGTTTTGACAACCGAAAGTGTCTCCAGACATTGCCAAATGTCTCCAGGGCGGGGGGGGGGGGGGTCACCTGCAACTGAGAACACCTGCCCTAGACTCATAAGAAAATATCTCACCTTATACTTCCGGTTCACCTCTCCCTGAACTGTAAGCCCAGCATACGTTCTAGTAGGTTCCAATACATTCCAGCACTTGGCTGTCATGCCTCCTCTTCACTGAGCACAGTGGTGACCACAGACTGGGATTCAAATCTTGGTTTGCCACTTAATAATTATATGGTCGCTATATCTCAAAATCCTTATCTACAAAATGGGAACAACAGCATTATTTGTGAGGATGAATTGGTATTATGTTTCTAAAGCACTTACCACAGCGTCTGCCATGTAGTAAGTGCTCTATAAATTCCAGTGAGTAGGGTGAGGGTCTTTTTTTTTTTTTTTTAACTTCTTTCTCCATCTGGGGTAAGAGAAGAGGAGTAGCACTGGTATTGAGCTGAGGTGGAGGAAGAGGCAGACATGTAGCATAAGAGTTCTCAGGAGGTATCCCAAGAAGAGGGCTTGGAAGGATCTCAGTATCTTGTAGATATTTGGCTCATCATTGGAAAGCCTCCCTTCCCTTCACGTGGAGACCGGTGGAACTGAATAGATGAGGAAATCTCCAGAAGGGGAAGGAAATAGGAGCTGAAGGAGAATGGGGGGCCGTGGGCAGTAGAGAAGAGGGGAAGTGCTACAGCTGTGAGCCTGGTAATCCAGGGACGAGTCAGCAGGTGGGGGAAAGTTTGTGGAAAATGCACAAGAGTGAGGAGCTGCCCGGAACTCGACCTTTTTTGTGAAATCTTCTGTGAGATGGACAAGCCTTCCAACAACAGATGCCTTGCTGCAGGGATGGCAAATAATAATCACTCATTTACAGTGCACTCTCAAGATAAATTCAGCACTCAGACAGTAGTGCCTTTTGCCTCACAAGTATTACCCCGTGGTGCCCTGAGTGCTGGCTGAGGACTTGGATGCGTCCAGATTTAATTATCATGCAACCCATTAGCCCAAAGGCAGAGGATGTTTAGTAAAAATGTCACCCTTGTATACAGTTCATTCTGTGAAAACCATTGCTCAGAGTAATCCTATTTATAAATGATTCAGAATAGGAAACCTTTACAGTTAGGAAGCTCTGAATTTTTGTCCTTGGAACTGGATGGCTAAAAAGCTGGGCAGAATAATTTTAGTATGTGTAAGCTTTTTCCACAAAGGACAAGAAAGCCTTTACTTCATGGCTTTTGTGGAGAAAATGTTCAGTTCACTGCTCTCCTGTTTGAATCATTATGACCAAGTGGGAGAGAATGAGGATCTGTTCCAGTGGGAAATATTTAAATTAGGAGGGATTAAAAAATATCTACAATTATTTTGTATCATCTCCAAGGGAACCCACAGCCTCCTACGAAGGCTTTAATAATGTCCTAGGAAATTTCCATCTGGAATAGAAAAGACAATGGAATCCAAATATGGGTGTCCCAGTGCACACATATGGTGCTGTTAGGAGCCAAACTTCTGGCTTTGTTCTGCTTTGCGAAAGTTCTAGTAGATCTTGACCTTCATTTTTTGGGAGACAACCATGGGACCTTCAATATGTTACTGAGCTGAAATGTAGGTCCAAATGTTATGTCAGCTCACAGTCCAGAATAAAACTTTTGCAACTTTCTAATTTTTCCTAAATACTTACACATTACCCAGGGAGCAATGCCAGAAGCTGCAGGTCAGAGATTGGGTCTTGTTTTGGAACCTGGGGGTCCCAGGTGGGCCTAAGATAATTGACTTCTGGAGGCATCTCATATCTGCTAGTGAGCCAGTTGGGATGCTTGCGAGTGTATAGAATATACCTGGATCCTAGAGCGATGATGCTCAATCCGTCAAGAAATTAGTGGAGAAGGAACCTGGCCCCACCAGCTTTGGTACCTGTGAGATGTACCAATGTACATTGGTTGTGCTCTGGGTAAAAGAGAGGCTGCGTCTTTCCTCACCCGCCTAGGAATGGTCCATCTAGGAGAAGGGTCCTTCTTGGATGAAAGTTGGGATAGGAGAGAGCAAGGCCCACGCACCTGTCAAAGCTAGGAGGTGGGGTGTTTGATGGTTGGGTCCTGAAATGGAGAAGCAGTGGTATTTCCATACAGGCAACCCTCAGGAATCCTCCACCCTTTCGGCTGACATATGGAATAAGGTGGATTTGAACAGAGTGGACCCTGTCCATGTGGCGGGATGCTGCCCACTGCTGGCCTATGCATATCTTTCTCAGTTTTCTGTGGCTGTGGTGGGGAACTAGGGGCACTCATCCTTTGACCAGACTCAGAGAGTTGGTTTAGGTAGAGAGTGTGGTTGGAGGCCTTTTGCTTTCTCCAAACTCCAAAGCTCCCCATCTTCCCATGGAAGCTTGGTACATGGGTAATAGAGTACAGCCCAGGTTAAGAGAAGAGCATGCTGTTTCAGCAGAGGATACCATATGGGAAATAGCGTCTAGGAGGAGATCACCTCTAGGCGTGAAAGACCTCTGGGTCTCTTGGAGATACAAAGACAGATTCTCTTCTCTCCGTTTCCCATGCTTTCCTGACACCCTGATTGCTTACTCTTCATCCATAAAGAAAGCATTTGGAACAAAACAACGATGACCACATTGGAGCCTGAGGTGAATAGAAGGGACACTGGGGAGGGTGCAGAGAGGAGCTGAAGGGACAGAGGGACTCTGGGAGGGGAGACCTATCCCTACGTAAGCCAGGTGGCCACAAGGGGACGTCTCATGAACCAATGTCAAAGCAACCACGTATGTCAAGGCGTTCAGAAGAATAAATCCAAGAAAGGAAAGAAGGCTCCTTGAGCCCCCTGACCTACCACACATTTGCATATGCCCCAGTCATTCGTGTGTTGGAAGATACGACCTGCATATATAACAAAGCACTGTTTTCTATGTTCTTCTAGGCTCTATGTGTGGTTACCACAAAATAAAGTCATTTCATAATGAATTTTGGAATTCCTTTCTTTCATTATGAAAAGCATTATACCAATTAGCACTATTCTGTTGCTTTTGTCAAGTCCTTGATAATTACCCTTAACCACACAATTACCCTCAACCAGACAGATTTTATAGGGAGGCTGAAGTTCTGAGTTCTCCTGCATTCTGGTCACTGCATGAGAATCTCACCAATTGTTCAGGAGCATGATTCTCCTTTTCTTTTCCTTTTTTTAATCGCATGCCTTTTTTTTTTTTTCTTTCAAATCATGGGTCTTTAGCTAGTCATTATTCACATTTCTTGATTTCTCTAATTTTTCCTGAAGCTCAAGTGTGAGGAAAATGGAGCCCAGAGCACTAAATATTTCCTTCTGCTTGGAGGTTGATTCTGACCCACAGCAGGCACAGTGGGACTTCTCCAGTTCTCTCTCAGATCTGGCCATTGTCAGGGTTCCTCTTATCACTCATTTGAGGAATTGTGTGTTGGTGGAAATCCTTTTGGCTAGTTTGGTAGTCCCCATACTCACCATCACAGGTTTTTGAAAGGCAGCGACGAAATTAATAGCTTTCAAATAACATGGTTTATTGGTTAGAACTTATTCAAGATAAAGGGCACAGTTCTTAGGACTAGGAGCCAATAGTAAGTCAATACAAGATGATAGTTAGCACATTAGTTGCCTATTGCTGTGCAGTAATAATCCCACAAACTTAATAGCTTAAAACAATATATATTCTCATTATTTTGTAATTTCTGTAGGTCAGGAGCCTGGCATGGCTTAGCCGGGTCCTCTGGTCCTCTGCTTACAAGTCTGTGATAAAAATGTTAGCTGGGGCTGCAGAATGTGGGGCTTGATTGGGGAAGGATTCAGTTCCAGGTGCTTGTGGTTGTACTAGAACTCAGTTCGATGTGACATCCTGGATTGAGGGCTTTAGTTTCTTGCTGGCCATTGGCTGGAGACTCCCTTAAGTTCCTTGCCACACAGACCTCTCCAACATAGGCACTTGGTTTTTCAAAAGAAACATGGAAAAGAATTTCCTTGCAAGATAGACATTACAGTCTTACATAATGTAATCACATGTATGCCACCATCTTTATCATGTTATATTGGTTAAAAGCAAGTCAGAGTTCCCACCCAGACTCAAGAGGAGGAGATCACACTAGGCATCGAATACCAGGAGGACAGTATGATTATCAAATTGATCATGGAGACCAAGCTAGAGTCTGTCTGCCAGTTAGCAACACCTACAGACGAATAATACTCATGGCCAGAATTAGAAGTAAATGTAGTGATCCTTGCATATTCATGCTTTGCTAAAGCAGATGGGGGAGAAAGGTGGAAAGGTCATATCACCCGATCCCCAGCCAGTCAGGAATGGCCAACCTGGAATCCTGTGACTGTCTCCCTCTTTAGCCTCTTTAGTTACAATCTTAAGTTGCACAAGAGATGGTATCTTCTGGGATCTGCATTTCCTTCTAGGATGGGCAGTACTGACTAGAGAATCATCTGACTTCTCCATTCTCTCCTGGCCAGCAGATGTAGAGTCCAGTTGGTGGCTTGTCAAAGGGATACGCTTCTTATCTTTTAAAGGACTACTGTGCTATATGTGCATGTCCTGATAGAAGACAGGTATATTAGAGGTAGATAGATTTCTTTGAAGTTTCTCTCTCTGTCCTGTACATTCCTTATTTATTACAAGGGGCTCTCCTGTTGCCATCTGTTTTCTTTTGCTGCCTGGTGGGCCTCTGCAGAAGTATTTCCTGCTCAAGTTCTCTCTCGCTCTTGGCAGTTTTGGCCTCACTTTAAAATTTTTGTATTTAAAGCTAACTCACTCTTAAGCTCTTTTCTACACATGTAAAAAAGTAAACATGTGTACACCACATCTTGCAAATACAGTTTGTCCTTCTGACGCAAATCCCAGGCTTGCATCTTGGACTGCGTGCTGGGTGTTTCTGCTTGGCTATCTTGGGTTGGATTTCTCCAGTGGCAGATTCTAAGACAAGGATTTGAGCATAACTAGTTTATGTGGGGGGTAATTCCAGGAAAGAGCACAGGGAGTCAGGAGGGGAGATAGCAAAGGAAAGGAACCTATTAAAAAGCACCATGTCCAGCAGGTTGGTGCTTGTGGCAGGGGTTTGGTTCTGTTGGATGATTCAGTAGAACTCACTTCCAGGGTCGTTGCCCTCACTCCCACCCTCAGGGCGAAGGAGCTGGGATTTTTCAGTCACTGGTTGAGGACTGCCTCTGGGGTGCATTAAGTCCTTGGCATTTTTGGCCTGCTGCCTGTGGTCCAAATGGACTGTAATGTCCAGAGATTACCTCAGGGAGAGAGTGGCTGGTGCTTGAAGTTAAAAGCCATTGGTTGGGGAGCTCCTACTATAACTGCTTAACTGTCTCTCAGTTTGGCACCTGAAAAAAATGTGGTCAGACCCACTACCTCATTTCTTTTTATGTTAGCATAATTATGCTCCTCTTTCTACCTCTGTCTGTTGGACATCACCACTCCACAGCCACGTAGACTTGAATTTACTGCATTATCCCCATCTTTCCAGTGAGGAAGCTGAGGCTTAGAATGTTCACGTGATTTGCCCAGTGTCAGATGGCTGTGTAGTGACCCACCTTTCCACTGCTGTCCATATCAGGGTGTCCCAGGGTTGGAAAGGGCCGACGCCGCTTTGCTTGCACAAAGTCACTGACCCGATCTAAGGCAATAGGGGTCACATTCCAGGAGATTTCACTCTGGGCTTTTTGTTTCTGAACTTCCTGTTTCCCCCAAGCTGAAATTGGTGTACTAGCTCACTGCAGTTATGTAGATGGTCTAATAATTCTCCTGCTATCAATTCTAATTAGTTCTGGAAACTTAGATGAAGTACATACACTCTCTACAGCTTATTTTTCTCATTCAGTGAATTTTGGGGATCCCTTGAACCCTAACAGTGTGAGACAGGTGACAGAGGATTTGCTTTTTTTTTTTTTGTAAGGATTTGCACTTTGGGCTAGGTATGAAGGAAAAACTCCGCCTCATTTATGTTTAATAGAGAGCATGGTCCGGATAGCCTTTGTATGTCAAGCAGAAAATATTGTAGACCTTCTCAAAATATTCACAGGCATGTTCTTTGTCTTCTTGTGTGAAGACTTAAAAGTGTCACAGGAATAGCTACTGATGTGACTAACTAGGGCCAAGAGCGGTAAAGGCTGTGAAACATAGTGTACTGGAGATAGCATCTCGAGGAGGAACAGACAGCAGCATTCCTCTCTTCTTGCGTGAGTTCCTGCAGGTCGTCAGCAATCTGAGGGGAACATCTTTTCTTAGGGCAAGCTAAGATACTCACTGTTTCCCCAGAGTGAGTATCAGATTATCTGGAGTGTAAGGAATACACAATGGCAGAGATTTTATTTCTAATGAGTAGAGACTGGAAACACATTTGGAAGTCTATCATGATGTTTCTTTTCCTACCTCAATCTAGTGATCTCATTGGGTTGAATTCTCTGTGGTTTGGCTCCAAAGTCTTTTCATTCCCATCTTCGTCTTTCCAATTTGCAGCCCCATTTTATGGTCTACATCTCTCCTTCCAAGTCCTTGCTCCTCTTCATCATCTTGGTTGCTCATCTTTTCTTCAACCTGTTGTAAGCCCCCTCTGGTCCTTTCCTTCCACTTAGTTTTATAAAACCGATTAGTGCATGTGGCAACTAGGGGGATGGAATGCAGAGAGACTGGCAAACCTCTCCAAGCCATGCTACGTGGTTTTCTGCTAAGGCTTTCTATGCTCTTCCTCAATATCTGATAATAAGTGGAAGAACATCTTTGTAGAGCAGATAGGGAAACTGAGGTGCCAATGATGTAATGGACTCAGTTGGGGTTTAATGACATTGGTAACCAAAAGAACAAACTTCCATTTGATTTTTATTGTCATCTTTGATCCTCCAAGGTGACTCTTCCCTCTAGAGCAGAGGTCAGCAGATTACAACCCATGGGCCAATTTCTGTGCACCACTCGTTTTTGCGATTAAAGTTATCAGCATACAGATACACCCATTGGTTCACATAGTATCTTTGCTGGCTTTCCTGTTATAGCAGCCATGCTCAGTAGTTGCAACAGAGATCTTCTGAGCTGCAAAGTCTAAAATATTTACTCTTTGGTCCTTTATAGAAAAGGTTTGCTGACTCCAGAAGGTGATGAAAGCTTTGAATTTTTTTGGCTTGATATTTCTCATAATTGACTCAAGAAATATGGTCCAAAGTCTAACTGAAGCTTCCTCTGAAGCTTCAAGAAATTCATCTATCTGCAACTATTTTCCATTATTGGATCAGTCAGGGTTCTCCAGAGAAACAGAAGCCATAGATGTAGCATCTTCTCCTTCTTAGTCCGGACAGGAGCAGGAAGATACCTTGGACCATTGCTGCATTGGGAGATCTTCTAGACCCTGTGATGGTTTGTGCTCCAAGGAACCAAGTCCAGAAGAGAGGCTGTCATTGTGATCCCAGAAGTGATGACCCATCAATCCTCATCTAGTCTGAGTGAAGGATGCTGATCCCAGGCAGGGCCAGCTCCATAATTCATGAGGCCTCATGTAGATGAACATGCTGGCTGTTGTTTAAAGAAACAAAACAAAACAAAACAAGAAAACCTGTGAAGAATTTCAAGATGGCAAAGACAGAGTTAAAGCAAGTGCAGGGCCATGACAGAGGGCCCAATGCAAATGTCCAGGCTGCATGCCCAGGAAGCCAACCCTGAGCCTTGGACTTTGGAGCTCAAAGAGACATCAGAGGCCACCTATTCATGGATTATGACAGTTGCATGTTGAAAACTGGCCACACCACACTTCTCTGCTGATGACCCGGAGTGGGAGTACAGCCCACTTTGGCAGCTCTGGAGAGGGGCCCCACCAGGAGTGCATGCTTCTCAGTCTTGGCTGAGTTGCTGGATTGCGCACTTTCTGGATCTGAAGAGCACATCTGGATCCACAGCCGCGTGGCTCCAGCCTCCTCATCAGCTCTCCCCAGTACCTGGCTGTTATTTTTAGGTGACCGATGGTGGAGAGTTTTGACTTGTAATTTTCATGCCTGAGGCTTGAGTTTCACAGGAAATGTTTCAGAGAATTTAATACGATGCAACACATACACGTTAACAAGGGCAGATTGGTTGTGTTTTTGTTGCCTGAGCATTAGGAATTTCTATTCTTAGTCTTTTCTCTTTTCACTGCTCCTTCCTGACTCCCTTCCTCCCCCTCCATGGTTCCTCATTGTGCCAGTTCCCGAGCCCTTCACTGCCACACGCATTTCCTTTCCCTCCCCTGCTGCCAACCCTGCTGGTTCTCTCTGAATAAGTACGTGTGGTTGCCAACTTCCTCCCAATCTTTTCCAGACTCCTTTCTCCTTTTATTCTTTGCTCTGATCAGATTCTCCTCTGGCTTTCCAGACCTTGACTCTATGGGCTGACTTTCTCCCTCTGTCCCCCTGAACTGATTACACAGTGCAGCTCATACTTAACCATCGCTCCTGCCTTCCCTGCCCTGGTGGTTTTCCTGACCTTCTGTTCAGGTTTCCATCGTCATTAGATTTGCTCAAGGGCCAGGAAATAAGGGACCAGCCAGTCTGAAAGCCTTAGCTCCTTCATTTTTGTCTGAGTTGTAATCGCCCTCCCATCCTTTGAGGACCTTGTTTAGTTTGTATGCCCAACCCTTCCATACTGCTGAGAGGAGAATCATCTGCTCTACTCCCCCTGCCTCAGATTAAAAAGATAAACTGAGCTCATGGTATATGCATGATCTGCCTGCATTGGGAGGTCTAGTGAGGAAGACTGGAAGTTAAACCATGTAGTGGTGTAGCCAAAACGTGGTACTATTAGTTGAGGTCAACTTGGTCATGGTATTAGGTGGCTTCAGGGTGGTCAGGTGCACAGGTCATAGAGAATGCATTGTTGAACAATCCATCTGTTGCCCAGAACAACAAGGTATATCTATAGTCATTGATAATGCATCAAATGCCTGAATTTGTTTTGCGTCCTCTTGAGTTATGGAGAACACTCATGAAAACTGTGCCAGTGATCAGAAGTCACTTGACTGCAGGTGCTACAATTCAGCTTTCAGAAATGTGGGAATTGGGCTTACACATTTAGTTTGATATTTGGTTCAATATACCTTTTGTCCTTTATTTTCTTTCTATCCTTTTTTCTCTCTCTCATCCAATTCATTAATAGATGGACCAATTCTTTCTTCATAAAGAAAGAACATGCTCTTATTTCAGGCTTATTAGCTATTTTCCAGCCACGGTTTTCATCACCTCCTAGGTGTATAGACAGTGGGTACTGAGTAACTGCTTATTGAATGACTATGTAATAGCCGCCTGACTGGCCCTATGTGGTAGTGTCAGAACTTGGCAATCCATCGTAAGTACTAGATTATTCTTCTTTATCAATTTACAGGTAACATTAAAGGTAGTTCCTGAGCAAGTGTTTGAAATCTCTGACCACCCAAGATATTACACCTGTTGGATATACTCCCCCAAACTCTATGGAAACATGGTTGAACCATGAGTTGCAGCTTTTTTGTAAATCTGTTATTATGGATGAGAGATACTTAAAGTAAAATTCAGGACCAATTTGGCTTGCTGATAAGGAAAGAAGGATGAGGCAAAGTGCTGAGGGTGAAATGGGCCATACACGTGCATTGGTGCGTATATGGATATGGTGGCCAAAGAAGAACAGCCTTTTAACATGTCACGAAATAGGACTAAGCCTTGCTTACCTCTGGTATAAATCATCACTCTGGCCATTTTGCAGAAATGGTATTTCCCCTCTTGTTTAGAGTGTGCTCCATTGTAGCACATTTTGATTGCAAAGATTGTGGGAGATCTTATCCTGATGCCATTAGCCTTCTTATTTTGGAAAACCCTTTCACCTGTGATAATGAAGAAACTGGAAGATCTCAGAGTAATTTTTCTATTGCCCTGCACTTTCTATCTCTGCGTACTCTTGCTGCTTCTTCTGGCTATAGCCTTTCCCCATCTCTGCCTGGCTAACTCTTCCTACCCAAAGGCCCAGATCAAAATGGCACCATCCCCAAGAAGCCTTTGCCAATTCTTGCCAGCCAGATTAATCTCTTCCTTGTCTCTTCCTTAGCTATTGGCTTATGCCCCTTCTAAAGCATGGACTGTGGTTTGCCTGGCCCAAGAGCAGCTCATTCCCAGAAGAGTTCTCAACTTTTCCTGCATTGTGGGCAGATTCAAAGTAATGACAATTACTTATTTGACCTTATATTCCCCGTGGGGCCCAACAAAATGCCTTGTGTATAATAGGTTCTCAATAACTATTTGTTGAATTAAATTAGATTACATTTTATAAATGTTTATAAATGAGAGAACATTGCCTTACATGGTTTACAAAAAAATTAAAAAAATCCGTTGGGATAAAAATGGACTAACAAGAACTTAAGTTGAAGGGTTACATCTTACACAATGAGGTTGTGTCTTTTTGAATTTTTGGAAAGCGTCTCAGAATTTATGCTTCTGCTCTTGCATTTTGCTCAAATGCTAAAAGGCATCAGAACGAATTTTGATAAAATGGAATATTTTTAGGCATTCTAATCAGCCCAGCTCTGCCAAATTCTTGGCCTTTGGTATGTGCTGCTGAGTAATGTCAGATGCTCACACGTACACATGTTGACATTTACAAGGCATGAGGTGGGCTCAGCCAAGTTCACAAATGAAGCCCCCCTTTTGATTGGTTCCCCAGAACTTCCTCAGATGCATTTATTGTTTGCTACTGGAAGAACTGACAGGCTGCTGTACCAAATGAATTTCCATTTCTTGTTTTTTCACTTCAGGAAATAACATCTGCATACAAGGGTCAGGTATTATGTGAAGTTGTGGATTCATGAGGTGACATTTTTGACTGTGTGAAGAGGACCTCGGGCCACTCTGGCGTTGGCATTAACAGAAGTTGCCTGTAGGGCTGGGCTGTTTTATAACTCCCTGGTGTGGGATTTGCAAAAATGAAAATGGACAGGGCTCCACTCCAAACATGTACTCGATGATTTTAGAAAATTCCAGATAAGAATCCAAGAGGCCTGCTCTCTTCTTTCTGAAAAATACTATCTTTTATCTAAGGAAAAAAAAAGCACTATTTTACTTTTGTGCTCCATAAAAACATCAGAATGTATTTCGTAACTTCTGGAATTCCACTGCCTTTTTAGACGGAGGAGCATCCCAAAATGGAGAGACCAGGCCAGTGTGTGTGTGTGTGTGTGTGTGTGTGTGTGCGCGCGCGCGCGCATGCACGTGTGCACACGTGCACTCATGTCTGAATCCCTGTCTAGACAAAAATAGAGGTTAGGTAGGTTATAGGAAAGAATTTTATAAGTCTAAGCAAAAATGATTTCTGTTTCTAAAATAGCGCTGTTTATGAAAGCACTATGTAGTTAACTCTGAGCATTGTGAGTAGCTACTGCTGGAGATGAAGTACTGCTGAGAATTCACATTGCCTCTTCTAAAGGCTACAAGAGGATTTATGAGCTCCATGCTGCTGTTTTCCTATTAAGGCGCAGGATACCACCAGTGGCATCCTTTCTCCAGGGGTGCTGACAATGTTAACCCTTCTGCTACCATCGGACCCTGTGGGACGGGGAGTTCCCTGGGAGGTGCCTGAGTTTCTTTTCTGGCCATATGCAGGAAAGCATGCTTTTATGATTGAGGCCAATAAGGATTCTGGAAACATCGGAGCCATGTCCCAGCACCTTTTACCTCTTAACTCTGAAGAATCACTACTGTTAACCTCCGAAGTCATTCTGTGGAAATGGCGATGCCCATTCAGAGGCAAGCCACAGGTGGAGAAGGATGGGCTGACTTTGCACATGGGGACGTCTGGTAATACCTGCCCAAACCTCCTGGCCTCCGGCATGGCTCACTGCGCCATGGCAACGGAATTGCAACGGAGCGGCCCCGGCTGCAAACAGCTTGATAACACCACCACCAACCACCAGGCAGTTTATAGTATTTTCTACCATTCAAGTTCGTCTCACATTCACTGTCTTTAAAATCACTCTGGGAAGCATGCAGAGCTGGTGCTATTTCTTCCCTCTTTCTTTAACCCATCAGAGGAGGACATGGGACCTGTGTAAGGACGTACAGTTGGGACAAGACCAAGTTGAGAATGGAACCCTGTTCCCCTGAGGTTCATCCAGGCTCTGCCCACGGTGATCCTGGGCACTCAGTATCACAGCCAGGGAGGTTCTGTCTCTAGATGGAAATAGAGACAAGTGGGATCGTGTATGTGAGGGTCTCATTGAAACACTTACCTTTATTATGACAGAAGAAGAACACATGTCTCGATATTGAAAGAATCATAATTTCCAGGACATGTCTCTGGAAGAAGCTTCAAGATTATCGTAGGGCATCTCTGTGTCCGAGTTCTGATTGGAACTCAGACTCACACCCCTAAGTTAAAAACGTATTGTAGGGACTTTGTGATAGCAGGTACCAGGCACAGCCTTGGGGAGGTGTTATTCACCAAAATGGCAGCTGTTTATTTGGTCTTTTTTAACAATCATGAGGGCCAGTTGATTCACTCTCTGGTTGTTAGGATGACCCAGAAAACCAGACTGATGATGCTACTTCCAGGTATTTCACTTTTGTATTTGGTTCAGCTCTGTAAGAACAGGTTTATTTTATTTTATTTATTTATTTATTTATTTATTTATTTATTTATTTATTTATTGCTTTGGGGCCAACTAGCCTATTTACTGGCAAACAGCAACTGAGAAAATGTAGGTTAGAAATTGGTTTCAGGACTTAAATGCATCAACTTAATTTTAGAGCTTTGAAAAAAATAGTGTGGGAACCGACCAGTCATTTTACAATCAAGATAGGTGACTAATCTGTTTTTAGACCTAAAGAATTTTATGTTCTGTTCTATTTGTTATTTTCCTATATCCTTTCTGTGAACTGAAGGTTCTCTTTTTTTAAACAAAACTTTTGCTCATATTGGTTCTAAACAACATAGATGTTAAAAATTGGCTTTAATTTGTTTTCTGTCTAAATCTTCATTTGTAATATCTCTTTGTCCTTAACCAACTGCTGGTTTTATGTGAGTGATTACCAGAAGAAAAGGAAAAGAAAAATAGTTTAAATCTACTCCTAGAATGATCCATGGTGGAGTTTTTAACTAGCATATATTTTATACTTACCGTGCTTTTTTCAATCATTCTAAGCTCAACAAAGTCACTTTGAACAATAGATATGTTTACAGGCATCGTCCAAAATGATAGCTGGTTCTTTTCAGTATCATTTACAAGTTCAAAAATCTGATAGGAATCGGGGACAGCCCTTAGAAGTATCAGGTAACAAATGCCTCAGGGTATCCCTGAGTAGTGAAACAATGTATTTAACATTCTTTGAAGTCTCCAAATATGGTGAGTTCTTGGAAGAGCTGGCTGAAAAGTTGTGTAACTAATATCTAAGGCCCAGCTATATTTCACTTGCCAAAACTTGTTTCTTTTATTTTTTCTGTAAAAGAGGCTGAACCAGGTTCTAGTCCTGGGTCTGATACCAATGAGCTGCATGAACCTGGAAAGACACTTAACTTTGTTTTCTAATCTGAGAATGGGTTTGGCCCAGTAG
The DNA here is from genome assembly GCF_003265705.2 of Callorhinus ursinus. Taxonomy (NCBI): domain Eukaryota; kingdom Metazoa; phylum Chordata; class Mammalia; order Carnivora; family Otariidae; genus Callorhinus; species Callorhinus ursinus. Next base: position 8,188,234 of record NW_027397063.1, read on the forward strand.
ACATCAGTGATTATTTCCAGTTACTAAATTTGTTTATTAAACGGTCATGTACTATCCTGTGATGTTCTACCCAACAGTGCTACACAGAGTGAGAACTCTACAGCTAAGGATTAAAAATCTTAAGTCAACAACAACAAAAAAGTGTTGAGGGAATCTAATTTCATACTTACAGAAGATTTTTCTGGTTTCTCAAAGCTCATTCTAAGATTTCCATGTGCTTTTCTTTTTCTTAATTTAATGTAGGTATGTGTCTGTGTTCCTTCATATGTTAATACATTTCTTCACTGGGTTTTTAACATTGTAAGTTCGTATGCTGCATATTTCAGAAATATTTCCTTGCCCATTCGTCCCTTCTGTCTTTAAGGTGATCACCGATTGTCCACTTCTTGGCAAGGTAATGGTCCATTTAGTCAGGTTAGTTAAAATAGTAATGATAAAATGATGGACTTAATAACTGATCATTTTTATTTCTCATCTAGTTGTTTTGGTGTGTGTAAGCATACAGTTTGCTGTCTTCTTAGAGATTATGCTAATTTTTGAAACAGAATGTCATTACAGAGCCACAAGACACCTCTGAGGTTCTTGTAAAAGATGCACAATCTCTGGTTGTACTCATTCTAATTTCTTGGTAGACTGATCAGTTGAATTGGTTGAGAGCCATATCCAATGTCAGCCATCCCCTGGAATACTCATCTTGCTTCTGAAATTACCAGTCTTTCTGTGCTATGAGCAAAGACCATGTTTTAATAGCAAGATTGCCTCTTAGAGGGTCATACTCTGACGATCAGGTTCAAAGTTACAAGTGCTTAACAGTATTCGTATTCACACCTTTTGACTGGAATCAAACTTAAGAAAAAATATTTTTAGAGCAGTTTTAGATTCATAGCAAAATTGATAGGGAGGTACAGAGAGTTCCCATATATCTCCTCACCCCACACATGCACAGCCTACTTTGTTATTAATATCCCCCCACTAGAGTGGTTATGTTTGTTATGATTGATTAACCTACATTGACACATTTTAATCAAAGTCCATAGTTTACCTTAGGATTCACTCTTGGTATTATATATTCTGTAGGTTTGAACAAATGTAGACTGACATGTATCCATTTCAAAGGTGACATGGCTGTTCGAAATTTTGTGTGGAGTTTCTGGCTATGTGTCCTTTGCGCCAAGAAATAGGTTTGCACTCTCAAGTATCTTAAAATGGACTCTGGAGGCAGGGACCTTGGATTTTCTGACTTTGAGGAAGTTATTTCAACTTCCTGTGTCTCAGTTTCCTTCTCTGGGAAAACTGAGACAATAACAGTATCTACCTTATAAGGTATCGTGAGAATGTGTGCATGCAACAGTGCTCTCAGCACATACCAAACACTTTGTAAGTATGCACTATTATGATTATAAAGATATTGATTATTATTCTTGCTATTGAGAAGCAAACTATGTTCTTGTTTCTGATGGAGGTATAGATTCATAGGGTTAGGGCTCCAAGGACCCTTAAAGGGTGGATAGCCCAATCTCTTGGCCAGTGCCTAAATCCCCACAATAGCAATGTGTGGGAGTAGAGGCAACTTGTAGAGCTCAATACAGCCCCCTACAGGTGGGCTAATTAACCTTGCATCACGAATCTGAAGTACTAGGTCTCCAATATCTTGAAGTAAATCACAACATGTATGGTGTTTATTGTACAACAAGATTTATCAAAAATCAAATAAATAAATAAAAATCTTTAAAAAAATCTAGATCAGTTTGCTAAAATGTAGATGATTTAGTGGTTTTGGTAACATGAATAATTCAACTGCCCTTCAGCTATTTGGAGAAAGCAAATCAGAAAATGGAAATTCTATAAAAGTTCTAAGGAATGGGGCAGGAATATTCCCACCCCACCCTCACAGTCTCTTTCTGACAGTGGAAAGAGGGACTAATTTTTAAATTCAGCTTAGCTCCATATAATTGATAATTCTTCCCATTTTCCCAGAAGACAGAATATTTCTTTCCACTTCTCTATTTCTAATTCACATATGCTGTGTCCAGAACCCTTTTGATTCTCTGGGATTTTCCTTAAGAAACCCAGATATTCCAGCAATAATTCCCACACCTCACAGAATTATCTAAAAATAACCCAAAGAAAAGAATTGAGTTCAGGTGGTCCAATATTTGATGGAAACTGGTGCAAAGAATAATGGCATTGTCAAATAAAAAAGAACTTACTTCAGTCTACAACATTCATTAAAAGTGTATATAAATCCACAAGCAGATACTTCTGTTGTCTAGAGGAATTTTACCTCCAGGTTTTCAGAATTATGGAACATGAAAGTCGATTTTATACCAGTAATGTGGTAGGAGTATTATGACTCCAGAATGTAACTTCATCTTCATTTCTGGACATTAACTTTGAAGATTGAATCCCACTGTGGGTTGGTTGGCCGGTGATGCATTCATTCATTCATTCATTCACTTTGTCACACAGGATCATCCAAAGTAAGCTAATGTGTATTTCGTCATTACTCATAGGTTTGGAAGGTTTTAAAGCCATTCTTTGCAAACTGCAATATATCCCACATAGACAGAGAAGTTATCCAGAAAATATCTGCTCCAGCATTTTTATAGATGAGTACACTGGGGCTCAGTGAGGTTCAATAGCTTGACTATAGTCACACAATCAGACAGACAGACAGAATGAGGGACGCCTGGGTGGCGCAGTCAGTGAAGCATCTGCCTTCAGCTCAGGTCGTGATCCCAGGGTCCTGGGATCGAGTCCTGCATCGAGTTCCCCGCTCAGCGGGGAGACTACTTCTCCCTTTCTCTCTGCCCGTCCCCCCTCCAGCTCGTGTGCTCTCTCCCTCTCTCTAATAATAAATAAATAAATTCTTAAAAAAGAAAAGACAGAATGAGGTTCCCGATTTGGGTCTTGAAGTAAACTCCAGATTTGTTCCCTTCACCCTAAACTTTCTCCTCCCCAGACCATAGCAACCCCCCATATCTGAGCATTGTTTTCAATTTGTCTTTCTCCACTCTCCTTCCACACTGAAAGCGTGTGACCTGTAGACTCCACGGTCACAGCATACATACACGGTATACGGATCCTTCTAGATCTGTCCATCCCCCATCACTGCCTACTATAGAGGCATCTGTACAACTTGATGCATTTTTGCAAGGGATTTCCAGGTAGGATATCTGCTTCCATTTTCTGCGCCTTCAAACCCTTCCTCCATAGAGCAGTCACAGTGATCTTTTTAAAGGCTGAAGGCTTCCAAAGGCGTCTCCTTCCACCTGTGATGAAATCCCCTACATGACCCTGGCTTATGCAGCCCTCTGCTGTGCAGCCATGCCCTGCTCTCAGACCTCTGCCCTTCACCCTCTCCCTCCCCTTCCTCACTCCCACTACAGGCCTTATTTGTGCTCTTTAAGCTTCCCTCTCTTGAGGTTTCTACACCAGCTCTTCTTAAGTATTTCTGGAATTTTCTCTATCCCCATAGAACTTCATATGGGTAGATTAAAAAAAAATTTTTTTTTAGAGTGGCTCTTGTTCAGGATCTATCACCTCCTTTCAGACCACCCAGCACAAAACAGCCTCTTGGTCACTTTCTCTCATACCACCTTACTTCGATTCACCATGTATCTTACGTATCTCATAAGTTCCGTGTATCACACATGGTTTTCTTGTTAAAATACGAAGAGCTATTTTTCTGTTGTTCTCCTTCCTACTAGGAGCAGTTGCTTTCCTTCCTATTAACATGCAGGGTAGTGAGCAAGGCCCTCGCCTGCCTCATTCACCCCTGCATTCTCAGCGCCCAGCAACTCTTGTGAAGGAACGCCGGGCGATGCTACATCTCATTTTTCTTATTTCACAGCATCACACTTTCCTGTCATTGTCCAGCTTCCTGAAATGACAGGGGCTCATCCAGTGGTGAGGAACGCTGACTTTGAAGGCAGATACACAGGGAATCACTTGCTGCGGAATCGTAGACGGGTTAATTTCTTGGAACCTCCGTTTCTTTGTAAAATAGGGCTAGTAATAGTATCCATCTCATGGGGTCGTTGAGACAATGAAATGTGTAAACATGGTGATGATAACAAAGCACACAGCACCTACCTGCCACAGAGTAAGCCGTGTAATGTGCAAGGTGCTCTGACTGTACCGTGTGTGTGTATCATGTATGTTTATATACATACATGTAGTTTCCTTATATGTATAAAACATATTCACACGCTTTTATTATATACCATATATCTACATTGTAGAGTGTTAGCTATTTTTATTATCCTATTATTTGATAGAGCAGCAAATAAAATGTGTAACAAGATTTGTGAAATACATAGACTAAATGCCAGTCACTCCTTTCTTAGCTTGTTCTATTACAAGATTCAGCCAGCTTCCTCCTCTGGTAGGCTGCCTCCTTCCCTCCCTCCCTTCCTTCCTTCCTTCCTTCCTTCCTTCCTTTCTCCCTCCCTTCCTCTCCCTCTCTCTCAAATAGCTTTTACTTATCGTAAGAACACACAATATAAAATCTACCCTCTTAAGTTTTAAGTGTGCAATACAGTATTGTTAACCACAGGTAGGATGTTATAAAGCAGAAGGCTAGAACTTACTCATCTTGTCTAACTGAAACTTTATGTAACATTTTAGATGAAGTAAACAGCCGCAGTAGAACATGCTGTTATGACAAGCGTCCTGAAGGTGGCAGCAGAGGTCTAAGGTTTGGAAAATGTAGATTTTTTTTTGTAGCCACAGTATATGATTTGGAGGGGAGGGAAAAATTATCCCACGGTCCTGTTTTTGTATCTTAAATTACCCTTTGTTATTATTGCTGGGAAAGGATGTGTCAGGTTATTTCGGTTAGCCACTCTAATGCAAATCATATCTGGGAAGTGGGAGCCTGTTCATTAAAACCTCAGGCAAAATGAGAGCGTTAGTGCATTAATAGGATGCAGGAAGTGAAATTGGTGGTGAAGGTGAGGTAGAGGGCTTGTATCAGGAAGCAAAGGGCTCCCGGGGTGTGGGTGGGTACGCCCTTTGGCCCCAGGACTCTGATCAGCAGGGAGAGGTCCAGCCGGGGGAAGTCAGCTGAGTCCTCGAAATCGCGGGGTCCCAGCGGAGTCCCCTTTTGTCTGGGTTTAAGGCTTGAGCCCCTGGACTCACCTCATTCAAGCTTCAAATAATAGGTAGAGTCTAAAATGTCTATGCATACAAATCAGATTCTCTGTATCTGACAGAGATTAGGGGAGTAATAAAATGGATCAAAGGAGGCCAGGAATATTGTCAAGGGTTCCGGTTTAGCTGCTCTCAGCAACTAAATATAAAATACTTCATAGAGTCCACCAGATGGCAGTATTGCACCACAAAATACTTAACACCCACCGGTTCCAGCTTGGAAGCTAAGCGGAGCTCTACAATCACACCTGTTTCCCGTTTGCCCCAATAATTGGAATTATGCTTATAAGGAGCAATTATTTGCACTTTTTCCGTAAATGAAAAATACATTTTTTTTTTGTTAATAGTGGTTGCTTTAGGTATACTTCAGTAAATGTTTTGGGAAGAAGAGAATCTAAAGGTTGTATTGTCTCTGACTTTATGTAATGATTCAAAATTATCCGTGAAAAAAAGAAAAAAACTAAGCAGCATGTGAATCAAGGTATAATATCCCCACCACGAGAATATATCAATTGCTGTGAAATTGCAAGACAAAAACAACATAAAACTGTTCGGTTCATAATTTACTCTTGGCGTTGCAGCCTATGGCTTTTCTCTAAAAGCATAAAACAAAAAGTTTACAAAATATGGCTTATATCGTTTACGTATTTTATAACCACTTATGTACAAAATAGCTCTTTGTAAAATGCGTCTATTGTGGTTGAAGAGATTGAAAAGGTCATGCTCGAACAGGACCTGTATTTCAAATGCCTGGCACAAGCTGCACACGTAGCAGGGATCACAGTAAGTGGACACTGTTGTTCCGTTTATTAAGAATAGTTTAGGGGGTGAGTGCAGCAATCCTTTTGGCGGTATGGGGAGCAGCCCCACAGTGAAATAGCAGGCCGTTGCTTTAGTGGAAACATCACAGGGTGAGCTGTCTGGGGCACCCCCCAGCTGACTGTGTCAGAGCAGAAGAAGCATGGGCTCTACCTTTCAACAGACCCTGTAGACCACAGTGTTTAGCAGTGGACCATGAACACCTTTTGAGAATAGCAAATCCATTTTTTCCCCCTATTTTGTTCCATGTGGATTAAGTCTCTAGGGCAAAGACAGTACTGGATGATACAGAGCATAACAAGCAAAAATGAGTGGCCTTAGTATCTGGGATCATCCAACTTTCAACATGGATTCTTAGGTTGACGAATCGATGGGCTCCTGGTAGGCACAGCTGGGGTGAATTCCTTCATCAAGCTAGGTCTCCAATTTGGGCCAATTTAGACTCCATTCATGAAGCTTTTCTTTCCCTTTCTTTCCTCCTCCCTGCCTTCCTTCCTTCCCTGACTCTTCCTCCTTCCTCCCTACCCACCGGCCCTTCCTCCCTCCCTTTTTTCTTTCTTGGCATGCCAATGCCTTATTCCTGACTGTATGCCGTTCATTTTGGTTCCATACTTTAGAAGTAAGCAATCTATTTGACTTATTTCCATTATGGGCTGAATTCTGCTCTCCCTGCCCCCGTCCTGTGTTGAAGTCCTAACCCCTTAGTGCCTCAGCATGAACTGTATTTGGAAATAGATTCTCTAAAGAAGCAATTAAAGTTAAATAAGGTGATTGGGGTGGGCCCTAATCTAATGACCGGTGTCCTTAATAAGAAGCAATTAGGGCACAGACAGGTGTAGAGGAAAGGCCATGTAAGGACACAGTGAGAAGCCAAGAGAGAGCCCTCGGCAGAAAGCAGCCCTGCTAGTACCTTGATCTTAGACTTCTCAGCCTCTAGAGCTGGATAATTTTCTGTTGTTTAAGGCACCTGGTTTGCGGTACTTTGTTATAGCAGCCTCTAGCAAACTAACACATCCTCTGAGATTCTTTTTTTTAAATATGGAACACTTCGTGAATTTGCGCTTCCTCCTTGCACAGGGACCATGCAGGACTCTGGATCATTCCAGTTTTAGTATATGAGCTGCTGAACGAGTGCTCCCCTTAGATTCTTTAATCCCCCAATTTACCAGAGTTTTAAAAAAATTGGCTCTCTCGGACCTGGGGCCTCACCTGTTGCCACACGCCACTGTCACGGCACAGTCAGCAACTTAACTGCGTTTGCATGAGGGTGAGCCGACTCTGAACTACAGCATTTCCCGACAGCCCCGCACACCAATTCATTTTAATCTGAAATATCGCCGGTGTTCCTGAGCATGATCAGGAGACAGAGGAGATTCAAAAATGTGGTGCTGTGTGGGTGCGAAGGAAGGAAGACCATGACCAAAGATAAAAATTTTGGCCTAAAATGTCCTTTTACTGTTGTGCTGG